>NC_041384.1:539512206-539635145 GCF_002162155.2 Triticum dicoccoides | reverse complement strand
TGGCGTGGACCGGCGGTGGGGAGTGGTTTCGGGGCGGGCAATGCGGCGCACCGCCAGCCACGGGCGGCGGTTAGGCAGGTGGTGGCTGGCGGCTCAGGGGGGTGGAGGTTGAAGATGAACTTCAGGCCCTTGATTTCGTATCCAGCGGCTGGAAAATCGACTGACCAAAGATGAAAAATTCAGTCGACTGACGTGTAGCCTCACCCTGATGCTGCTACGTGACCAGCTGCCCCGGATCTCGCACGCGCTGCTGCTCCGGGCGCTGCTGCTGCTACTGTTGCTTTTCTGCTACTAGTGTGTTCAGTTTCGAAAGTAAAATTCAGTTTCAACAGCAAAATTCAGTTTCGACAGTTAAGTTCAGTTTTGATAGTTAAATTCAGCTTTGACAGTTAAGTTCAGAGATGAGCGGCTGATGTATTTTACATCTAGCACTTTGTGGTTATGTATTTTACGTCATCTATTGGAGATGCTATTAGAATTCCACTCAGGTTAATGTTGTCTCTCTTGCCTTCTTCAGTCTCGGCGTCGTACAACTGACCGAAGCTGCTCCAATGACGAAATCCTCCATCACAGCAGAGCAGTACCCCGGGCTCCATCTCCAGATGCCTAATATCTTCTTCCCCTCCTCCGACAGCCAAGTCAGCCAGAGCATCCTCACCGACCAACCCAATCACGCTGAGATCGACATGGCTTCGCGAAAGAGGTTTTACACTTGTTACATCTCTTTTTTACCCTACATGTTATATATATTGTCCACTCAGCACATGTAGTAACGTGAAATATGATTAGTTTCTCCTACTATATGACAAGCAGTGAGTTACCAGGCAACTTAGCTATCCGTGATGGACTCCCTTAAACGCCATCATTATTTATCTCTGTGCGTTTGAGCTGTGCATTTGTCGATGGGCCTGGGAGTTGAGCTAGTAGGGCAGTGGCCTGGGTCCAAAGTAGTAGAAGTAGCACAAAAAACATTTTTTGACTGTAGGCTTTTCCTTGCTCAAGCCTGCCTACTAGAATAGCTAGTGCTTGAAGGGAAAAGTGAAGGAAAAACATAGGAATTGGAAAGTTTCCTATGGTACTACTATTCATGCATTTGCTTCAAAGGAATGGAGCAAAGGAAAATTGTAGGATTTGTTCCTTTAGTGTATCCTTGAATGAAAAATCATAGGCATTTTAATATCCACTTGTCCTCCTTTTCAAATTCCTATTCATGAAGCACAAGACTAAGAGATAGTAGCATAGTAGAATTATAACCATACATTTTCTTGTGGTTTGACTTAATCTCACCATGCTTCTTTGCATCCTGTGATCTTCCAATTCTTGTGAACTAAACACCCAGATTGGTAGAAATCATGTGTTTTAAAATTATCTGTTTTGCACGTGCCTTCCTATCCTATTCCTGTGCATTTCCTATCCCTGCATTGTTAGAATCCTCAAATTCAAACAAGCCCTTACACAATTACTTCTGTTATAGATATGTATCAAAGAAAACCTTGTGTGGTTTGTACGGCTCCTGTTGCGCCGTGTTCCACCCAAGCTCAGCTGCTCCAATGACGGAAGGGTTTACCACAGCAGGGATCCACTCTCCAGACTGTCTTTCACCGCCTCAGATCTTCTTCCCCGCCGCCGGCAGCCATGACAACTGCATTACCATCATCAATTGAGAAGATGGCCTTGAGGACTACACGGGTCCGCAAGAGAGGTCGCACTCTTCTGTGTCTGCTTACGTTATGCATCGCTTAATATGATGACATGCTACTTTATCATCGTGTTCACTTATTGGACTCTGAGTTAGGTCCAAACTAATGTTGAAACTTGAGTTTTTAAATGGTTGTGGGGTACATATTGGGGTAGCAATTAGTACTATATGTCTACTATTTGGTTAATCTCGGGTGTCTACTATGAGTTTCATGTTGGGTACAAACAAACATTAAAGGATCCATTATCAATATTTTTTAACTAAAGCTATTATTTGCCTGCTATCATTGGTTTTGGGTCTATCCACAGTTTGTTACCATCACTCTGGATTTGTGCATGCACTCCTTACATAATATCAATATGTTTTATTCCTATGCATGTAAGTTATTGTACACAATGGAACTGAACATGTAGAGCAAAAAAGACGAGCCTTGCGTGGCAATAAAATTTGATTCAGACATCGCTCCATGGTGGGAGCAAAGGCAGGCCCCCCCTCCACCCATTTCGGATTGTAATCAAGAGGGGGGGGGGGACAACAACATTACCGTCATCAACTGAGCAGATGACCGTGAGGACTACACGGGTCCGCAAGAGAGGTCGCACTCTTCCGTGTCTGCTTACGTTATGCATCGCTTAATATGATGACATGCTACTTTATCATCGTGTTCACTTATTAGACTCCGAGTCGGGTCCAAACTAATGTTGAAACTTGAGTTTTTAAATGGCTGTGGGGTACATATTGGGGTAGCAATTAGTACTATATGTCTACTATCTGGTTAATCTCGGGTGTCTACTATGAGTTTCATGTTGGGTGCAAACAAACATTAAAGGAGCCATTATCTATATTTTTTAACTAAAGATATTGTTTGCCTGCTATCATGTTTTGGGTCTATCCACAGTTTGCTACCATCACTCTGGATTTGTGCATGCACTCCTTACATAATCTCACTATGTTTTATTCCTATGCATGTAAGTTATTGTACACAATGGAACTGAACATGTAGAGCAAAAGAGACGAGCCTTGCATGGCAATAAAATTTGATTCAGACATCGCTCCATGGTGGGCGCAAAGGCAGGCCCCCCTCCACCCATTTCGGATTGTAATCAAGAGGAAGATAATTGTTCTGAGGGGGTTCAAAAGGAGAAGACCACTCCTATTTACCCCCAGAGGTCTTCGCTCTAACTTGGCATGCTGATGTTGGTAATATCATGCATATGGTGCCTTGCATTGCTTACTTTATACATCAAATATGTCATCTCTTAAGTTAGACATGCTTTGTGTGAATGCCATCTGTTTAGTTTCTTTATCGTATATGTGAATCATGCAATGCCATCTTGTTTAGCCAGGCATCATATATGTGAATTTTGCAATGCCACCATGGTTAGCCAGTCATCTTATATGTGAATTATATCATGCCATCATTTTTATTACATATTATATTTGTCAACAATTTTAGTACATTCAATTACTCTTCATGTGCATCAGCCATTCAGCATGATCATGGAAAAATCTGGAGTGGAAACAAGGTCTTCAGAGCAGATAATGCTATCTGACGAAGCGCATGTCTACCTGGTTACAGATAACTCCTCGGAGGAGGATTCACTGACAGATGACCAGTCATATTCCCCCCACCCCCCGCCGAGGTGCATGCTCTAACTTGGTAGGGTTATGTTGCTTATATCGTGCGTATGGTATCTTGCATTGCTATGTCATTTGCTTAGTTTAGACATGCTATGTGTGAATGCCACCTGTTTAGTGTCTAATTACCATATATGGGAATTATGCAATGCCATCTTGTTGCAAGACATTATATATGTGAATTATGCAATGCTATCTTGTAGCACGACATTATGTATGTGAACTATGCAGTGCCATGCTGTTTAGCCAAGCGTCATATATATGAATTATATCATGCCGCCCTTTTTTGTATTTCTCATTGCATTTATCGACAATGTTTGTATATTCAACTACTCTTCCTGTGCATCAGCCATTTGAATTGGCGATGGAGAAATCTGGAGTGAAAACAAGGTCTTCAGAGCAGATGATACGTCCATTTTGCATCGTGTTTTCTTATTTTTATTTATGATGTTTTTATCCATAATAATGTTTTTTGAGTAAGTCTAATGCCTTTTCTCTCATAATATGCAAGGTATACACAAAGAGGGAGAATTCCGGCACCTGGAAATCTGGACCTGGAAAACCTACGTCAGGCCACCTATTCTGCACAACTCCAAACAAGCTGAAACTTCACGGAGATTTTTTATGGATTATTTGAGGAATACCGGAGAAAATAACTACCAGAGGGGCCCACCAGGTGGGCACAACCCACCTGGGCGCGCCATGGAGCCCAGGCGCGCCCTGGTGGGTTGTGCTTACCCAGGCCCACCTCCGGTGCCCATCTTCTGGTTTATAAGTCATTTTGACCTAGAAAAAATAAGGAGAGGACATTCGGGACGGAGCGCCGCCGTCTCGAGGCGGAACTTGGGTAGGAGCACTTTTGCCTCTAGCGGAGCGATTCCGAAGGGGGAACTTCTCTCCTGTAGTGGGAAATCATCGCCATCATCATCACCAACAACTCTCCCATCTTGGGGAGGGCAATCTCCATCAACATCTTCAACAACACCATCTCCTCTCAAACCCTAGTTCATCTCTTGTGTTCCATCTTGTTACCGGAACTATAGATTGGTGCTTGTGGGTGACTAGTAGTATTGATTACATCTTGTAGTTGATTACTATATGGTTTATTTGGTGGAAGATTATATGTTCAGATCCAATATGCTATTTAATACCCCCTCTGATCTTGAGCATGATTATCGTTTGTGAGTAGTTACTTTTGTTTTTGAGGTCACGGGAGAAATCATGTTGCAAGTAATCATGTGAACTTGATATGTGTTCGGTATTTTGATAGTATGTATGTTGTGATTCCCTCAGTGGTGTCATGTGAACATCGACTACATGACACTTCACCATATCACGTCCTAAGGGAATGCATTGTGGAGTAGCAATTAGATGATGGGTTGCGAGAGTGAGAGAAGCTTAAACCCTAGTTTATGCGTTGTTCCGTAAGGGACAGATTGGATCCAAAAGTTTAATGGTGTGGTTAGAATTTATTCTTAACACTTTTCTCGTAGTTGCGGATGCTTGCGGGAGGGTTAATCATAAGTAGGAGGTTTGTTCAAGTAAGAACAACACCTAAGCGCCGGTCCACCCACATATCAAATTATCAAAGTATCGAACACGAATCAAGCCAACATGATGAAAGTGACTAGATGAAATTCCCATGTACCCTCAAGAACACTTTGGTTATCATAATAGACCGATTTGGCCTGTCCTTTGCCTCAAAAGGATTGGGCTACGCTGCTGCACTTTTGTTACTACTATCGTTACTTGCTCGTTACAAATTATCTTGCTATCAAACTACTCTGTTACTTACAATTTCAGCACTTGCAGACATTACCTTACTGAATACCACTTGTTATTTCCTTCTGCTCCTCGTTGGGTTCGACACTCTTACTTATCGAAAAGAACTACAATTGATCCCTTATACTTGTGGGTCATCAGCAGACAATGCTACCTGCTGAAGCAGATATCTTGCTGGTTACAAATAGCTCTTCAAAGGAGGATTCAGAGGCAGATGACTAGTCCTATTATCCCCCTAAGGTGTATGCTTAAACTTGGCAGGGTTATTGTTGGGGGTTTGGTGCGGCATATGCCAAAGGATGGCTTATCATGGTGGGGGCGAGTAGAACGTTGCCGGTGCCTGGAAACGGTATGAGGCGAAGACATGCACGCCGGCGAATCTTACCCAGCTTGAGGGCTCTCCGAGGAGATAATACCCCTACTGCTGCTCTGCGGGGTCTCCGCATGATCACTATGGCAAGGTGTTTACACGGGTGCTCCTTGAGCTGTTTCTAGGAGGTAGGAGAGGGCAAGGCTAGCTCTCTCCCTTCTATATGATCTAGTCTAGAGCTAATGGGTTCCAACCCTTTGCATGGGTGCCCTGGGGGGTTTATATAGGCCTACCCCTCAGGGGTACAATGGTAATCCGGCTGGACGCGGGCCCGGTCGTCAGCGCCTCCGACCTCCGTCTTCTCTGCTGACCGCTGGGGCCTGCCGGCTGGCGGGCCCCGCTGACTGGCCTGGTACGGAGCCGACGGGCCGCGTCCGCCGCGGGCGGGTCTCGCCGGCTGCTGATTACTGTAGCCGTGCTTCTGATGACGCGGGCTTGATCATGGGGTCGTGGCAACAGCCCCGCCACCTGGCGGGCGATCACTATTGCCACTCTCCATCACATCTTGATTAATGGTGCATGGGCCCCGGGGGAGGGCTCGGCCGACTCCCCCAGGATGACTTCCGACGGGTCCGACTAGTGGTCCTCTTCCCGTCTCTTGGGGTCTCACCGTCTGGTGGGACCTGCCGCCTCTGAGCCGAACAGACAAGCTGTCATGGGTGCAGGATTCGGTCCTGCGGTGCTGATGTCAGGGCTGGCACGGTAACAGTGCCACGCCGCATGGAGATCTTCCGGGGTACGGCGTGCTGTGGCCATGCCCGCCCTTGGTTAGGGGCGGGAGTGGGCTTCACTGTAGCCACTCCCCTGCCCCGTCCCCCTTGACAAGGTCACGGGGTTTGTTGGAATCGCAGGCCGACTCCCCAAAGCCGGCTTCTCCGGAAGTCGCCAGTCAGGAGTCGGCTTACCCTGCGGTCGTCCCTGGGACTCGGCCACGAGTGGTCAGTTGGCCGTCTCGTCGTGGACTTCTTGAAGGCGGCTCTACGTCCTGGGGTCTTGAGGGGCGCAGCCTGCCCTGATGTCTTGAAAGGTTCTGGGGCTCGGGTTGGCCTACCCGTGGCCCATTACTCCGACAGTAGTCCCCAAAGCTGGTGAGGCGCCGCGGACGATCGGCCGAGAAGCCTCAGCAGTTTCTCTTTCCGGGTGCTCAACACATGGTCTTTGATTGACTTCTGCCGAGCCGACTAGAAGGAGTCGGATTTGCTCAATTCGGACTCACTTGATTCCGACTCGCACAATATTTCGAACGTCGCGGCGGGATCCAAGTAGCATGCTGGCTAAGCCTCCAGGCCGCCGCCCGTTCTAGACCTGTCATGCGATGACACATTGCTGGGCCGTCCTGCCAGCCTACGCGCGTGACGGAACAGGCCCATAGGCGGGGCCACCCACTACCGCGCCTTGGCGCCCGAGCGGATCCGCTGTGGCCCCGGCGGACGGTTGGGATTCCCGTGGAGTTACTGCGCGCAGTAACTTTCTCATGGAACGTGGGGGTCATGGGGCCGTGGGCGCAGTAAATCCCCACGTCCGCCCCCTCGGCTTCGCAGCCCACGGGGCTATAAGTAGGGGGAAGAGGGGGGCACGCGCGCCCCTCCTTCCCACACTCCTCGCTTTCTTCCTTCTCACTGCTCCTCGCTCTCCTCCTTCTTCTTCTTCTTCGCTCCGCCGCGCTCCCAAGCTCCGGCGAACGCCGCGACGATCAGCTCGCGATGAGTTCTTCCTCCGCCGCCGCGCCTCCCACGGTGCGCTCCGACACTTGGGACGGTTCCGAAGTTCACGACGACCACATCGAGTTCCTTCGCCGGACTCGTCGTCTTCCCGGTGAGGATCACGTGCGGGTGCGCGTTGCGCCGAAGGGGGAGATTTCCCCCGCGCCGCAGGAGGGCGAGTGGGTCATCTTCCGCTTGCACTGCTTGCGCGGGTTGGGGCTGCCGGCGAGCAGTTTCTTCCGATCTTTCCTGGAGTTCTACGGCCTCCAGCCGCACCACCTCACCCCCAACACAGTGGTGTTGCTATCCGCCTTCGTGGCCTTGTGCGAAGGCTTCCTCGGAGTCCTCCCCACCCTCGAGCTCTGGGGGGAGTTCTTCTTCTCCAAGCTCGGCACCCAGGCCGCGGGCGTGCCGGCTCAGTGCGGCGCTTTCATCGCCGTGCGAAAGTTGGGGGCCGACAATCCCTTCCCCTCCATCTCGCTGATAAAGTCGGTGAAGATGTGGCAGAGATCCTACTTTTACATCAGGAGCGTCTCCACGAGGGGGGACTGGGTCAACCTGTCGGCTTTCGAAGCCGGCCCGCTGGCTGGGCGACTGCCCAACTGGTCGTACCGGGCCAAGTCGCTGACGCCTGCGGGAGCCGACGCCATCGCGCGACTCCGATTGCTGACGCAGTCGGAGGGTTTGACTGGTCCAGACCTGCTGGCCGCCTTCGTGGCGCGCCGAGTTCTCCCACTCCAAGGCCGCGCCCACATGATATGCCAGATGAGCGGGCACCGCGACCCGAGTCGGATGTGCACCAAGGACATGCCTCACGAAGAGGTGGCCTTCATTGTGAACTACCTCTCGGATAGCAAGCTCCTGGAGGATTGGCGGTTCGGCAAGGAGCCGTACTCCCGCGCCAACCCTCCGCCCGTGGTGAGTTGCCTGTCCTTTCTTTCTTCGGATTGTCTTCTCTCTCGTAGAGTTTGTTTTGACCAGTCGGCTTTGGTCAGAATCCCCTCCTCCACCCGCCAGCCGGCACCTCGGGGCCGGCCCGCGAGTTCCTCGCCGATCGGGCAGAGAGCAACGTCGACGACCCCGATCTGGGGGCGGCGGCTCTGGAGGACGACGCCGAGGGAGGAGGAGGAACAGCAGGCGACTTCAGGCCTTCGGCCACTTTCGCCGACTGTCCTGACGACGACGCCGAGGGGGAAGTCACCCCCCGCCATCGGCCAGGAGCCAGCCAGCCTCGCGCGGGCTCTTCTGCGACGCCGGGTGCTCCAGGCGGCGCGAAGAAGGCAGGGTCGTGCCGACCTTGTTCGGCAGTCGGCCGAAGAAACCCAAGGGTTCGGCTGCGGTGACCCGGTGGGACGAGGCAGCCGCGAAGGCCATCAGCTTCCGTAAGGAAGTGAAGAAGCCACCATTGGTCTCCGCGTGAGTATTCTATCTCAATGCTTTATTCTTTCTTTATGGCTTTGTCCGAGTCTTTGCTTGCTCCCCTTGCTTCAGGGCTCCCCTAACTCTTGAGAGGGCCACCGCCGCCTCCGTCATGGGGTCAGCGGAGATGTCCGCCACCACTCGGCGGATTGACCCCGCTGCTGACCTCCGGGAGGCGACGGAGTGGAATGTGCAGGAGAAGCGCAACGAAGAAGAGGCCGTTCGCCTGGAGAAGGCGGAGGCCGACACGGCGGAGGCCTCTACCAAGAAAAAACTGGCGGAGGCCGAAGCCGCCGCCGCGACGAAGCGGCAGGCTCAGGAAGCCGCACGCCGCCAACCGGCAGTGTTCGTCACCCCGTTGAACTCTACGCCGCCGCCTCCGGAGTTCACGGGGCAGACTGGGAAGCCGATGGTGAGAACCCCGTCATGGAGAGGGAAGGCAGCGACCCCTCTACGCCGGACGTGATTGTTCCGCCGCCGCCGCCTCCGTCTGCGAGTGCGCAAGGGGAGCAGCCAGCAGACCATCCGGTGCCGCCGACCGAAGACGAGGCCATGGCGAGGCTGCTCCTCCAAGTCGGCTCGCCAACGCGCCGCCGTCTGGAGAAGGCGACTTCGGCACCTCGCCCCCTGGAAGCCGGCACCGCCAGCTCGGCGATCCCAGACGCCGAAGCGACAAGCGTCGCGCCCATTGGGTGGGTGCGAGGAGGCAGCACAGGGCTGCTGAACCAGGCGCTCCTGGACGTCCAGGCGAAGCTTCGCGCTGAGGGCGACGCTCTCCAGAGTTGCACCAAGGCGTTCCTGGCGTCGCGGGAAACCGTCCATGTATGTTTTTTCCTTTGGTCTTTGTTTTCTTGTTCCTCTCTGTGGGGGCGCGCCAGCGCACCCACTGGGTGTAGTCCCCGAGTTTCAGGCTGGCTGTTGAGCAGGCGGCCCGGAACTCCAATTGATGAACTCTGGGTATTAACTTTTTGTCTGAAATGTTTGACGCAGGATTACCACAACCTCCGCGTCACTGCCTTCAACCATAACGTTGAAGAGTTGGGCAAGCGGACCGCCGATTTGTCGGAGAGCCAGAGTAAGTCCTTTTCCTTCTTTGTGGGGGCGCGCTGGCGCACCCGCGGGCTGTAGTCCCCGAGATTCAGGCCGACTACTGAGCAGTCGGGCCGGATCTCCCCGGCGACCTTCTTTACCTGATGACTTAACGCCTTCTTTCTTCCTTCTTTTCAGGAGCCAACGCTGCTCTTCAATAGCAGCTGAGCGACACCAACTCCGCTTTGCGTGCAAAAGAGGAGGAGTGCGGCAAGCTCGCCACGGAGCGCGACCTGCTAGCCACTCAATTGGCAGAGCAGAAGGAGCTACTTGTGAAGACACAAAGGGAGGCGGAGGAGACGGAAACCGCCCTCCTGGCCGAGTTCGCGAGCGAGCGCTCCTCCTGGTCTGACAAGGAGGCGATGCTGGCCTCCGGCTTCCATGAGATTGAAGACATCGTTGATGGTGGGTTTCTTTACTTTCTTTTTTCGAGCTGCCGATTTAAGTCGTGCCGACTTCTGGTTTTTGACTTGCTTCTTTGTTTCTTCCTGTCTTTGCAGACTTCTTTCCTGGGCACTCACAGGCCGCCATCCAAGCCATCGAGGCTGACCGAGAAGGTCGGAGGGCGGAGGGCGCAGAGATTGCCGCCGATGCCCCCCGAACTCTTGACGAGCACATCCTGAGCATCGAGGCTCGCCTTTGGCTGGCTCACCGGATGCTGCGCTGGCTTTAGCGTGTTGGTGCCCAGGCGATTGCCGCCCTGTGGCTGGACATGCAGGCTCCGCGCACCCCCAGCCTGACGGCCGACTGGCTAGAGGTCGCGGCTGGTCGTCTTGAGGCCTGGAAGGGCTCTTTGGCCCGAGCTGGAGCACGACGGGCCTTGGAGTTCGTCAAGGCATGGTATCCGGGGATGGATCTAGACCGGCTGGCCAAGCTTCGGTCGGAGGCCCAGCCGGAGCTGGCAGCTGCGGAAGACGCCCTCGTCAAGCATGCTGCGGCAATTGCCAAGTACACCGACACCAACATCTTCATCCCCGAGCGGTCTGAAGACGGCGAGGAGGTACCGCCGGAGTGCTTTGGGATGAACCCAGACTACGGCGAGGACTCGGTGGAGGTGATTGGCTCCAGCGTCGAGGAAGAAGGTGAGGCGGAGGACGGAGGCGAGACCGAGGCACCAGAAGATGGAGCAGACGGCCAGCCTCAGCTCGACCGCGCCTCCAGCAATGAGCCGCGTGCGACTGACCCGACTGCCACCGGAGGCGATCAAGCTGAGACTAGCCAGCCGGCCGCCCCGACGCCTGATGCTGCCGCCTCCTCCGACCCTCTGAATCCGTCTGCTGCTTCCTAAGCTGCCGCTTTATTTTATCTGCTTCAGTAGTCTTTGAAGAACTTGTTAATCCGCACAATTCCACCCGCGGGGTGTATTTTGAACTTCTGCTCGAAGATTCAGCCAAGGGCCTCTGTTATGTAAATATATTTATCCGAGTTCCATATTTTCTTGCTCATTGCTCTTTTGGCTTTTTCCTTTGCTGCTTTCTCTTAGTTGCATGCCTTGCCAATCGGACAGCCGCTCTACGGACTGCCGCTGGATCAAATGTTTGGCTACTTTGGGAAGGCAAGTACTTAGCCATTTTTAAGAGTTTTTTTGAGCAAGTTGAATAGAAGACGGTAATCCGACTATTTGAGAGTCGGTTTGCGAGAAAGGCTGGAAGCCGTCTTGAGCTATGTTTTATGCTTTGAGTCCTTAGCCATTTTTCATGCGAATGCCCATTCTACCTTACTTCTGCCCACCGTTCAGTCGCTCTGCGAGCTGCAGCTTCTGACAGGAGACGGTTTAGGCGTTTACACACTACTTGTCCGACTGCAAGAAGCATTTCATAGTGCAAGGCAGCAAGTCCCCGAGCCGACTTGTCGAGCCCGGTGCCAAGTGGTATGACAAAGAGTAACATACTTGTAGGCATAATCTTTATCATACAGACAAAAGAGGGCAGTCCCCGAGTTCATCTCGGGGGGCCCGAAGTCTTGGTACTTTAATACAAAAGGTATCATGGTACATACTGCATCAACTGTAAAATCTTCGGAGGAGATTTGCATTCCATGGCCGCTCTGTCTCCTTGTCGGAGTCGTCCCTCTTGCGTGCTCAGGGCTTCTGAGCGTCAATCAGGTAGTAGGAGTCATTGCCCAGTACTTCGCTGATGATGAAAGGGCCTTCCCAAGGCGCCGACAGCTTGTGCTGGCCGGCTGTTCGCTGGATCAGCCGGAGCACAAGGTCGCCTTCTTGGAAAGATCTTGGCCTGACCTTCCTGTTGTGGTATCGGCGCAGGTTCTGCTGTAGATGCTGGACGGACTGAGTGCCAACAGCCGGCCCTCTTCCAGCAGATCGACGCCGTCTTGTCGTGCTTCTTCTGCTTCCTCCTCGGTGTACATGGTGACTCGTGGGGAGTCGAACTCTATGTCTGTTGGGATGACGGCTTCGGCACCATAGACGAGGAAAAAAGGCGTGAAGCCGGTTGACTTATTTGGAGTCGTGCGCAGACTCCAGAGGACGGCTGGTAGCTCATCGAGCCAGCAGCCAGCCAAGTGCTCCAGAGGCTCGATCAGCCGGGGCTTGATGCCAGACAGGATGAGGCCGTTTGCTCGCTCCACCTGGCTGTTTGACTGTGGATGGGCGATGGACGCTAGGTCCAGTCGGATGCCCTGTGTTGCGCAGAAACGAGCCAAGGTGCCTTTGGCTAAATTTGTGCCGTTATCGGTGATGATGCTGTGTGGTATGCCGTACCGAATTGTGATATCGGCGATGAAAGTCACGGCAGTTGGACCATTCAGCTTCTTGATTGGCTTCGCTTCTATCCACTTGGTGAACTTGTCCACTGCGACAAGTAAGTGAGTTAAGCCACATCGTGCTGTCTTGAATGGTCCCACCATGTCTAGACCCTGAACTGCGAAAGGCCAGGCAATGCGGATGGTCTTGAGTGCAGAAGTTGGTTGGTGCGGCTTGGAGCTGAACTTCTGGCACCCTTTGCATTTTTGGACCAACTCCTTGGCCTCTTCCAAGGCAGTTGGCCAGAAGAAACCGTGTCGAAAGGCTTTGGCGACGAGTGCTCTTGAAGCCGCATGGTGGCCGCACTCGCCTTGATGGATGTCTTTGAGAATTGCTTGGCCTTGCTTTGGCTCTACGCAGCGTTGGTAGACACCAGTGACACTGCGCCTGACCAGCTCTCTGTTGACTATGGTGTAGGCTGCCACCCAGCGTTGTACTTGCCGAGCTGAGGTCTCATCAGTCGGCAGCTCTTTGTTCACCAGGAACTTGAGGATGGGATGGGCCCATGAGGGTGCTGCTATTTCTTCGACTGCTAGAACTGCGACTTGGACGAGGGCGGTTGGGCTGGGAGGCGGCGGGTTGGAGTCAACAACCGCTTGCTGGGTTAATGAAGTCCCTAGGCCGACTGGCGCGGCCCTTGGGCCGAGTTCTGGAGTCTTCGAGTCCGCCGCCGCGGTCCCCAGGCCGGGTTCGACTGTGGCGGCTTTGGAGTCATCCACCAAAATCCACGTACCGACTGCCGGAGCTTTGGAGTCGGATCCGATGTCTTCGGGAGGAGCCGGCACAAAAATGGAGTTTGATTCTAGTGAAGGCTTGACAGACGGCTTGAGGAGGCGTTGAAGGGCGACGTCAGATGGCATTGCTTGGCGGGTAGAGCTGATTCGTGCCAAGGCATCTGCTTGGTCGTTGTCGTTTCTTGGCACATGGAGGAACTCGCACCCTTCGAAATACCCGCTGAGCTGTTGCACGAGGAAACAGTAACTTGCCATGTTTGCGTCTTTCGCGTCCCAGTCGCCAGATGATTGCTGGACCACTAAGTCCGAGTCGCCATAACACAAGATCCGGCGGATGCCAAGTTCTTTGGCAAGCCGGAGCCCGTGAATGAGTGCCTCGTACTCGGCGACGTTGTTGGAGGCGGCGAAATGGATTTGTAATGCGTATTTGAGCTTGTCGCTTTTAGGAGAGGTGAGGACGACGCCGGCTCCCAAGCCGGTGCACATCTTGGAGCTGTTGAAATGCATCCGCCAATGGGTGGAGTCAGGAGCTGGAGGTAGGTACTGGGTCTCGGCCCAGTCGACGAGGAAGTCGGCCAGTGCTTGTGACTTGATAGCGGTGCGGGGCTGGTAGTGGATGGTGTAAGGAGCCAGCTCTATGGCCCACTTGGCCACTCGGCCAGAAGCATCTTGGCTACCAATGATCTCGGCAAGTGGGGCCGTGCAGACCATTGTGATTGGATGCTCTTGAAAGTAAGGCTTCAATTTCTTGGCAGTAAAGTGTACACCATAACACATCTTCTGGTAGTGGGGGTTGTTCTGCTTAGAGGTCGACAGTACTTCTCTTAGGTAATATACCGGTCTCTGGATAGGTAGTGCCTTGCCTTCCTCCTTGTGTTCCACTACAATGACCGTGCTGACCACCCGGCTGGTGGCGGCGATGTACAAGAGCATAGGTTCCTTTGGAGTCGGAGCCGCCAGGATGGGTGGAGTAGTTAGCATCTTCTTCAACTGGAGAAAAGCTTCGTCCGCGGTCGGTGTACTAGAGTAGGGGTACCCTAGTATCCCGAACTCGTGCACGGGCAGTTGCAGCGCCCCGCGGCAAGGCTTGCCGGGTGACCGCCAAGACCCTCCGTGGTTCCCTTGAAGACCATTCAAGAACAAAGTACTCAAACCAAGGCCCCGGCAAGAGGAGCTTGCCGGGAAGGCCAACCAAGGCCCCGGCAAGAGGAGCTTGCCGGGAAGGCCAACCAAGGCCCCGGCAAGAGGATCTTGCCGGGAAGAGACAAGACCCCGGCAAGAGGAGCTTGCCGGGAAGGCCACTCAAGGCATACCAAGAAAGCTTGCCGTGACGCGCCCTGCGTCCCGGCAAGATCCGGCGAGCGACAAGCTTCCGGACGCGACAAGATGACAACCGCGGCAAGGAGCTTGCCACGGGAAACCCCCACTTCGTGCCCGCGCTCCAGCACACCTGCTAACGTGTCGCTCTAGGACTCTCCCAAGCACATGTGGCAGGAGGCCGTGCAGCTAGGGGTACGCGGTGGCAAGCGGAGATGAAGAGAAGGCCATCGTGGCAAACGGTGGCGCTCCTAACGGTCACCTTTTGCACTGTTTAGGAGACATAGACAGGCATTTAATGCCCTTGTCCCCTGCCGTCAGAGTTAGGTAGGGTGCACTGTATCCACAGTAGCGGTAGCTGCACCTACCGCATCCTTTTCCATTTTTACCCTTCTAGTCTACGTTGCCACCTGTCGGTGACCCCTTGGAAGTATAAAAGGAGGCCCAGGCGCAACGTAGAAGGGGTTCGGCCGGTTCGGCTCATCCGAAACACCAGAAACACTCCCACGCTCAGTCTGATAGCGTCCATCGCTCCTGAGCAAGGATTCAATACACAGAAACAAGCAGCAGTAGGGTTTTACGCATCCGTGCGGCCCGAAGCTGGGTAAAACTGCCCGCGTGTACTGCCTCGATCCCCTCTTTGTTCAACCTCCGCCCTCACTGAATCGAAAGGGGCTCGGTCCGCCGATCCCCATAGGTGTTTGTGGATCAGTTTCCCCGACATCTTTGGCGCGCCAGGTAGGGGGAGCTTCGGCGGCAGCTGTTCCGTCCACGTCAAGGCTTAGCTGTTCTTCATCGTCATGGCTCCTAAGAAGCGGGCGAGCAAAAGAACGACGCCAGTGCGGCAACAGAAAATTATGGCCCGGGGGCTGGCAATGCCCTTAGGACCAATCTTTTCGGCGTCAAGAACGACGAAGTTCTTCACCATAAGCCTTTCTGGCAACGATCTTGCCGGGAGCCGGTGTCAAGAACAACAAAGTTCTTCGCCATAAGCCTTTCCGGCAACGATCTTGCCGGGAGCCGGTGTCAAGAGCGACGAAGTTCTTCGCCATAAGCCTTTCCGGCAACGATCTTGCCGGGAGCCGGTGTCAAGAACGACGAAGTTCTTCGCCATAAGCCTTTCCGGCAATGATCTTGCCGGGAGCCGGTGTCAAGAACAACGAAGTTCTTCGCCATAAGCCTTTCCGGCAACGATCTTGCCGGGAGCCGGTGTCAAGAACGACGAAGTTCTTCGCCATAAGCCTTTCCGACAACGATCTTGCCGGGAGCCGGTGTCAAGAACGACGAAGTTCTTCGCCATAAGCCTTTCCGGCAACGATCTTGCCGGGAGGCGGTGTCAAGAACAATGAAGTTCTTCGCCATAAGCCTTCTCGGCAACAAGCTTGCCGGAAGCCGGCATCGAGAACGTCAAAGTTCTCTGCTGAAGATAAAAGCCTTCCTGGCAACAAGCTTGCCGGAAGCCGGCATCGAGGACGTCAAAGTTCTCTGCTGAAGATAAAAGCCTTCCTGGCAACAAGCTTGCCGGAAGCCGGCATCGAGAACGTCAAAGTTCTCTGCTGAAGATAAAAGCCTTCCTGGCAACAAGCTTGCCGGAAGCCGGCATCGAGAACGTTAAAGTTCTCTGCTGAAGATAAAAGCCTTCCTGGCAACAAGCTTGCCGGAAGCCGGCATCGAGAACGTCAAAGTTCTCTGCCGAAGATAAAAGCCTTCTTGGCAACAAGCTTGCCGGAAGCCGGCATCAAGAACTTCAAAGTTCTCTGCCAAAGATAAAAGCCTTCCCGGCAACAAGCTTGCCGGAAGCCAGCATCGAGAACGTCAAAGTTCTCTGCTAGAAATAAAAGCCTTCCCGGCAAGCCAGTATCGCAGGGGGCTGCGAGTGCCAAGAATCGTCCACAACAAACCATAGTTGCCGGGGGCTGCAATATCAGATAAGTCTTTCATCCCTCATCATGCATCCTCTTATGGACTGGGGAATGTGAAACAATGTTTCTTCCTGAAAACTGCCGTGCTCCCTCAACTCTAGGCCCTGGGGCTCGTTCTCGGGGCCAAGTTTGGTCGTAGTCGCGGCAGCAAAGGGATGAAACAAGGAGACCGCACCCACCTCGTTCCTACCTCTGTCAAAGGCGTGAGAAAGGTCGAGCAACGTGGGAAGGCGGCAGGGCCTGTTGCGGGGAGATGAAATGTCTGTCCGAGGGATACCAAGGATTTGCTCCTTGGCGTGGGTTTAACTCGCGAGATAAATAACCCGGCAAGCATCCCCTTTTCATTAAAAAAACATCCCACTCAGGTACAGTCCATAGAGGATGAAAAACATGAAAGAGAGGATTACAAGTTTTAGATACAGCTAAGGCCCGAAGGCTTACAAATTAAAAAGATAAGATGCCCGTAATCCCTTTCCTGTCCCTCTCATCAGGAGGCAGGTCAAGGAGGCGAAAAGGGCAAAAGGAGCGCCTAGGCGAGCTACGGGTGCCAGAAGACACCAAGAGAACATCCCGGGGGCCGTCCGAAGGCTGGGCGGCGATGGCGGCGCTGGAAGCGAGGCTCGAAGACGGGGCGGCAGGACGTCAGCACGCTGTCGAGGGCACCACGCACTCGTACTCCGACCTGACGGCCTTGTCGCCAGCCCTCTTCCCCTTCCGCAGCCTCCCTACGCCAGCCGCCCAAGGAGACGACCCCGGGGAGTTCAAGAAGGCGGCGACACGGATGATGGGGTCGCCGGTGCCGCGCGAAGCGGCGCCCGACGCCTAGTCGGACCCGCCACCCCGCCGCCCGCTACCCTCGTCGTCGCTGTCGCTCTCCTCCTCGTCACTCTCGCTCGAGGAGGAGCCTTCGCTATCGGAGGAGCTGTCCACGCAACACTTCGCCCGAGTGCCGAAGCACCCGAAGACCTTGACGGAGAGGAGATCGCCCTCCATCAACTTAAAATGGAGGGTGAACCCCTCCATCAGGCTGTGGATATGGGCGAACGTCTTCCACCCTCGATCAAGATACATCACATTAGGGGCTGGGAATACAACGCGGACTCGCGTGCCGCTGATCCCACAGCCCCTCATGTGCAGTCTCAGCGTCTCGGGCGGGTCCAACTCCATCGCGCTCGCAAACGGAGCTGGAAGCCGGAGGCGACGACGAGGCGCCCGGCGCAGCTTGACGAAAAACTCGCAAGGGTCGTCCCCTATATGGACCGCCGTGGGGGGAGGAGCCACCGGCGGAGGCGAAGCTGGCGCGCCGCCCCGCCCGCCTCTTCCCCGAGCGCCTCGACCTCGTCCTCGACCTCGTCCGCAACCTCGCCCCCTCCCTCTTCCCCTTATGGCTGGCTCTGCCACTACGGGCGCGGAAGAGGGAGAGATGCGCTGTCTGGCGGCGACCCTCGCCGCCACCGATGAAGGGCCTGGGTTCCCTTTCTCCATGGCGGATGAGAGAAAGGGGAGCAGAAGCTGAAGAAAGGAGGAGATGAGAGAGTGCGGGTTTCTGTGCTCCCCTCCCGCTCTTTATAAAGGAGCGAGGTGGGGGCTCGGCCGCCCCGCTCAGCGAATCAAGGCACGGGAAGAGCAGGGAGTCGGGACCAACTCGCTGCCTCTGCTCGCGACGGCCCAGTTTCCCACTTCCACCGTCCGCGACCCCAAGCGCATGGGAGCCGCGTGGCGGGGATGCAGAAACAAGACGACGGATGAGGCGGCCTCGCTCCGCCTCGTGATCGCGGGGAGTGGACGTCCCGAAAACTACGCACCGGCCCCGTCCAGTAAATGCGCCACGCCCCCACACCTACCTCCGTTTAGGGAGGAGGGCGTGAACCGTCCCCATCATCGTGGCCTGACGCATGCTTGGAGGGCTTAGCCCCGCGCACGCCGCCCGCGTCACCCACGACGCCGCGTTTGACGCGTGCCGTTGCGGGGGGTGCGGTGGGTACGGAGCGAGATTTGGTGTGGACCCAGGCCGCGCGTGCCCGTGCACTGTTTTGGGCCTGTCCCAACAGCGCTCGGCACCGTGTATGGCCCAGGCCCGGGGGCTCCTGTCGGTGTACTAGAGTAGGGGTACCCTAGTATCCCGAACTCGTGCACGGGCAGTTGCAGCGCCCCGCGGCAAGGCTTGCCGGGTGACCGCCAAGACCCTCCGTGGTTCCCTTGAAGACCATTCAAGAACAAAGTACTCAAACCAAGGCCCCGGCAAGAGGAGCTTGCCGGGAAGGCCAACCAAGGCCCCGGCAAGAGGAGCTTGCCGGGAAGGCCAACCAAGGCCCCGGCAAGAGGATCTTGCCAGGAAGAGACAAGACCCCGGCAAGAGGAGCTTGCCGGGAAGGCCACTCAAGGCATACCAAGAAAGCTTGCCGCGACGCGCCCTACGTCCCGGCAAGATCCGGCGAGCGACAAGCTTCCGGACGCGACAAGATGACGACCGCGGCAAGGAGCTTGCCGCGGGAAACCCCCACTTCGTGCCCGCGCTCCAGCACACCTGCTAACGTGTCGCTCTAGGACTCTCCCAAGCACACGTGGCAGGAGGCCGTGCAGCTAGGGGTACGCGGTGGCAAGCGGAGATGAAGAGAAGGCCATCGTGGCAAACGGTGGCGCTCCTAACGGTCACCTTTTGCACTGTTTAGGAGACTCAGACAGGCATTTAATGCCCTTGTCCCCTGCCGTCAGAGTTAGGTAGGGTGCACTATATCCAAAGTAGCGGTAGCTGCACTTACCGCATCCTTTTCCATTTTTACCCTTCTAGTCTACGTTGCCACCTATCAGTGACCCCTTGGAAGTATAAAAGAAGGCCCAGGCGCAACGTAGAAGGGGTTCGGCCGGTTCGGCTCATCCGAAACACCAAAAATAATCCCACGCTCAGTCTGATAGCGTCCATCGCTCCTGAGCAAGGATTCAATACACACAAACAAGCAGCAGTAGGGTTTTACGCATCCGTGCGGCCCGAAGCTGGGTAAAACTGCCCGTGTGTACTGCCTCGATCCGCTCTTTGTTCAACCTCTGCCCTCACCGAATCGAAAGGGGCTCAGTCCGCCGATCCCCATAGGTGTTCGTGGATCAGTTTCCCCGACATCCACCTTATGGTTCCACTCGAAAAAAGTGGTCTTCTTCATGAGTTGGTATAAGGGGAGAGCTTTCTCGCTCAGCCGACTGATGAATCGGCTAATGGACGCCAAGCAGCCAGTGAACTTTTGTACATCCAGCAGTCGGCTGGGTACCTCCATTCTCTCAATGGCCTTGATTTTTACTGGGTTGCATTCTATGCCGCGTTCAGAGACCAGGAAGCCAAGGAGCTGGCCGACTGGTATTCCAAAGACACACTTCTCGGGATTGAGCTTGATCTGGAATCGGCGCAGGTTCTCAAAAGTCTCCTTGAGGTCTTCCAGCAGTGTTCCACGCTTTTCCGTCTTCACTACCACGTCGTCCACGTAGACGTGGGCGTTCCTGCCAAGCTGCTTGAGGAGGCACTTCTGCATGCAACGCTGAAAGGTGGCGCCGGCATTCCTTAAGCCAAACGTCATGGTGAGGTAGCAGAAGGCTCCAAACGGCATGATGAAGGCGGTCTTCAGTCTGTCAGCCGGGGTCAGCTTAATCTGGTGATATCCTGAGTATGCATCCAAAAAACTCAACAGCTCGCATCCGGCTGTGGAGTCTATCACCTGTTCGATTCTTGGTAGAGCAAATGGGTCCTTGGGGCAGGCCTTGTTGAGGCTTGTGTAGTCAATACACATTCGCCACTGCTTGTTCTTCTTCAGTACCAGGACCGGATTTGCTAGCCATTCTGGAAAGAACACTTCCATAATGAAGCCGGCTGCTAGGAGTCGCGCTATCTCTTCTCCGACAACTCTTCTCTTCTCTTCTAATAGGCGGCACAGGGGCTGCCTGACCGGCTTTGCATCAGATCGGACATGTAACTTGTGCTCGGCGAATTCTGTCGGTACACCTGGCATGTCTTTGGGGGACCATGCGAAGATGTCCCGATTCTCACGGAGGAAATCGACGAGCTCGCCTTCCTATTTGCTGTCGAGGTTTGCACCTACGACGGCGTACCTCTCTGGGTGCTCCGGATCCAAGGGTATCTTCTTTGTCTCTTTGGCCGGCTTGAATGAACCCTCAGCCTCCGACACTTTTGGGTTGGGCGATACCTCAGACTGCTTGCCGGCCATCGCCACAACTCGCTCAAGGAGCCGCTTCTCGGCCGCGATTACTAGGGACTCAGCCAGCCGATTGCTCTCAGCCGTGCAAGTAGACGACTTCCGGTAGTCGCCAGCCACAGTCAGAATTCCCCTGGAACTAGGCATCTTCATCTTGAGGTAGGCGTAGTGGGGGACCGCCATGAACTTGGCCAAGGCAGGTCGGCCAAGTAGCGCATGGTATGGGCTCTCAAGGTCCACCACCTCAAACCAAACAGACTCTCTGCGGAAGTGATCTTTGTCTCCAAAGAGGACGTCCATCAGGATCTTGCCGATTGGCGAGCAGGAAAGCCCAGGAACAATGTCGTGGAACACAGTTCGGCTGTTCTGAAGCTGTCTTTTCTTGATTCCTAACTTCTCCATGGTGTCCTTGTACAGGATATTGATGCTGCTGCCTCCGTCTATCAGAACTCGCAAGAAACGCACGGCTCGTCTGTCCGTAGCAAAGGTGGCGTCCAGGACCAAGGCATAGGAGCCCGGACTCGGCATCACTTCTGGGTGGTCAGCCCTGCTCCAGCTGATGGGCTTCTCGGACCAGTGCATGAACTCTGGCGTCTCCGACGCTACTGCATTCACCTCTTGTCGCTGCAGCCGCCTGCTACGTCGATCATTAGCCACACTGGTGAACACCACGTAGGCTACGTGATCTTCAGGGTATTCGTCTTGTACCACATCGACTGGCCTGACAACCGGCTGCTGGGGCGGCGGCGGAGGCGGCTGCCCAGCAGGCAGGGGAGGCAGGAGGCCGTCTCCCTTGGCGATCCTGGTGAGCCAGTGGCACTTCTGGGTGGTGTGATTCGACAGCTTCGCGCCGCTATGGAACTTGCAAGGTCCATCCAAGGTCTACTCATAGGAGAAGGTCGGCAACCAGTTTGGCTTGCCGCCTTTCTGTCGCTTGGGCGGAGGCTGCTCATCTGGCTGCTGGGCTTCAACAGTCGCGACTTGCCGGCTGCTGGAAGCCGGCTGCGGGGCCTTGCGCTTGTGGTCACCCTGCTGTTGTTGCCGGTTGGCGTCTGCCGCCAGAGTTCTTGGAGCTTGAGGAGCCACTTTGCCAGTTGTGCTGATTTGAATCTCCGTCTTCATGGAGGAGTCGGCCGTGGCGTACTTGTCCGCTATGATCAGCAGCTCGTCGAGGGTTTCTGGCTCGTCGCAGAGGAGCTTGTGCTTGAGGAGGGTGCCTACTATGCACCCGGCTGTGAAGTACTCGATGGCCTGCACCTCATGCACGCCCTCACAGGAGTTCTGAAGCTCAGCCCAACGCGTGAGGTAATCGCGAGTTGACTCGTCGGGGCCTTGCACGCACAAGGAGAGCTGACGAGGCTTGGGAGGACGCTTGTACGTGCTGGTGAAGTTGCGGACGAATGCTTCGGTGAAGTCGACCCAGCTGTTGATGCTGCGGGGCTTTAGGCTGTTCAGCCATGTCCGGGCCGTGCCCTGGAGCATGAGCGTAACGTACTTTACGGCGACGCGCTTGTTGCCGTTCGCTATGCTGACAGCCGTGGAGTAGTCGACTAGCTAGTCTTCCGGCTTCACGGAGCCGGTATACTTGGGCGTGTCTCTTGGGAGTGTGAACCCTTTGGGAAAGGGCTTGTCCCGAATGTGGGGCCCGAAACAAGGCGGACCCAGCTTGTCTTCTTCTTCCAGCGCTAAGGATCGGTGAAGTTGATCGATCCGGTGGTGGGCGTCATTCTCTCCAACTCCCTCTCGGCGGCCAAGGCGGTCGCCGAGAGTCGGATGGTCAACAGGCGGCAAGGATACTCGCCTCTCCTTGCGGGGAGGGGGAGGAGGACAGTCGTCCCATCGTTCCACTTCTCTCGGGCGGCCGTCTCGGTCGCGCTCTATGGTAATGCGAGTCCGACTGTGGCTGACAGCCGGCTCCCTGTCCCTTCTTCCTCGGGCGCCGCCAGTCGGCGTCCGAGACGTTGCGCCTTGATCTCGGTGAAGGTCGTCATTTGGCCGCTGCGGTGCCTCTGTGCGGCAGCTGGCCTCGTTCTGCGCGGCGGCCGCATCGAGGAGCCGCTGGACTCGCTCCATCATGAGGCGGCGCTCTTCGCCCTTGAAATTGTCCAGCTCATCCGCCGCTGCCTGGGAAGCTCGGATGTTCTCTGCTGGTGTAGCATACACAGGGGGGCTTGCCCCAAATAGGTTGACGATGGCTACGCCGCGCTGCTGGACCGTGCCAAGGTGGTTGGGCCCCGCCGGGGCCGGCGAGCCACCGACGGCGCGATCCATCTCCCGCTGATATGCTTCTGACAAGCGTCTCATGCTGGCCAACTTCTTCGCGCCTTCAACAAGCTGAAGGCGGCGCGCCTCCAATGTCTCTGCGTCAGTGTCTTCCAGAATGGGTGCAGTTAGGTTTTGCAGCGCCATGCCGAGTGAGTCGTGCGCTCCTCCGCCGGGGAGCTTGTCATGACTGATGACGAGCACCTCGGTGACAGTGCTTCCGTTGCTCTCCGCGCGAGGGAGAGGTTCATCGTAGACCACCACGTTGGTGGGGAACGCGTCGAGCGACGCGGTGTCGGAGTCGACCAGCATCGGGTCGGTGGAGCCCACAGACTCCAAGTCTACGGCAGGCTCGCCGGAAACGTGGAGTTGATCGAGGAGGCTCTCGGGGCCGCCCGTGCCTGCGTTGGATGCAGGTTCATCGGAGAGGCGGACCTCACCGACAAGTTCGGCCAGGCAGCTGGTTGTGCAGGCGATCTCAACGCCGCTTAGCGCGTCGGCGCAAACTCCGTCTGGCGTGCCTGGCTGGCTGCGCTCGCCAGGGAGAAAAAGGGTTCCCGTCTAGAACAGGTCTCCGGACGGTGGTGCATCAGGCCCCACGGTGGGCGCCAAATGTCGGGGGTTTGGTGCGACATATGCCAAAGGATGTCTTATCATGGTGGGGGCGAGTAGAACGTCACCGGTGCCTGGAAACGGCATAAGGCAAAGACATGCATGCCGGCGAATCTTACCCAGCTTCAGGGCTCTCCGAGGAGATAATACCCCTACTGCTGCTCTGCGGGGTCTCCGCATGATCACTATGGCAAGGTGTTTACACGGTTGCTCCTTGAGCTGTTTCTAGGAGGTAGGAGAGGGCAAGGCTAGCTCTCTCCCTTCTATATGATCTGGTCTAGAGCTAATGGGTTCCAACCCTTTGCATGGGTGCCCTGGGGGGTTTATATAGGCCTACCCCCAGGGGTACAATGGTAATCCGGCTGGACGCAGGCCCAGCCGTCAGCGCCTCCCGCCTCCGTCTTCTCTGCCGACCGCTGGGGCCCGCCGGCTGGCGGGCCCCACTGACTGGCCTGGTATGGAGCCGACAGGCCGCCTCCGCCGCGGGCGGGTCTTGCCGGCTGTCGGGTCTTGATCATGGGGTCGTGGCAACAGCCCCGCCGCCTGGCGGGCGATCACTATTGCCACTCTCCATCACATCTTGATTATTGGTGCGTGGGCCCCAGGGGAGGGCTCGGCCGACTCCCCTAGGCCATCTTCCGACGGGTCCGACTAGTGGTCCTCTTGCCATCTCTTGGGGTCTCACCGTCTGGTGGGACCCGCCGCCTCTGAGCCGTACAGACAAGCTGTCGTGGGTGCAGGATGTGGTCCTGCGGTGCTGATGTCAGGGCCGGCACGGAAACAGTGCCACGCCGCACGAAGATCTTCCAGGGTACGGCGTGCTGTGGCCATGCCCGCTCTTGGTAAGGGGCGGGAGTGGGCTTCACTGTAGCCACTCCCCTGCCCCGTCCCCCTTGACGAGGTCACGGGGTTTGTTGGAATCGCAGACCGACTCCCCAAAGCCGGCTTCTCCAGAAGTCGCCAGTCAGGAGTCGGCTTACCCTGCGGTCGTCCCTGGGACTCGGCCGCGAGTGGTCAGTCGGCCATCTTGTCGTGGACTTCTTGAAGGCGGCTCTCCGTCCTGGGGTCTTGAGGGGCGTAGCCTGCCCCGATGTCTTGAAAGGTTCTGAGGCTCGGGTTGGCCTACCCGTGGTCCATTACTCCGACAGTTATATTACTCATATCATGCATATGTTGTATTGCAATGCTTAGTTTTTACATCATATACACAATATTGAATGCCATCTCCTTAGTTGACACATCAGATATGCGATTTCCCTATGCTCACTTGCTTAGTATATAAATCATATATTTGAATTATATCATGCCATGATGTTTACATAGACATCATGTATCTGAATTATGGCATGCCAACCCATTTTCTAAAGACATAATATAGTTATATCATCTCATCCTATTTACATAGTCATCATATTTTGAATTATGTCATTCTATTCGTGAATTATGTCATGCCATCATGTTTCCATCGACGGCATGTTTGTGATTTATGGCATGCCAACCACTTTAATAGACAGATCATATAGTTATATCATGTCATCCTGTTTACATAGTCATCATATTTTGAAGTATGCCATTCTATCATGTTTAGTTAGCCATCATACAGGTGAAATTGTGTCATGCTATCCTGTTTAATTAGCCATCATATATGTGAAATTATGTCCTGCTATTCTGTTTGGTTAGAGAACATAATTGTGAGTTATTTGATGCCCTGTTTTCTTCCCTACTATCCATTGCACCTATCTATCTTACAATGTCTGTACATTCAATTACTTTTCTTGTTTATCAGCTATTTCAATTGGAGGGGGTGATGGCAGTATCTGTGGGGGTAAAAACACGGTCTTCAGAAAAGATCGTGCTACATGTCGATGCAGATAGAACCACAGTTGTATTTGCCCAAGAATCAGCCCCACCACACATAACCCAGACTCACGCAGATTGTACCCCTACCTAGTTGGACGGAGAACCAACTACACCTATTCTAACCCCATCCCTTGTCGATAGTAACCCAGTTCCAGTTGACACAGCACCATCTCCACCATAGAGCACCCAAACACAAGCAGTTAGTAAGGCATCTGCAGTGCCCAAAGAATGAGGACCACCACTCTGAACGCCAAGTCAACGCTTAAAGCAGAAGAAGAATAGTTCACAGGTCAGCTTCCGTAGCTGTGGTTCATACTACTTTGCTCTTGCATCACTGTATTTACTCATACCAACTAATTTCGAATTTGAAGGATGCAATTGAAACTCCAATGGTGCAACAGGTATGTTTTAAACATGTTTCTTTAATGTGTTTGCTGTTGTAACTTGCTCTATGTTGATTTCAGTTTCAATTGAATAAATAGTTATATTCTCATGCCATGCACATTACAAGTGTTGTTATTGTTGTGTAGTTTCCCACACTTATATTCTGTCTATGTTGCTTTGTCTTAAATAGATATGATTTAAACTGTCTGTATCTTGATTTGGCAACATAAACTAGAATGATATAGACCATGAAGTGACCATACTACATAGATATATGTTTGTTTCATGTTGTTATCATGTCCACCTTACTACTGAACTGGTTTACCAAAATGAGTTTCATATACAACATGGTATACCTATGATGTGTTAGTTTGTTTCTCTTTTAGAATGCGCATAAAATATTGGAGAAGAGTACCCCGTTATGCAATGATAAATGAAGTAATGCAAATAAGGTTCAAGATAGTGAGACATCCCTGTTGGTCTCCAAGAAAGCTGATAAAAAATATGTTGAAGACACTAAGACAACACCCAAAGTCTTGTCTTGATGTAGTGTTCGGGTTACTGGCTACTACTGCTGGCACCAGCTCTTCGAACTCGCTGCCAAAATTAATTCGGCTTCTTGAGTCTCAGCTTCAAGTTGAAAGACATCGATCAGATGTTATTGACAGGAAGCCAAAGGACTGAGGAACTCCCTGCAGAATTCAGATCCATACTTTCTGGTGCAATAGCAAGTGCTGGAGGATTTAAGTGCCAAACAAGAGAAAGTTAATAAGCTTGCTAAGCATCTTTCCAGCATTATGGGTACCCAGAATATTGTTTCTTGAGCTCTTCTGAAGTGGTTTTAGTTCTGGACTTGTTTTGTTGCGACGTTTATTAGCACTGGTCGCCAACTTTGACAACCAGTGTATATGATATGCTGCTTTGTTCCCTATATTTGCACTGGTGGTGAACTTTGATGCCCAGTGGATGTAATATGTGTAATAGCCGTGATAGGCTAGCCTAAGTTGCTTGCTTATTTATTTCCTTGTTGTCTTGTTTATTTGTTTGCTTGTAGTTAGTGCAGTTCTTTTTCCGCGGTTTGCTAGTGGCCGCAATAACCTACTTTTTAAAACTAGGCCACAATAACCATGGGCTACATATTTACTGTAGTTACCATGGGCCTCCTACAGACCGTAGAAACAATGGGCTTCTAAGGGCCGTAGAAACAATGGGCCTTCTACGGACCGTATGATCGATCCGCCAGACATGGGCCAATGACAGACCGCATTATGGCCCGTAAATGGGCTAGATTTGGAATCGTTCGTTCATGGGCCGACCATAACGGGCCGTCGTTCATCAGCCGTATTTGGTGATGCTATGAAAATGGCCCAACGGATTAACGGGCCGATTGTAACCACGGGCTGAATTTGGCCCACAAGCAGAAAAGGCCAGTAATGGGCCGTAAGTAACCGAATGCTGGAAATGAGCCCAAGAATAAATGGGCCCTGAGAAGGCCGAAAGATAACATGGGTTGGAAATGGCCCGATGGAATAATAGGCCGTTAATGGGTATATATAAAGCGGTACACTGTTCATTGCGGGCCAGATTCACCACGGGCCGTTAATGAGCCAAGAGTTACAAATGGCCTCATATGGGCCAAAAGACAACATGGTCCAGAGTAAATTCCGATAGGCCGTAATGGGCCATGAGTTAGTGGGCCGTAAATGGGCTATAAACGAACAGGCCATTAACAGGCTTTCCATGGGCCGGCCCATTACCTTTTGACCAAGTCAAACGGGTCGGCCTTTTTACCGAAATGGGCCTCTGTTGGGTCATGCCACGTGTCGATGTATCATAGGCGCCTCTTGTCCAATGAATGGATGACATCTGTCCCAACAGTGAGCCAACACGTGTTTCCTCCGGCAAATGAGAATTTTACACATGGAAAATCCTCATTGGTCCGAGCTGTTAATGGGTTATCGAATCCAAAACCGGACGTGATAACTTAACGGTGACCCGTTACGATGGATGCCACGTGTCAATTACCCTCGACGAATACACTTCCATGACGTCCCATTTATCGTCATGGAAGTGGACACTTCAGTTATGATAATTTTGGTAATGTCATGGAACACTTCTACGACAGCACAGGTATGACTATCTTGATTCTGTCATAAAATCGTCATGGATGTACATGCATGACAGAAAATTGACCTACTATGACAAACACGTATCCTCACGGAAGTGTATTTTTTTGCAGTGTACACCTGAAACGGTTCAAAACCAATACCACCACCATACCTGCGTCTGACCACCCTGGCCGACCCAACCCCCCTCCCTTGCCAGCATGCGCTTCCTGCGTGAAATGGTCAGCGTCGCCCCGGAGCATCAGTGCCACATTAATGCCCGGCTAGAGCGGAGGCGACCTCTCACTGGCACCGGCTTTAAAGCAGCACGACAGCCGAGAGAGCACCGCTTCTAGGTGCACGCGACTACTCCGCGTCAAGGCTGGCCATAGTTTGGATGAGCCTCCATTATGGGGAGCCACACTAGCTGCGATGATATAGACTCCCGTTGCCCACAGTTATGGACCGTTCCATCTATGAAGAACACATGGGACTGGAACTACCAGACAGACATGTACCCAGGACTGGACATACGAACCTGAGTAATGTAGCGCAGTAAGTGAAGTAGAAAGGCACAAATAGTATGAACATGTGTGGCATATAGGCATTTGTCTCTTACTACCACTAAATGTTGTACATGTAATGCACGATGATGTTATGATGTATGTGCCTAAGTACTCTACTACTACTATAGTAATTGGAGGCACATATTAGGTTTTATATTTGTTTATGTGTATGCCCCGAGACCTTCCAACTAGACGTATCTTTCTCTCCGGGTCGCACTTTATATCGTTCATACCACCAGTACTACTACGTGTGGTCTCTGACCTAGAAGTGGAAGAACTGGAGACGCTCTACCACGCTGTTCATGTCCCACTCCCTTCGCTGATGTGTGGGATATCCAGCACGTGCCGTGTTTGGCACTCCTTCGTCGTAAGAGTTGAAACGCTATCATTCATCAAAAATAAAAAGTAAATATAAATCAGCAGTGATACTATACCACGTGGTTTCCTTGCTCCTCAATATCGGAAAGAATACTTCCCTTCACTGACATGTGGGACGTCGACCATCCTGCTCCACTTGCCATGCACGCAGAACTCCAAGGGAGATTCACCCAGTCGTCGCGCCATAGTAATAATGACTAATGAGCCGTCAAATCATAGGCCCAACCTTTCCCACTGTGAAGTTGCTCGGACGAAGGAACCATCATGCCTTCGTTGAATTCCGCTTCTTGAAGAAAACTACTTCACCAACAGTACTACTAGCTACAGTAGTATTGTACTCCAGCATAGGCGTCCTTTGGTTCATAGGATAGGAATTTTATAGGAATATTAAAATCATAGGAAGTGAGATGACATGCATCTCAATTCCTATAGAGAAAGAGATGCCATTTGATGCATAGGACATGAATTTTTCCATTGAGACTAGGCTAATGTACTGGTAATTTTCTCTAAAAACTATAGTAGTAACTAGTACTGGTACATGCTCGTAAGTAATTAACAAACGTACAGGCGACACGGACACACACACTAACTACTAGTACTACTACTTCTCACATGCTGGCCAGACACCGTCATTCTCGTTCCCGACTTTGTCGTCGACACCCCACCGTGCTTGGATCTCCGCTGACCTCTCCTCAGTAGCGCGTGCGTCCTCTTCTTTCTTGCGGCGGCGGGCCTCTCTTTTCTTGAGTGCTTTTTGCCTTTTCCGCTCCCTCTGTGAGGCTTTGGCCGCCTCTTGCTCTACTGCCCATTCGTCCTTGGCAGCTTCAAATTCCGCCCACATAGGTGTGACGTAGTGAGCGGCGATGAACTCGGCACGGCGGGATCCCATCGCTTCCCTACCATTTTGTGTGCGGTCGTGGGCGGCGAGGAACTCGGTGTGGTGGGATGCCATCGCTTCCTTACCGGTTAGTGTGCGGCGCGGTGGCATGAATGACGCTTGGTGAGAGCTCTGGGGTGGAGTGGCCGGAAAACCGTATAGTGCATTGGTTTGTCAAGAGCTCAAGGACAGAAGACGAAGGAAATTTGGATTCCCCTTCAATCCTGGTCATTTATTACCGAGTAAAATGCATTGGCGGTCATTGAACTTGTCTTGATAGCTCACTTTGATCATTGTATACGAGATATGGTGATTATACGGTCACTGGCTCAGCATATAGCTTCGTATTTGTCTGGTTGACCAGTGAAACAGTCCGCATGCGCCTCATCAGCTTGTGTTCTGTATCTATCTATCTATGCGGGCCTACCTGTCAGTGGAGAAAGAGATAAAAACCAAAATTATGCGTATGTGAGGAATCAAACCACGGACTCATCGCTGAACGCACACTCGTCAGCCAAATGAAAATGAAACACTTTGCGTTAAATGCACAAACCAATTTTTTAATATTATACGTGATGCACACATTAGCGCACACCGTCCATAGAGGCAAGTAGCATGTACACATGCAGAGACTCATGCTCATGCTGTCAAACCATGCTAATGCATGCACGTCTCCCTCTCAATCAAAGTCCTGCTCATGGCGCAATGCAAACGGCGAGCCCGTCACCTGTGCGCCCCGGCGGGGCCTGACATTACTGTTTAGCCGTTTGTTGGCATCCTCCGCGAACACCGAGCATGTATTCACTGGCTCAATACCAACGGTCTTACTCGTGCTTGGGCGCCGAGCTGCTCGACATTAGCCATGGCTCTGCACATGACGCGACGACGTGACTTGGTGCCTTGCTCATGTATATCATCCATCACAACAACAATCTATCAAACAACCTAGCTACAGAGGGTACTATGGTGCCTATATATGTATCGTGAGCGACCGATCATAGTGCCACTGCACACGAGTGTGTGTTTGATCGATTCGTCCATTATACCGAAGTTATGCATGGTTGTGTGGTGTCTAATGGTGGTCGTCGAAGGCTAGCTGGCGACAAGAGCGGTTGCATGGGCGCCTGGTTGTCAATACGTGTTGCATATGCTTCAAAGGCTCGTCATCCATGATTTCCCATTTTACCACCACGCCAGCGTCTGACCGCCCTGGCCTACCGAAACCCCTTCCATCACTAGCCCGTGCTTCCCGCCTGAAACTGTCACCGTCTCTTTGGAACATCAATGCCGCATTCACGAGACTTAACTGCAGGTGCAGTTGGTGTGTCACTGACATGCGGGCCAGATGCTTGTTGGGCCCACATGTTAGTGACACAACTGCACCTGCAGTTAAGTCACTGAAGCAGCATCCGCATTCACGCCCGATGCGACCTCTCACTAGTGTCGGCATTGCAGCAGCGCGACGAACGAGAGAGCGCCACCCGCGCGGCATCCAGGTGCAAGCGACTGCTCCGCGTTAACGACAGCACGGCCATCCTTCTGTCTGCCGCCCACATTAATGACACACGGCTGCCGACGAACGTACTCCGGTGCCAGACTTCCATCTGTCTGTCGTGGCGCATTGCCATTCGCCCACTATATTAACTTGAGCCCCAGCTTCTAGCCATAGCCAAATACCCACACTCATTCTCCTCCTGTCCCTTCCTTCTGTCGGCACCACTCCAGCCATGGCCTCCTAGCGCTCCAAAGCTCTCCTGGACATACTGTCGTAGGAGCAGACGAAGGACATCAGTGCATTCGCTCCGGGTGCGCTCCAAAGCTCTCTTGGACGTACTGTCGTAGGAGCATACAAAGGAGATTTGCAGGAGCAGACAAAGGAGATCGCCGACTCCCCCCGGCCGCACTCCGCCTCCACGACCACGAAGACGGCTCGCGTGTGCGGGCGCAGCCGGCAACGAGGAAGAGCAGTACACAGTACGTCGCCCCGCTCTGGTCCTAGGAAGGCGACCGCTCCTCCACTCAGTCGACGCCAAGCTTGGTAGGGTAAACATCGGCAACCGATTAGCCGATTGATGGCGACGTGGAGGCGAAAATCTTCAGAACCTTGTGCGCTGGAGGAGGAGGTTATCGAGGCGGAGCTGGAGAAAGCCGAGGCGGATGAGGAGGAGGAAAAGGAAATGGTCGGCGTTCTCGGGGCTCATGGCTGGACATGGTGGTCGTGTGCCGGCGATCGTTTAGATTAGGTTTACAGTAGGTTTTAGTACGGTTTGTGCAAAATATGTAATGAATTTCATCCAGTTTATAGGGCAAGTTTTCGAAATGTAATGAATTTCATCCGGTTAATTTGAAATTTGCTTTGTTTGCATGAATTTCATCCGGTTAGTTCATATAGTTGTCAAAAGCTATGCGAGCAGCATTGGATGGCATCCTCTGACAGCCCACAAGACACCAGGGCTCGCCAGAGGCCCCTGGCACGTGGTGGTGGGTTGTTCCCTCCTCGAACATCGATTGGAGCTCTACTTTGGGCGCAAGGAAGCTTATATCAAAAAAATCGTGTTAAAATCTCAGCACTATCGGAGTTACGGATCTCCGAGAATATAAGAAATGTTTTTCGGCCAGATCTGGGAACGCGAAACAAAAGAGAACAGAGAGGGAGATCCAATTTTGGAGGGCCTCCAGCCCCTCCATTGCCATGGAGGCCATGGACCAGAGGGGGAACTCTCCTCCCATCTAGGGTGAGGCCAAGGAAGAAGGAGGAGGGGGGCTGTCTCCCCCTCAATCCCGGTGGCGCCGGAGTGCCGCCAAGGCTAGGATCGTGACGGCGATCTACATCAACAACCTTGCTACCATCAACACCAACTTTCTCCCCCTCTATGTAGCGGTGTAACACCTCTTCTCCCTGCTGTAATCTCTACTTAAACATGGTGCTCAACTCCATATATTATTCCCCAATGATCTATGGTTATCCTATGATGTTTGAGTACATCCGTTTTGTCCAATGGGTTAATCGTGATCGTGGTTGGTATGATTGTTTATTCTATTTATGGTGCTGTCCTACGGTGCCCTTCATTCTCGCGCAAACATGAGGGCCCCCTGCTGTAGGGTGTTGCAATATGTTCATGGTTTTGTTATTGTCAGTGTTGCGGGGGTGACAGCAGCCTAAACGCGGATAAGTGGGTTATGGCGTACGGGAGTAAAGAGGCCTTGATACTTAATGATATGGTTGGGTTTCACGACCTTAATGATCTTTAGTAGTTGCGGATTCTTGCTAGAGTTCCAATCATAAGTGCATATGATCCAAGTAGAGAAAGTATGTTAGCTCATGCCTCTCCCTCATATAAAATTGCAAGAATGATTACCAGTACTTGTTATCGATTGCCTAGGGACAAATGACATTCTTCTCGACAAAAGCTATCCACTTTTATTGCCTCACAATTTATTCGTAGTTTTATTCTCACAAAGTACTTGTAGTTTTACTCTCGCAAAATAGTTTCATACTTGTTTCCGGTAAAGCAAACGTCAAGTGTGCCTAGAGTTGTATCCGTGGTCGATAGAACTTAACGGAATATTTGTTCTGCCTTTAGCTCCTCGTTGGGTTTGACACTCTTATTTATCGAAGAAGGCAACAAACGATCCCCGATACTTGTGGGTTATCAGTGTTGTCTTGCATTTTCACTCACATTTGGCACCGCAATCGAATAAACCGTCGATAGCCGAAATCTAATCGCTCGGCGGGCGTCGGCTAAGAAGAGAGAGACGGGGGAGGGAGAAGAGATCACCCGCCTATCGTGCATGGACTCCAAGAAATATATGGTGATGATGTGAGGTGGGCCATGTGGGAGTCCGAACCGCTTCCAAGCCCGCTTCTGACCGCCCTGGCCCACCAGAAAACCCCTCCCCCCTCCCACGCATGTTCCTCCCTCAAATGCCAGCTGCCCGCATTCATAGCAAGTAGTACTAGTAAAATACTGGGCTATAAGCCCGCTTATGTGGTGGAGAGAGAGGCATTGACAAAGTCAAGGTGTGGGCTCTGCAAGAGCCCGTCTCTACACGTGCTCCTAGGTATCAAAAAACTATTTCTAAAAAAAGAGGTATAAAAAACAATTGTGTCTAAAAAAGGAAGGTAAAAAACATTTGAGAGGAAATAGATAGAGAGAAAGTGACAAAAAGTTTTAACCTTATAGTCAACACTATGGTAGTACATGAGGAAGGAGGGAGTTGTGCACATGCCAAGTTCACTGGGCTGCCGTGTATCCTATGAAGAAGCACTTCTCTGTTTTGGGTTCGAGCTTATCAGGCTGAAGCTTTTTCACATAAGCATTACAACCCCAAACTTTAAGAAAGGACAACTTATGTTTCTTGCCAAACCACAGTTCATACGGTGTCATCTCACTGGATTTAGACAGTGCCCTATTTAAAGCGAATGCAGCTGCCTCTAATGCATAACCCCAAAATTATAGTGGTAAATCGGTAAGAGACATCATAGATCGCACCATATCAAGTAAAGTACGGTTATGACATTCAGACAGACCATTACGCTGTGGTGTTCTAGGTGGCGTGAGTTGTGAAACTATTCCACATTGTTTTAAATGAAGGCCAAACTCGTAACTCAAATATTTGCCTCTGCGATCAGATCGTTGAAACTTTATTTTGTTGCTATGATGATTCTCCACTTCAGTCTGAAATTCTTTGAACTTTTCAAATGTTTCAGACTTGTGTTTCATCAAGTAGATATACCCATATCTGCTCAAATCATCTGTGAAGGTCAGAAAATAACGATACCCACCGTGAGCCTCCACACTCATCGGACCGCATACATCAGTATGTATTATTTCCAATAAGTCAGTGGCTCACTCCTTACTGTTATGGTAGAGTTCTCGATGTCATAAATGTCATAACCAAACGCTTGTTCACATCATTAGCCTCCCTATCATTACTAGGATCTTCATTACATATGATACATCTCCAACGTATCTATAATTTTTGATTGTTCCATGCTGTTATATTATCATTCTTGGATGATTTACAACGATTTTATAGCAACTTTATATCATTTTTTGGGACTAACCAATTGAGATAGTGCCCAGTGCCAGTTGTTGTTTTTTGCTTGTTTTTTACTTCGCAGAAAATCAATACCAAACGGAGTCCAAACGCAGCGAAACTTTTTGTAGATTTGTTTTGGACCAGAAGACACGCGATGGGCCAAGGGGGGCTCTGAGGGGAGCACAACCCACCTGTGCGTGCCTGGGGGCCCAGGCGCGCCCTGGTGGGTTGTGCGCACCTCGGCCGCCTCCCGCACCTCCTCTTTGCTCTATAAATACCCCCGAAAATCCAAAAACCCTAGGGGAGTCAACGAAACACAATCCCAGGCGCCGCAAGTTCCAAAAACTACAGATCCAGTCTAGACACCATCACAGAGGGGTTCATGATCCTCATTGGTGCCTCTCTGATGATGTGTGAGTACTTCATTGTAGACCTACGAGTCCGTAGGCAGTAGCTAGATGGCTTCCTCTCTCTCTTTTGATTCTACATAGAATGGTCTCTTGGAGATCTATTTGATGTAACTCTTTTTGCGGTGTGTTTGTTGGGATCCGATGAACTTTGAGTTTATGATCAGATCTATTTTATCCAGGAAAGTTATTTGAGTTTTGATCTCTTATATGCATGATTGCTTATAGCCTCGTATTTCTTCTTTGAATCTTTAGTTTAGTTAGGCCAACAAGAACAATTTTTCTTGCCTTGGGAAGAGGTGCTTTTTGATGGGTTCGATCTTACGGTGCTCAATCCAAGTGACAGAAGGGGATATGACATGTATGCATCGTTGCTATTAAGGATAACAAGACGGGGTCTATTCCTACATGCATAGATCTTGTCTACATTTTGTCATCGTTCTTATTGTGTTACTCTATTTTTCCAATAACTTAATACACTAGATGCATGCAGGATAGCGGTCGACGTGTGGAATAATAGTAGTAGATACAGGCTGGAGTCGTTCTACTAATCTTGGACGTGATGCCTATATAATTAATGATCATTGCCTGGATATCATCATAATTATTTGAACTTCTATCAATTTCCCAACAGTAATTTGTTTACCCATCATATGCTATTTTTCTCGAGAGAAGCCACTAGTGAAATCTGCGGCCCCTTGGTCTCTTCTTTATCGTATTTGCCTTCGAGATCTATTTTTATTTGCTTTTATTTTCAGGTCTATTAATCCAAAAACCCAAAAATACCTTGCTTCATTTTCATTATTTATTTTATTTCGCGTTTCCGCGAGATCTATTTATTCAATCTACTACAAATTTATCTATGTTTTTACCCCGGAGGGATTGACAACCCCTCTTACACATCTGGTTGCAAGTATTTGTTTTTTGTGTGCAAGTACCATTTACATAGTGTTGCATGGTTCTCCTACTGGTTCGATAACCTCCATCTCATCATTGAGGGAAATACCTACCATAGCCATGCTGCATCATCCCTTCCTCTTTGGGGAAATACTGACGTAGTTGAAGCCACATCAAAAGGAATTTCTGGCGCCGTTGCCGGGGAGACATCCTCAACATCTATCGGGTTCCTAATCACAAATATCATCTCCTTGCAATTTACATTATTTTCCATTTGCCTCCCATTTTCATCTCCCCCACTTCACAAATTTGTCGTTTTATTTGCCTTCTGTCATCTGCCTTTTTCTCGTTCAATCTTATGTTTGCTTGTGTTTCCATGTGCCTTATATTTTGCTTGCATCTTTGCTTGCTAAAAATCTATTGTTATGGATCCACTCAAAGTTTTCTACCTGCGTCATCTTTGATCCATATGTGCTTGTGCTGAAACCCCAACTAGTTTAGTTGAGGGAAAATCATTAGATGAGCATGCTCATTTGGCGTGTCATCATTTGTCTCTCATGGAATCAAATAAATTGTTTGCTATGCTATGCTTGGAATCTTTGTGAAATTTGCAATTTTACTTGTTTCTCTAAGAACCCTAAAAACACCTCCCCTATCTATCTGAGTTTAATGACAATGAAATCTTATCTTCTTATGCCAAGGAGGTTTATAGTTACTATGATATCAAACAAATTGAAGAATTTGTTGCTTTTAAGGGTGCTTATGAAGTTGCTTCTTTGATTGAAAAGTATGATATTACTCTCTTCAAATATGAAAATTTTGACATACTTTTGATATGAAAACTATGCTCATAATGCCTACGCTAAAGAATTTATTGAGAGAATGTCCTCTGCTTTGGAAGAAAATAATGATATGCATGAAGGTATGGATAATTATGATTCTGTTGATTTGATTGAATTATCCCCTCTTGATGAGCATGATGCTTGCCATTCTTGTGGCCATGATGCCAATATTAATGATGCTTATGGAGACGAACTTGCTATGGTTCCTTATGTTAAACATGAGATTGTTACTATTGCACCCACACTTGATAGCTCCTTGAATGAAAAGCATAATTCCAATGATATTATTATAAATTCTCTTAATGCCAATTATGTTAGTGATGTGCAAAACAACAATCTTGGGGATGCTTGTTTTGTTATGTCTGCTACTTATTGCAATGGTCATGATTGGGGTGATCATGATTCTTATGATGTTGATAGTTTATTTAAGACTCATGATGAATATGTTGGCAATAATATTAAAAGTGGGTTCTGAAGAGTGTCAAGTCTAGCTAAAAATAATCCCACATATTTGGAGAGTGTTCAATCTTATGAAATTTTTGATAAAAGTGGGCTTGGAGAGGTCATGACTTTATTTGATGATAATCCCACTATTTTGGAAGAGTGTCAACTTTGCATGCATGTGGATCATGAAGAGAAAATTATATATGATAGCTACGTTGTTGAATTTGATTATGATCCTACTTGTAATTATTATCAGAGAGGAAACTATGGTTGTAGATATACTCATGTTACTAAATTACCTGTCATTATGTTGAGATCGTCAATGTTTTATTCCTCTTCTTTGCATATGTTAGATGTTTCTTGTCTTGATAACTCGTTTGCTTATAAAATTCCTATGCATAGGATTTATGTTAGAATTAAATGTGTTTGTCATATGTTTCATGATGCTCTCTTTGTGTTTCAATTCTTATCTTTCATGTGAGCATCATTGAAATCTCAAGCCTATCTTAATGGCTATAAAAGAAAGGGCATGTTGGGAGGCAACCCGATGAATAAATCTTATTTTTGACTTTTTCTTTCCGTTCTTGAGTGATTGCACAATTATTCTACAATTATGATTGTGTTTTTTATGTTTTAATTAGTTTTTGTGCCAAGCAAAGCCTTTGGGATCATGTTGGGGGATAATTGATTTGATCTTGTTGAAAAACAGAAACTTTTGCGCTCGGTAAAACAATTTTAGTTTTTCACATAAGTGCGATAAAATCCTGATTTTTTACACAAGATTGATACACAAATTTCCCTTGTTTTCTAATTTTTTCAGAATTTTTGAGTTACAGAAGTATTTGAAGTTTTCAGATTGCTACAGACTGTTCTGTTTTTGACAGATTCTGTTTTCTTTGTGTTGTGTGCTTATTTTGATGAATCTATGGTCTTTATTGGAGGGTATAAGCCATGGTAAAGTTGGAATACAGTAGATATAATGCAAAATAAAATAAGAATGGGTTTGCAACATTACTTGGAGTAGTAATTTGCTTTGTTATACTAATGGATCTCACGAAGGTTTTGTTGGGTTTAGTGTGATTGAAGTTTTCAAGTTTTGGGTGAGATCACGATGGATGAAGGAATAAGGAGTAAGAAGAGCCTAAGCTTGGGGATGCCCATGGCACTCCAAGTTATTATCCAAAGAGGAACAAGCAACTAAGCTTGGGGATGCCCCTGAGTGGCATCCCTTCTTTCTTCTAACCACCATCGGTATTTTACTTGGAGCTATGTTTTTATTCGTCACATATCATGAGTTTTCCTTGGAGCGTCTTTTATGAGTATTTATGTGTTTTATTTTTTATTTTGTGTCATCTATCCTTGCTGGACACACCTACTTGAGAGAGTCAAATTATGCTATGATTTGTTAGAATTTTTCTCTGTGCTTCACTTAAATCTTTTTGAGCTATGGAATTGCTCTAGTGCTTCACTTATATCTTTTTGAGCAGGTGTGCTTTGTTATTTTTGAAAAATTTCTCTCATATTTCACTTAGATTTATTTGAGAGTTAGTATTTTTTTTAGAAATACTCTCATTATTCACTTAAATTATTTTGAGACAAGAAATTTTTTTATGCTCATGTTCTTCACTTAGATGTGTTTGAGCTATCAAAGCCAACATATGAAATTAGACCCAAAGTGATATATATTCAAGAGGGTTATAATAAAAACTTTCATGAAGATCATTGTACAAAATAAACTTGATTCTTTGTAATAGTTTTTCGGTATGATGATATAATATGTGAGTCATGTTGATGAGTAATTATGCTTTAGTAAGAATATTGATGTTAAGGTTTGTGATTCCCTATGCAAGCATGAAATTCAATAGTTATGCAATCAAATTACATCCTACTTGTGGTGCATTATTTGGTGTTAGTTATGCTTAATGCTCTCTTATGAGATTTTTCATTTCTTAGTTGGATGATTCTCAATCTTTTGCTAGCCTTCACTTGTACTAAGTTCGATTTCTACTTATGCATCCAAAATCCTTAAACCCAGTTTTTGCCATATGAGTCACTATACCTACCTATATGTGGTGTTTCCGTGCCGTTCTAAGCAAATTTATATGTTCCATCTCTAATTTTCAAAATAAATTTCCTTTTTGTGTGCTCATACCACTCATGAAATGGTAGGGGGTGGCTGATATTTTTCCATGCTAGATGTGTTATTCTCAAGATGAGCGTTTATTCACTTGTCATTGCACGAGAGCATGACAAATGTATTAGGGATGTCCACTTCCGAAATGAAAAATGAATTTACTTTATGTTGTCAAATAAAAACTTCCTTGGAAAGTGTTGGTATGGACGGTACCCGTGGATTCGGTTAGCCATGGAATGTGAAAGGATGGTGGAAAAAGGAATAAAATTTATTTTCTGTTTGGGAACCGCCTATGATATATCTAGCATGGAAAGTATTGGGAACTACTCGATCTTTTTCGTTGACAGGAAAGGCATGCCACCCAAAATGTTTTATCTCTATCTTTTTTCGCCTTGAGCTCTGGCACCTCTACAAATCAATACTTCCCTCTGCGAAGGGCCTTTCTATTTACTTTATGCACACTACTGCAGGATGCTGCTAATGCGACACTATGATCAGAGACCCTTTGATGAAACTGTGTGCAATGCAATAATCGCAAACAGTGGTATAAAAAAGTCAAAAAGGTGCAAAACGTTTGCGATGATGGATGCATCGAACACGGTTCAGATTTTAGTTGTGTGTGCGACGCAGGGCATACAGTTCAGTTCAATTAACTGTTTGTGATGAGGAGGAACAAAAGAAACGGGCAGCTAGATGATGGTGGGTGTGATATATAGCATACGGTTCACTCGGATGAACTGTTTGTGATTAGGCAACACAAAAGAAACAGTCAGCCATATCAAGGTGTGTGTGATATACGGCATGCGGTTCACTCAGGTGAACTGTTTGTGTTGAGACAAGAGAACAAAAATGGTTCAATATAACAAGATGTGTGTGATACGTGGCAAACAGGTCTGTAATCAGAAATGTGTGCGAAGACTGATAATAACATAGATGATTGCTTCTAATAAGACATATGTGATATGCTCTGTCTACACAACATCTACTAGCCATTGGGCGACAGGCGGTCATCCGGGTACGCAATAAGGATGCAAAGAGGCATCCTATATCAGCAAGGACTAGCTGTTCCACCAATAGCTCATCTAAGAGAACTCTCAAGTTAACTGTGCTCAGGCTGGAGAAGCCATCAGTTGGGTGATTACATGGGAAGTTGTCTTGATGTTAAATAAACAGATGGGATGGGTCATATAGGTCAAATTAAATGACCTCTATGATCCATCCCATCAGTTAAATTAAACTCGAGGTCCTTGTTTTTTAACACATGTTAAAGAAGGTCTACCGCATTACTTTTCGACAATGTGCGATATGTGGCATACAGTTGATCCATCCGACCTATTTGTGATGGAATAAGATGTGTGTGTTGTGGGAAAATGCTTGCTAGTATACAACCGTTTGCGATTGATGAATTCATCACCGACGAGTTCCCTCGTGTGGTCCGTGTTCATCTGATCATCATCTACTTCTTGTGCTAGCTTGATGTTCCTTATATGCTAAGTTTCCATTAATTGATGGTGTTTTATGAACACACAACCGTTTCCCGCCATTTCCTCACCTATTTCCCGCCACCCAGCGATATTGGGCATAAACCTAGGTGGCGCACGACACACGGAGGCAACAAGCGAAGCCTGTAGCACATCCACCTTTTCCAAGCATGCATGCTAACCCACCAAAGAGTCGCATCTGCCATCAACCTCGTCGACAAGGAAAACGAGCAGGTGCCACGGCCCGTCGAGGTCGAGGCACCCCCCGACAACGCGATGGATGACGTCGTGATGCGCGTCACTGCCAAGGTTGAGCAAACCTTTCGCGCATGGTGCTTCAGCGCCCTGGATCAAGATAGGCATGTCAACGTAGAGAGGCTGCAGCTCGCCGCACAACATGATTGATGGTGCGCCGCAGAGCAAGCTAGGCGTGTCCGCGCCGATAGGCTGTGGCTCGCCAAACGGCGAGACCGTTGGAGCGCCGCAGAGCGAGAGTCGCAGCGTGCCGCACAGCAATAGCGGATCCTTCGGCGCTTGCCTGCTGTCGACGAGGCATCGTAGCTGGCTACACGTCCCGTCAGTACCCCCATTCCTCGCCAGGAGTGGGCAGAGGCCCTCTGCACCGTATTTGCACCACAGGTTGACCGCTCCGTACTTGCACCGGACGCCCACCACAACGTTCGCTTGGGTCGCACCGTTCGCCTTGTCCGCGGACCGCTCGATGCTAACGCGCTCATCGGTAGGCTCAACCGCCTCCTTGGCCCAGGTGTCCACCTGGGCGCGGTAGAGGAACATGGCCGTCGCATCCTTGAGCTAGTGATCTCCAATTAAATAGCCAACTTGGAGGTCGAGATCGCGGTCCATATGTACCGCGAGCATGTCGACCACTTGGACTAACGCCTGCACGAGTTCAGAGAGAGCCAAGAGCTACCCTAGGCAAGGGTTGCTGGTCATGGTCTCATGGACATGTTTTATTTTGTTGAGTCATTTCGACGTGGATAGCTATGTATTCACAGCAATCATAGTATTGCTCTGTTTCAATGTGTGTACTCTGTTTTCCGTTCTTATATGTTCTGTTTCAATGTGTGTATATACGCTTTCCATTCTGTATATGTGGATGACAATAGCTAGATTCAAATTAGTATACAAAAACAGATAGAACATGGAATTCATAATATATATATATATATATTATTCATTAGTTCATCATAGAAAATATATAATATCATCATATATATGTGATGATACTTAACTACTAGGTACAATGTATAAAATTGGAAATAAACAATACTAAAACTAATAATCCCTTCTGGGGCCAGTATTCCGGCAGCCCCTCGCCAGCAGCTCCTTGGTGTGCGGCGTCTTCCCAGTGCGGAGGCAGTACTCCGCCTCCTCTGTCTCGCAGCGCTGACGTACCGATCTGCATCTTGCTGGCGGACGACCGCGAACGATCTTGCGATTTTGTTGGGCGCCCACCGGAGCTCCTCATCGGTGGCACCCTGGAGATTATCGACCCACCTCCATGCAACAACGAGGCGCCCAGCTCCTTTGAACTTCCTCGCGAGGCACCCGTCTTCGTACACCTCCTCCGCATGATGACGCGCCCACCCCCAAAGCTCCGCCACCTCCTTTTTCCAGGCGGCATCACGGGCTTCACAGGCCGCCTGGTACCTGTCTTACTCCACCGCCATCTCCTTATTGAACGCCACTCGCTTGGCTTTATCAGTCAGCGGCAATGACTTCCACAGACAAAGATTGTACCGGCACCCAAACCAATCCAAAGTTGGGGGCTCTAGCGCAACCTCGTCCGGTGGTGCGTAGGGGTCCTCATCGCTGCTATTCGAGTGAGCATCCTCGGGGGGCGGCAACTCCTCGCCGGTGCATGGGCAAACCGACAGCGCCATGGTAGAGATTTGAGAGGGAGAGAGAGGGCGAGTGAGGGGAGGATGTAGATGAGAATGCAGGCGTGATGACGTGAGCAAGGTAGTATTTCTCGGCGGCCAGAACATAGATCGACGGGAACAGTACACACGTCGGTCGTTGGAATTTACTATACACATGATCCCCGCAGCAAAATCCATGTGTGAACTTGATAGCTGATGGTATACAATACAGAACCGTGTCTGATTAATGGCCCCCGCCACTCACCTAGCCAACCTCGATCCGTGAAATAGAGTGCCAGTCGTGTGGGGGCCGGTTGCCTTTCTAGATATTTACATTATCTTTTTTGAACACCAAATATTTACATCGTCTGATGATTTTTTAACTCGCACACAGGTACATAAAAATATGATTTTTGTTAAACCATTAAGGTTAGCCGTGGCATGTAGATGTAGTTCAAATTTGAATTACGGTCCTTAAATGGCTAGAAAATCACTTAAATGTCTTTAAAAGGACAAATGGCCCCTAGAATTTTCCAAATTTTCACATGACAGTTGTAGTAGTGCATGTTAAACGTAGAAAAAGTTTCAAGGGTGTAAGAGGAAGCTATCTCCCATTCATCATCAAACATGCATTGTTCCCTCTCGGAACCACGAGCCTTCTTGTGAGTTGCTCCGATTTGCGAGGGGTGTGTGTCCAAACTTTTGTCAAATAGGCCAATTTTTTACCACACCATCTTGGTGGCATGACATTACATCCAACAAGGTTTCATGTTTTTCTGATCATTTTTTAATTTTTTGGAATTTAAATGCCATGGCACTCCATGCATGAGTCGATGCCATGAGACCAATATGTTTGAAAATTCCTTCTAATTTACTACACATTGAATTAACTTGCACACAAGTACATAAATATTATTTTTCAAACCGTTATGGTTATCCGTTGCATGTAGATGTTGTTCAAATTTGAATTACGGTCAATAAATGTCTACAAATCACTTAAATGTCTTTAAAAGGTCAAATAACCCCTGAAATTTTCCAAAATTTCACATGACACTTGTATTAGTGCACGTTAAATGTAGAAAAAATCTGAAGGCCGTAAGGGGAAGCTATCTCACGTTCGTCCTCAAACATGCATTGTTCTCTCTTGGAAACACATGCCTTCTAGTGAGTTACTTTGGTCTGTGAGGGGTGTGTGTCCACACTTTCGTCGAACATGCCAAATTTTTTACCACATCATCTTGGTGGCATGACATTACATCATGCAAGGTTTCATGTGTTTCTATTTTTTTTAATTTTTTGGAATTTAAATGCTATGGCACTCCATGCTTGATTGTGTCATAGCCGTTAGACCAATATGTTTGAAAATTCCTTCCAATTTACTGTACACGGAATTAAATTACACACAAGTACACAAAATATGACTTTTCAAACCGTTATGGTTAGTTGTTGCATCTACAAGTAGTTCGAATTTGAATTATGGTCATTAAATGACTAGAAAATCACTTAAATGTCTTAAAGGTCAAATGGCCCTAGAAATATTCCAAAATTTGACATCACAGTTGTATTGGTACTACAAATTTTCTCGTACATTTAAAACACCATCCGTTACCACTTTACTACAAATTCATCTTTCATAGCTAATAAAAAATATCCACAACATCACACCCAATTTGTTTGCAGGAACCGTTTGTGATGAAAATTTCTAGGTCTATTTATGTATTCCTCCTTATGCTTCGCCAGCTCGTCTCCTCCAGTGCCGGCAACCCCCGAATCCATGAATCCTGATCCCCATTCCCGCCCCACCTTCTTGCAAAGTTGACGCCATGGAAACGCTTCATGAAGGCCCGTATGATGGCCGCATCCTCCCCGAGCGCCGCCGCCAGTGCCGAGAGTGCGGCCGCCTGCGCCAAGAGTGTCGCCGCATATGCGAGAGGGCATCTGCGGCAGCTGACAGGGAAGCTGCAGCAGTCGAGACGGCTACAGCAGCTGCTGCGATGGCAGTTGCAAACGCCAAGAGCACTCGAGTTGTCGTCCGTGCCGCCGATGTCGCCCTGGCTCAGGTCGAGGCCATCCACGCCAAGATCGAGGACGCACACACCAAGATATTCCAGGCCACCTCGGAATCCAACATGCAACCCACGTAGGAAAAGGTGCCGGTGGCCATGGAGCACCTGCTTCCTCATGAGATCACCGAGCGGGAGCTTGAGATGCAGGAGGCAGCGGAGATCGAGGAGCGCCGGGAGGAGGAGTTGCACGTGGCCGAGGTCGAGGTAGAGAAGAGTCTGTTCATCGAGGAATCGGTGCTGGAGTACCAACGCGAGCTCTGGCGTGGCCACTACTACAAGTAATACAACCTTGAGGACGGTGCCGAGGACGAGGACGAGGACGCGGTCGACTTCAGCAGGGGGGCGCGAAGTCCACCAACAGTGGCATTTCACCAGGACAAGTCATCGACGTCTCATCTCACACCGGCGATGCATAGGCCGGCGCGGTGGCGGATTTGTTAAAATTATGCGTACTTAGGCTTTGTTTTTAATGTTGGTCTTTTGTTAGAACAATGTTTAGGTCAACTGGCTCTGTTTAATTACTAAAATTGATGGATTCGGTAAGTGTGGTCTATGTGATGTACGCTCTTTTGTGTGCCTAAATTAGCAACCGATGTTAAATTATGCAATGATGTACCTAGGGAAATTTCCACCAAAATTTGAATTATCAAACTCATCCCATGCGCGTAAAGCAGAAGAATCGTCTGCGTTGCACACAATCGTTCAAAGTGAATGGTGTCCGGCGACACCGCACGCAAAGTTCCCCTGCACATTTCCAAATTTTTGGCCTATCGCCAAAATATCTACCCCCGCCCCCTCCCCCTTCCCCGCCCCATTTTCTCGCCGACCACAAGTCACATTTCCCAAGTTTCCTCCTTCCTTCCTTCCTAAGCTATAGTTTCTTGTTCGCTTGCTTCCTCACTCTTTCCGTCTCGCATCCTACCGCCGGGGTCGCCATGGTCTTCTTCAGTGACCTCTCCAGTGGTTCCTCCTCCGATGATGACTCCTTCACCACCCAAGTATTCCTCTCTTCTCTCTCTCGGGCTATGACTTAGAATGAAGGATTTTAACCAGACAGTCGATTTGAGTCATTTCTTCCTCTTGTAGCTCCCTAGGACCATCAGTTGCAATGAATGGAGCAGTGTGGCTGAAAGTCCATCCGTGCGCTGTCACTATCAATCTCCATGCGTGAAGCTGGTTGTGTTTGAATCTGTGGATAGTGGGAGGAAGTTTCTGGCATGTGCAGAAAAGGTTAGACCCTCTTTCGTTGTTACAAATCATTTGTTAGATGTGATTCAGACACTTTCACGGTCCCAACCCATTCATACCACACCTTCAACCAAACGCATCCTAAGATAGTGTCACAGTTTGTACCTAGTATCTAAAAATGTTGCCATCTCATCAGCGGTGCCATTAGAAAATTATTTGGCACTGCTTCAGCAGTTTGTGCAACCAACTTTGGTCCACACATCCGAGTAGCCAAGCAGTAAGATACTAAATCTTTATGGCACGAAGGAACTGGGCATCGGAGCAACTAGGTGCTCCGGAGTCCGGGTCCTTGATTTTTTTCCGCTGCATTGGCTCGCCACTGCAGGGCACCGATGTGAGATGTAGCAACAGTTGTCTTTACACCGGTTTTGGTATACATGGTGGACGACATTAGTGCTATTAGTTTCGTGTTACTAAATTTGTGCATGTACACACCTGTTAGTATCAATTTGTTGTCATCCAAACACTATTGCTATGTTGTTGCAGTTATATTTACCTTCCTCATAAAATGTTCAATTTGTTATTAGTAGTACATGAGGAAGAACTTGTAGCGTTGTTGTAGTTAATTATAGCTTCTGATGTTTCAGAATTTGGTTATTGTCTTAGTAGCAATTAATTCATTTGCACATTGATATTTTTGAGAAGATATGTCATAATTAACATGTTTCTTTAGTTTTTCAAAATAAGTATTGGTGATTTTCTATGTTTCTATAAACCCATTTCCCCTACAATTGTTATTGATCTAGTTTTAAATATTATAGGATGAACGGAAGTGTTCTTACTTGGAGTGGGTTGATCAAGAGTGGCCACAGTCTTTGAAGGTGTGCCTAGCAAAGCTCTGGAGCATGTATGAGGAAGAGAACAGAGGTAGGCTTAGAGAAAGTGTTGTCAATGTTGAAGAATATTTGAGGTTGCGGAATAAGGAAGGTGGAGAATGAGCTCAGATTTTTTAAATCAGACTTTGCTAAGATGGTGTTGGCGAAGGAGGAGGCACTTTCCCAGTTGGACAGTGCAAAACAGGTTCTTACTGAACTGAAAGCAGAGATGAATAAGACTTGCCTGGATGATCTCAGTTAGGGAAATGTATATATTGTTCTACTATTGTTCTTATGAAGTTGAACTAGCTATATGTTGTACTGTGCTGTTTTCAGGTAGCTATCGTACTGTGATGTTAAAATATATTTATGTGCCTGATATGAAATTGGCAAACAACTGTTCGATATGAAATGTGAATTTGCATAATACTGGAATTATTAATTGTAAACTAATAAACCTGCTAAATTGTTCATGGAACTTTGCAAACGGTTCTAGCAGTAAAAGCACTTGTGATGGATAGCCCAATGCCACACGGTTTTCTTCATCAAATCATGTATGATGTAGTTGATAAAAGCAACCGGTTAACCAAGGCAGAGCATGTGTGATAGTTACACCTTTCACATAAGAGCCTATACATAAAACTATGTGGGATGTACATACTAATGGAAACGTTTTCCCTGGTTAACTGTGTGGGATGTGCATAAGAACGGAAACATATTCCTTGGATTGACTGTGTGTGATTTACATACGAACGGAAATATTTTTCTAGGATTCACCGTGTGGGATGTACATACGAACGGAAACGATTGGGTTTCGGTGCCTTGCCCGATTGCACACGAGCTCATTTTGCCCCAGCCAGTGTGCCAGGATGGCCTATCCCCTACGGTTTTTGGGTCGTGTGGGAAGGACCCCCTATCGCCCACACTCACTTGGTGACGGTTCCAAATGTCGTCGCGGAAAGGGGTTAAAACCCGTTTGTATAGCACCAACGCGTACCAGTGGCAATTTTTATTTTTATTTGAGTCTCCATCCTCTCTTATAAAGCACCAACTAAGGGGCACTACGGTTGTACTTGAGCATTGGGTGTAGCTAATATGCGAGTGTGTTTCGTGAATGGATCAATGATTGAGCATAATGGGCTAGGGATTACTTGCTTTAGTGTTGATATTTTGAAAGACATGGTTGCTTGTTGATATGCTTGAGTATTGAAATCTTCATGTCAAAACTAGACTATTGCTTTGAATCATATAAAAGTCCAAATATCCATGCTACAAAAGAAAAGAATATGTGATGAACATGTTAGCCAGCATTCCACATAAAAAATTCTGTTTTTACCATTTACCTACTCGAGGACGAGCAGGAATTAAGCTTGGGCATACTGGTACGTCTCAAACATATCTATATTTTTTTATTGTTCCATGTTGTTATATTATCATTCTTGGATGCTTTACAACCATTTTATAGCAACTTTATATCATTTTTTGGGACTAACCTATTGACATAGTGCCCAGTGTAGCTGCTATTTTTGCTTGTTTTTTACTTTGCAGAAAATCAATACCAAACAGAGTCCAAATGCAGTGAAACTTTTTGGAGATTTTTTTGGACCAGAATACACACGATGGGCTAAGGAAGTACCAGAGGGGGGCTCCAAGGGGAGCACAACACACCTGAGTGCGCCTGGGGGCCTTGGCGCGCCCTGGTGGGTTGGGCCCACCTCGACTGCCTCCCGCACCACCTCTTTGCTCTATAAATACCCCGAAAATCCAAAAAGCCTAGGGGAGTCAACGAAACACAACTTCAACCATTGCGAGTTCCAGAAACCACAGATCCAATCTAGACACCATCATGGAGGGGTTCATCATCCTCATTGCTGCCTCTTAGATGATGTGTGAATAGTTCATTGTAGATCTACGGGTCCGTAGGCAGTAGCTAGATGGCTTCCTCTCTCTCTTTTGATTCGCAATACAATGGTCTCTTGGAGATCTATTTGATGTAACTCTTTTTGCGGTGTGTTTGTTGGGATCCGATGAACTTTGAGTTTATGATCAGATCTATTTTATCCATGAAAGCTATTTGAGTTTTGATCTCTTAAATGCATGATTGCTTATAGCCTCGTATTTCCTCTTCGAATCTTTGGTTTAATTAGGACAACTAGATCGAATTTTCTTGCCATGGGAAGAGGTGCTTTGTGATGGGTTTGATCTTACAGTGCTCAATCCCAGTGACAGAAGGGGACATGACACGTATGTATCGTTGCTATTAGGGATAACAAGATGGGGTCAATTCCTACATGTATAGATCTTGTCTACATCATGTCATCATTCTTATTGCATTACTCTGTTTTTCCTTGAACTTAATACGCTCGATGCATGCTAGATAGCGGTTGATGTGTGGAGTAATAGTAGTAGATGCAGGTAGGAGTTGGTCTACTAATCTTGGACGTGATGCCTATATAATGATCATTACCTAGATATCGTCATAATTATTTGAAGTACTATCAATTTCCCAACATAATTTGTTTACCCACCGTATGCTACTTTTCTCGAGAGAAGCCACTAGTGAAATCTACGATCCCGGGGTATCTTCTCTATCATATTTGCCTTCGAGCATCTTTTTATTTGCTTTTATTTTCAGATCTATTATTCCAAAAACCCAAAATTACCTTGATGTATTTTTTTATTATTTATTTTATTTCGCGTTTCCGCGAGATCTATTTATTCAATCTACCACGAATTTATCCATCTTTTTACCCGGGAGGATTGACAACCCCTGTTACACGTCGGGTTGCAAGTATTTGTTCTTTATGTGCAGGTACCGTTTACATAGTGTTGCTTGGTTCTCCTACTGGTTCGATAACCTTGGTCTCATCACCGAGGGAAATACCTATCGTAGTTGTGCTGCATCATCCCTTCCTCTTTGGGGAAATACCAACGTAGTTCAAGCCGCATCAACATACTAGTTGAGATACTTCATAGGGGGCAAACAATGTTTTTACTTGCTCCATTATATAGATGATACATCAGTTGATTCAAATGTAGCTAGGCCAAGGATGTTATAGAGGCGTGCATGTATGCATGCTACCAACTCAACAGTTCAATTGCTTGTTTGCTTGAGGCTTAGTTAAATTGCTCTTTTCAATTGCTTTATTTTTCCTCAGTTAATGAGATGCCCAAATAATGATGTCTGATGTAGGGTTATAACTATTAGTTGACATAATTAAATGCCTTACCGTCTCATTACTCTGTCAAAATGTGTCTGAAGCTTTTGAATTCTATTAACCAACTATTAATGCATGAGGCTTAATTTAGTTTATATGAGGCTAATAATTGCATAGTTTTGCTTGTTGTAGTAGGTTTGTGTGAATATATCTGCAGTTCATTATGCTCCCTAAGACTCTTTTGGAACATGGCACACAATGTTCTAGCTAGTTAATATGAGCTATAGAATGGCTAACTGCTTTGCTTACTTGTACACAAGATATATATAAATTTGTGATCTGTCTGTCTTTTGGATTTGGCCCCGACATCATGCTCCATTGGTGAGCTACGAGCATATCTCTGTACGCGGGCTGTACAGACTACCATTTTTATAATTTTTTAAATATCACCGCCTTATGCTTCATGACGTGTACATTATTGTTAGTCCGATTTTGCCTTGTAGAAGATAGTCTGTCTTGCTCGCTTAACTCTTGTAACTATATTTTTGACCTAGTCATGTGTACTTACAGAAATATTTCAGGATCAAGTGACATCAACACAACGATCTCATACCACGGCGGCATGGCCGTTACTGATACGTCTCCAACGTATCTACTTTTCCAAACACTTTTGCCCTTGTTTTGGACTCTAACTTGCATGATTTCAATGGAACTAACCTGGACTGATGCTGTTTTCAGCAGAATTACCATGGTGTTATTTATGTGCAAGAGCAAACATTCTCGGAATGACCTGAAACTTCATGGAGCCACTTTTCAGAAAATAAGAAAAATACCTGCCAAAGATGAAGGCCAGGGGCCCACCACCTTGCCACAAGGGTGGGGGTGCGCCTGCCCCTAGGGCGCGCCCCCTACCTCATGGGCCCCCTGTTGCCTCTCCGACTCCAACTCCACCTCCATATATTGAGTTTCAATGAGAAAAAAATCAGAGAGAAGAAATCATCGCATTTTAGGATACGGAGCCGCCGCCAAGCCCTAAAACCTCTCGGGAGGGCTGATCTGGAGTCCGTTCGGGGCTCCGGAGAGGGGAATCTGTCACCATCGTCATCATCAACCATCCTCCATCACCAATTTCATGATGCTCACCGCCGTGCGTGAGTAATTCCATCATAGGCTTGCTGGACGGTGATGGGTTGGATGGGATCTATCATGTAATCGAGTTAGTCTTGTTAGGGTTTGATCCCTAGTGTCCACTATGTTCTGAGATTGATGTTGTTATGACTTTGCTATGCTTAATGCTTGTCACTAGGGCCCGAGTGCCATGATTTCAGATCTGAACCTATTATGTTTTCATCAATATATGAGTGTTCTTGATGCTATCTTGCAAGTCTATAGTCACCTATTATGTGTTATGATCCGTTAACCCCGAAGTGACAATAATCGGGATACTTACTGGTGATGATCGTAGTTTGAGGAGTTCATGTATTCACTATGTGTTAATGCTTTGTTCCGGTTCTCTATTAAAAGGAGGCCTTAATATCCCTTAGTTTCCGTCAGGACCCCGCTGCCACGGGAGGGTAGGACAAAAGATGCCATGCAAGTTCTTTTCCATAAGCATGTATGACTATGTTCGGAATACATGCCTACATTATATCAATGGACTGGAGCTAGTTCTGTGTCACCCTGGGTTATGACTGTTTCATGATGAACCGCATCCGGCATAATTCTCCATCACTGATCCATTGTCTACGAGCTTTCCATATATTGTTCTTTGCTTATTTACTTTCCCGTTGCTATTCGCTACAAAAAAAGACACATCCGTGACATTTTGGGCCGAACAATTTTTTTCTGTCATACATATGACACTTCTATGACGATAATTGTGACAAAACCCGGTATCATCATAGATGTGGTGGGCTCCTACTTCTATGACAAAAAATCATGACAGAAAATGGGCTTTTCGTCCTGGCCGGGCCGGAGACGCAGCTGCATGACATTCTTTGGGCCGTCCATGATGGAAAAACCATGGTAGAAGTGAGGGTGAGGAAAATTTCGGGGAGTTCCCGGTTACGGTTGGAGGGCGGGGGCCGAGCGATGCGCGTTTCTCTCGTACACGTACGCGTGTGTGTGCGAGGCGTTGGCTCTAACTGAACCCGAGCGAGGTGTTGGGCTCTAACTAAACCCGAGCGATTGCACTACAGGCTACGCGTTACTGAACCCGAGCGATCGATCGATGGCTGTTAACTGAACCCGATCGAGCGATTCCTTCGCCACTGCTGCTAACTGAAACCGGTCGATGGGATGAACAGTGAGCATTGCAGGGGGGAGTGGATGAACAGTGAGCGGTGGCGTTGCCTCTGGATGAACAGGACCCCGTGGTGTGGTGGAGGGTTGGATAAATAGTAGATGGTGGAGGGGTGCCCGTGGAGGGGTGGATGAACAGGACCCCGTGGTGTGGAGGGCTGGATGAACAGTAGACGGTGGAGGGGTGGTTGAACAGGCCCCCGTGGTGTGGAGGGCTGGATGAACAGTGGACGGTGGAGGGGTGGTTGAACAGGACCCCGTGATGTGGAGAGCTAGATGAACAGTAGACGGTGGAGGGGTGGTTGAACAGTAGCCGTTGGAGTAGCGCGCGGTGGAGGTTGGATGAACAGGAGCCCGTGGAGGCTAGATGAACAGGAGCCCGTGGAGGCTGGAGGAGGTCGACGGTGGAGATGAACAGTATCCCGTGGAGTCCCGTTTTGCGGTATGCCACACCCCTCCCAATGAACAGGACCCTCGGTTCGACCGTAGCGCTCCAACACAAGTCCGTTTCCTCTGTTTTGCGGTACGCCACACCCCTCCCGATCAATAGGACCCTGTTTCGACCGTAGGAGGTCCGTTTCCTCCGTTTTGCAGTACGCCAGACCCCTCCCGATGAACAGGATCCCGTTTCGAACGTGGCCGGTCGAACACAAGGCTGTTTCCTCCGTTCTGCGGTACTCCAAGCCTCATTTCCATCACCTGTTCCGTCCAAGCCCTCCCGATGAACACGACGCGTTCCGTTGCCTCCCGATGAACACAACACTTTCCGTTGCCTCCCCATGAACACACGCATTCCGTTACCTCCCCATGAACACGACACATTCCGTTGCCTCCCCAAGAACACGACGACGACATTGTTTCTCCGTTCCGACCCAGCCATGTACACGAGCCCTGACCGTATGTATGCGCGAGTAGGCGTTCGAGACCCCGCCCGTATGTACACATACGTGGCCATATTTTGTTTCTTGCACCCTAGCCGTTGTACGTATGTGTAAATGCTACGTGCGCGTCTCTACTACGACACGTGCGCGCATCTACTACGACACGTGCGCGCCTCTACATGGACCAGTATGTACATACACGTTCGCGACCAGAATGACAACGCTACGTACGCTTCGACCAGGTGGGTCCCGACTATCAGGCACTTCCTTGCCTGCGAAGATGTAGCTGGTCAGTCCCAGCAGTCAAGGGGCGAATCATTTTTTTTTGCCCGGACGCACTTCCTTGCGTGCGAAGATGTAGCTGGTGGATCCCAGCAGTCAGGGGGAAACGTTTTTTTGCGAAATACAGTGGCCCATCCAGTGGGTCCCAGCTGTTAGGTGGAGGAATCATTATTTTCCGCGTAATAGGGAGGCACTTCCTTGCTGCGGCCGTGGACCCAGCTGTCAGCCTCTCCACGTACAGTCCACGTCCGATGGAAGTCGTTCCTACACCACGTTGACCATGCCGCACTGAGAGCACCAGTGCGGTGGACGACGGCGAGGCCTAGGAAGGGGAGGACACGGAGGCAGGGAAGACTCGGCAGTTGTTTCCCACGCGGAGAGGAGTACGACTGTACGAGGGTTTACTGGTTCGTCTGCTGTCGCCGGAGAATAATAGCAGGTGTGGTGCTTAGAGGGATGGCTAGGCCAGCGATGGGAGTACGGTCGGGCGGTGAGGCCTGCGCGGCAGCACAGCCGGCCGCGAGGAGGAGGGAGCATGCAGTGCCGCCGACGCTTGTTTGAGCAGCTGGAGCAGGAAGAGCAGAGATTGAAGAAGCACGACGGCCGTTGGATGGACATCCAACAGTCAGTGCTTGTGCGTCAACCTTTTTTCTTTAGGAAAGCCTCAAATCTGTGGAAAACAGCATACAACCCATCTGCCATTATTTCTAATAATTTACAGCCCATTTGCTAATTCTTAAGGGTTTTTTGGAGCCCATATTCTTTTTGTTAGCATTACAACCCATATTGTGGCAACGGTTAAAAAATTATACGAAATTTTGCATATTTTGGTGTGGTCCGAACTGTTTTTAATCCTGAAATTTCGACTCACATTCAAACTGATTTTAAAAATAAATGTATATCAATATAAAATCCAACAAATTCTCCACGCATAAAAATTAATGTAATTTAAAATATTGAAATGGAAAAAAGATATTTGAAACTAATTGCCAGTTTGATATGTTTTAAAAATGTACAACCCATTTCTAATTACTGATGGACCATTTTCTCGGCCAGCCGAATGAAAGCTCTCCTCGTCTTGAAAGATTTGCAGCCCAACAGGCCTTACAAAGCAACTTACTTGGCAAATCACAAAAAAACTAGGTTGTGGCCATGGACCCAGCTGTCAGCCTCTCCATGTACAGTACTCTTCCGATGGAAGTCGTTCCTTGACCACGTTGACCACGCCGCGCGGTGAGCACCATGGCGGTGGACGATGGCGAGGCCTAGGAAGGGGACGACGCGGCAGTGGAAGCCCGCGCAGAGAGGACTACGAGGGTTCTCTGGTTCGGCTGCGGTGTGAGGCTGCCGTCGCCGCAGGGCCTGGCCAGCGGTGGGAATATAGGGGGCGGTGAGGCCTCTACGGCAGCATAGCCGGCCATGGGAGGCAGGAGCATGCGGCACGACCGGCGCTGCTTTGGGCGGCTGGAGCAAGAAGACCAGAGGTTGAAGAAGCACTATGCATGTTGGATGGACATCGTACGGTCACTGGAGCTAGAATTGTTCATATTCACTAAGTTGACAAAGCCCTTCGTCCCCGTCAACATAGTAGGCCCACAAGTCAGCCTCCTAGCAAGGTGGGTCCCAGCTAGCCGGGGGAGTATTCATTTTTTGTGCGTAATAAGGAGGCACTTACGGTGGGTCCAAGCTGACAGCGGGGGGAACATTTTTTTGCGAAATACGATGGACCGTCCAGTGGGTCCCAGTAGTCAGGGGAAACGATTTTTTTGCAAAATACTGGTGGCCCGTCCGGTGGGTCCCCGCTGTCAGTTGGAGGAATAATTATTTTCCGCGTAATAAGGAGGCACTTCCTTGCGGCTGTCGTGGACCCAGCTGTCAGCCTCTCCACGTACAGTACTCTTCCGATGGAAGTCAGTCGTTGACCACGTTGACTGTCGGTGTCAAAACCGGCGGATCTCGGGTAGGGGGTCCCGAACTGTGCGTCTAGGCCGGATGGTAACAGGAGGCAGGGGACACGAAGTTTTACCCAAGTTCGGGCCCTCTTGATGGAGGTAAAACCCTACGTCCTGCTTGATTAATATTGATGATATGGGTAGTACAAGAGTAGATCTACCATGAGATCAGAGAGGCTAAACCCTAGAAGCTAGCCTATGGTATGATTGTTGTTGTCCTACGAACTAAAACCCTTTGGTTTATATAGACACCGGAGATGGTTAGGGTTACACAAGGTCGGTTACAAAGGAGGAGATATCCATATACGTATTGCCTAGCTTGCCTTCCACGCCAAGTAGAGTCCCATCCGGACATGAGACGAAGTCTTCAATCTTGTATCTTCATAGTCTAATAGTCCAGCCAATGGAGATAGTGCGGCTGTCCGGAGACCCCCTAATCCAGGACTCCCTCAGTAGCCCCTGAACCAGGCTTCAATGACGATGAGTCCGGTGCGCAGTGTTGTCTTCGGCATTGCAAGGCGGGTTCCTTCTCTGAATACATCACAGAAAAATTTGAATACGAGGATAGTGTCTGACCCTGCAAAATAAGTTCCACATTCCACCGTAGAGAGAATAATATTTTCGCAGATCTAATTTGCTGGCTTGTTTTGGCAGCATGACGTTATGTCATGGCCCGGTGATTATTCGAACTGTTTCTTTTAACCAGCCCCGCATATAATGCGAGGCAGTTTTTCGACACGTCTTGTCAAAGCAGAGATCGTGCCCCCTTATTACGGGATTCTCATCAATACGGGCGTGGGTAACCCATTCACGCCATGAATTGCGGCGCTTGGGGGATAAGCGAGTTTTACCAGGCAAGTGGGGACGCTTAGTTTCGTCTGCTCATATAAAGGGATAAGGATTCACCTTTCTATCCATGCCTTCTTCGTCCTTTGCTCATCCGTTTTCGCACACTCGAGCTCTAGCGCTCAAGGCCACACTTCCACCTCAACCTTCTCCAACCATGTCCAGAGCGGGAGGCAAGTGGATTGTCTCTTCCGTCACGGAGGGAGACATCGAGAAGCTGAGGAGAGCCGGATACCTGCCCGACGACATCACGCACCGGCTCCTAGATGAGGGGCAACTCATCCCCACCCCCAGGCCCCATGAGAGGGTAGTATTCCTCACCCATTTCCTCCATGGACTGGGATTCCCTCTCCATCCCTTCGTCTGGGGGCTCATGTTTTATTACGGCCTGGATTTCCACGATCTGGCCCTGAACTTCATCCTCAACATCTCGGCGTTTATTGTCCTGTGCGAGGCCTTCCTCCGCATCAGGCCCCACTTCGGCTCCTGGCTGAAGACCTTCAACATCAAGCCAAAGGTGGTGGGCGGCCGTCAGGTGGAGTGCGAAGGCGCCATGGTGGGCAAGATGCCCAATGTAACATGGCTCGAGGGCTCCTTTGTGGAAACCATAAAGGGGTGGCAATCGGGGTGGTTCTATATCACCGAGCCGTGCGACCCTGCATGGGCAGCGGCCCCCGAGTTCCGATCTGGCATCCCCACGCGGCTCACCTCCTGGAAAGAGAAGGGCCTGTCCTGGGGTAATTCGAAAGAGCTGACCAGACTCCAAACATGTATTCAAAACATGTAGGACAAGAAGCTCAAGCTTGTCAACATAGTCCAAGTTATGCTTATCCGCCGGATACTCCCGTGCCAACAACGGGAGTTCAACTTGTGGGAATTCAATCCGGCGCAGCACCGAACTCTGAACAGGCTCTTCGACACGACTCATGAAGACGCCTGGAGGGTGCTGTTCAAAAGCGCCAAGGTCCCCCCCTATTACTGAGGGTCGTGGATTCAGCGTGAAGCGCCAAGCCAGTGTGGTAAGCTACTTTACCTTTCACAGGATAATTATTTTTTATATAGATGGACTCTATGCGGGATCTAAACTCCCGTACCTTTGATAGGACTGGTAGAAGATGGCCGGACAGATCGACTGTCCGGCTCCTTTGCCCGAAGGCCCCGCAGACGCTCTTCTAGCGAAGATGCTGACTCCGGCCCCTTATAAGGTGCCGGAGAAGACCAAGAAGGCCAAGGGAACCCGAAAGAGTTCCCGACACCAGGCGTCGTCGGACTCACTGTCCGATGACTCTGCGGCGCACTCTTCCCCCGAAAACGAGGAAGAAGAAGAAGAAGATGCTCCCCCACCGACTGGGGGAGACAAGAAAAGGAAGGCCGCCCCTACTAGGGAGGCCGGGGGTTCCAAGAAGGGAAGGACTCTTCTTCCGGACAGTTCCACCACCACCAATGAAGGCGAAGACGAGTGGTTGCCTAGGGTCAAGCCCCCAGGGAGATCGTAAGTATTCGGATACCAGAGTAACTCATAGGATTCCTTTGTCGCACTGCTTTGCCTAATCGCCGAACATGATTATGCAGGCCGCCACGAGCCAATATCGAGGTATCATCGGACGGCTCCCTGGGCTCGTCGGACATGGATAGCGATTCGGTCCCGACCGCCACCTCCCCTCATCCTGCCGACGACGCCGAGGTGTTGTCTCAAGAGGCACCGGATCGAGGGGAGATAGTCTTGGAGGCACCCCAAGGCGACCTTCCGGACTCCGAGAGCCGAGGGGACGGGGCCCCCGAGAGCTCTGAGTTCGGCCCTCAGCCGAACACCGTGCCGGACCCTCCAGTGGTTCCGAGCTCGGGCAGGCAGCCTCCTTTTAAGAGGGGTAAGACGCCTGTGCTGGTGACCTCTGTCCATCCAGAGGCACCAGACAATCTGCTGGAAGCGCTTCGCAGCGCTTCCATCGACGAGGAGCACCACACTATCATGAGTGCGGTGATCCAGAAGGTTCAGTCCGCCAAGAGCGGATTGATTGAAGCCTGTGCCAGCCTTCTAACAGGCTTCGAGGTAAGTGTTTTAAAATGTAGTAGAAATATTACCGCATAGACAGTAGCCCCTGATGCTTTGTTCGGTGTTCACAAAGAAAAGCCGAACAGAGGATCAAATAATATCGCAGGAGTCTAATATAAGTATGTCAATATGCATATGCAGGCTTCACTACTGGCGTCCGCCGCACTCACTGCGGAGGTCATCATACTGAAGCAGGCCCTCGAGGGGTCCCGGAAAGAGCTCGGCCTTGCTAAGAGGCAGCTCGAGGAGAACAAGGGTAAGTAATACCCCGTCTATAGATATGTATATATAAAAAAGGATGCGATTGCCAAATGACAGGATCATTGTATGTTTGTCAGGGGCCACGACCGAGGTGGCGACCCTGAAGCAAGCGCTAACCCAGGCCAAAGATAAAGCGGCCCAGGAACGCAACGAGCGAGAGAAGCACGAGGATCGGGTGGGCGAGGTGCAGTAAGAGCTCCAGGCTCTCGTGACGAAGCACGAGGCATTGGAGCTTGACTCCAAGACGCGGGAGTCTGAGCTTGCCGCGGCCCTCGAGAGCGCAAAAAGTGCCAAGGCCGAAGCCCAAAAGGCCCTCCAAGAGATCGACGCGATGAAGAAGATAGCGGTGGGTAAGGCTTTCTATATGCAAAGCAAGCATGTAAAAGTAAATTACCGATTACTTACCCGGATCCGGAGCTCTTCAGGAGCATTCGTAGATTTGCCCCGCAGTGTGTCCGATGCCGCACAATTTTACCAGGTCGAGGATGGAAGCTCGACAAAGAAGTTGTTCTAGTCTCAGTATGCTGAGGCCGAACATCCGGTGCCGATGAGCGACCAGCTGAAGCAGATGGTCGAGCTACATAAGGCAACCGATCAGGCCATGAAGGGCTTTATAGTCTGGCTATGGCCTGGCGACGCCCTTCCGAACAGCTTCTTCGGCCTGGTGAGGCGGCTTGTGGATGCCTGCCCACGGGTGGAGGTCGTCAAGTGATCCGTCTGCATTGAAGGTGCACGCCGGGCTTTCGCCCATGTGAAATTGCAGTGGGTTAGGCTAGACGCCTTGAAGCTGATCAAGGAGGGGCCGCCGGAGGGCAAGGAGCACAGCCACCCCGAGATGTACTACGAGGGTGTTCTGTCGGGTGCCCGTCTCATCGCGGATGAGTGCCAAAAAGATGTAATATTTGAATGAGACTTGCTCGTGTGATCCTGTATGATGAAAACTTGTTTCATATGCGCTATGTAACACTTGTTTGAATTTAAAATATTACCTTATGTTTGGCCGTTTATCCAATTTGAGAGATGGCTAGTCCTCGGCTTCTGCCCCCATGCCACTAGTGCTGGGGTGTTCGGGATAAACCTGAGCACTCTTGTTCCCATATTTGGGTCCTTCGAGGGAGGTGCTCAGCACAACGAACAAGGCAACCGGACTAATAATGCTTTATCACTCTCACTTAGCCATAGAATTCTATAATTTTAAATTTCGGCGAAGCCCCTGGTATTCGGAAGGCTGAATTCGGGGCGTGATACACGCCTGTAAGCCGGACAGGGCCAGCCCCTCGCCCTCGGCGGCATAAGTCTTTAGGGACTCGAAAAACCTCGCCGAACAGCGACCAGTCTCTCGCCTTATCATGATAGTCAGTTTTAGCTTTCTCTACTGAGGTGCTCAGCCCGGCAGAACCGGGGCACAATCACAGTAGTTCTCCTAGCGCTACCTTAGCTGATAGAGCGGAACGTAAGGTACCAAAACATAGGAGCTGGGCAAACCCAACATTTGACCAAAGACATGATTCGGAGCTGATGCATATAATGCTATAAGTTCGGGGTGCCGCACTTGTGAAAGTGTTCGGACTTTTCACACCGCATTGTGGGGTCGTAAGCCCCTGGTGTATTGGTCGTACCAGAGTGTACGGTTGCAAGGCGTCATTAATGAACACATAGATATATATATATATAACAAGAGTGCAATAATAGTCGTAATGTCATGCATTGTTTACTAAAAAATTGCATTAAGGCAAAGTGATATAGATAGTGCGATAAGCAAAGAGTAGGACTATGTCCCTTCCAAGGCCAAGCTGAGGAATGATATTGAATTGAATATTTCACTCGTTACTGTAATCAACTTGGGAATTCCGTGGTATAACGTAGCTGTCTGCCTCTTGGTTGCTGCGTCATGTGTTCGGCAACAGTGTTGCCGGACAGTGTTTCCAAAGATTAAGGTCCTGAAAGAAAAAGGAAAATAACCAAACGGGAAGCCCCTAGTGCGGTTTGGGCCGCGTTTTGGGGCGTGCCGCAGTTGTGCCCCCCTCCCCACCTGTGCCCATGGTATTTTTAATGCGTAATTATGTACGCGCGGTACGAATATCGCCATTGGGTTGGGATTGGGGTGGCCGCCGCATTGCTACGCGAGCTCAGATCGCGCCAGGCGGTCCATTTGTTGATTGCCCCGAGCACGCTTGAAGGTGTCCGGGCTTTGAAGCGCCGAACTGGTTGCTTGCCTTGAGAGGCTGCTTTACGCTTCTGCTGCGAGGGCTGAGGTGTGCTCCTCAGTTCGGAGAGAGCACTCTGTGTTTCCATTGACTATAATAACTCCGTGAGGTCCTGGCATCTTGAGCTTGAGGTATGCATAATGCGGTACCGCATTGAATCTAGCAAATGCGGTTCGCTCGAGCAGCGCGTGATAACCACTGCGGAACAGGACTATATCGAAGATTAACTCTTCGCTTCGGAAGTTATCCGGGGATCTGAAGACCACTTCCAATGTAATTGAGCCTGTGCAATGGGCTCCTACACCTAGAATGACGCCCTTAAAGGTTGTTTTTGTGGGTTTGATCCTTGAGGGGTCTATACCCATTTTGCACACTGTGTCTTGATAAAGCAGGTTCAGGCTGCTGCTGCCGTCCATAAGGACTCGAGTGAGGTGAAATCCATCGATGATTGGGTCTAGGACCAGTGCGGTGAATCCGCCATGATGGATACTAGTGGGGTGGTCCCTGCGATCGAAGGTGATCGGGCAGGAGGACCAAGGGTTGAACTTTGGGGCGACTGGCTCCAACGCATATACGTCCCTGAGTGCACGCTTCCGCTCCCTCTTGGGGATGTGGGTTGCGTATATCATGTTCACCGTCCGCACTTGCGGGGGAAACTTCTTCTTTCCTCCAGTGTGCGGATGCCGGGGCTCCTCCTCGTCATCACTATGCGGCCCCTTGTCCTTGTTTTCGGCAATTAACTTTCCGGCCTGCTTGAACACCCAACAATCCCTGTTGGTGTGATTGGCTGGCTTGTCTGGGGTGCCGTGTATTTGACACGAGTGATCGAGTATACGGTCCAAGATGGACGGGCCCGACGTACTTTGTTTGAATGGCTTTTTCCGCTGACCGGGTTTAGAGCCTTTGAATCCGGCATTGACTGCCATATCCTCAGTATTTTCACTGTTAATGCGGCGCTTATGCTTGTTGCGACGTGACCTGCTATTGCCGTCCTTGGTATCTGAGGTACCATGGTTCTTTGATATGTTATTATTGCGAGCCAACCAGTTGTCTTCTCCCGCACAAAAGCGGGTCATGAGCATCGTGAGAGCTGCCATAGATTTCGGCTTTTCCTGACCAAGGTGCCGGGCTAGCCACTCGTCTCGGATGTTGTGCTTGAAAGCCGCAAAGGCCTCCGCATCCGGACAGTCGACAATTTGATTTTTCTTTGTAAGGAACCGAGTCCAGAATTGCCTAGCCGACTCTTCTGACTGCTGAATTATGTGGCTCAAGTCATCGGCGTCTGGTGGTCGCACACAAGTGCCCTGAAAGTTGTCGAGGAGTGCGGCTTCCCGATCGTCCCAACAGCTAATGGAGTCCGCTAGCAAGCTGTTAAGCAAATGCCGCGCTAGTCCTTTGCGCTTTAGTGGGAGGTATTTGATGGCGTGTAAGTCATCACCGCGGGCCATGTGGATGTGGAGGATGAAGTCCTCAATCCATACCGCGGGATCTGTTGTGCCGTCGTATGATTCAATGTTTATAGGTTTGAAACCTTCTAGGAATTGATGTTCCATTACTTCATTTGTGAAGCATAAGGGGTGTGCGACGCCTCTGTATTGGGCTATATCTCGATGCAGCTCGAATGGGTCTTGCCGCTGTGTTCGGCCCAGCCGGATTTGCTTTTACTGTATCCGGCGTGACGTTTGTCGTCTCGCAGAGTGGTGCGCCCTCGTGATCCGTAGATCGATCTTGAATGCTTTGCCTTGTCCTCCAATATGTCTCGCAGGTCTGTCGTATCTCCCCATGCCTTTTTATTTGAATGGCGTTGGGGTGGAGGCTGAGCTTTTGGCTGGAATGCCTCTCTATCACGGCCACGAGGTGGCCGATCCGCCGTATCATACGCTTCTTCCTCCAGTCGGGGTAGTAACCTGTGCCTTGGGTAACTCTTGGAGGGGCGCTCGCGTTTATATTCCTCGGCCGCGAGGACTTCAGTCCATTTATCAGCTAGCAGATCTTGATCAGCTTGAAGCTGTTGCTGCTTTTTCTTTAGGCTATTTGCCGTGGCCATAAGCCAACGCTTGAAGCGCTCTTGTTCGACGGGATCCTCTGGGACGGCGAATTCATCGTCGCCGATGCTTGCCTCGTCTTCGGAGGGGGGATGTAATTGTCATCCTCCTCCTCTCCATCTGCCGCTCTCTCAGGAGAGCTGGCTCCTTCATCCTCCTTCTCTAAATCTTGCTGGAGGGGATTGTTGTTGTCTTCAGCACTATCTGGAGTATTATTATCTCCTGTGCCGGTATCACTACTTTTGCTTTGGCGGGACTTAGAGCAGCGCTGCTGACGTCGGTGCTTGGGTTGCTTCTTGGAGGGGTCATCCTCCGCTATCTCGTCGCCATTGCCTTCGTTGGGTGTATCCACCATGTATATGTAATATGATGAGGTGGCTTTCCAGTGCCCTATAGGTGCTGGTTCATGTTCGTCTCCTACATCGTCATCCATACCGTCGTCGTCTTCGGAGTCGAAGTCGAGCATGTCGGTTAAATCATTGATAGTGGCTACGAAGTGGGTGGTGGGTGGGCGTCGAATTTCTTCGTTGTCCGCATCCCAATCATGTTGGCCATAATCCGGCCAGGGCTCTCCTGACAAAGAAAGAGATCTTAGTGAATTCAGAATGCCGCCGAAGGGCGAGTGCTGAAAGATATCCGTGGCAGTGAATTCCATGATCGGCGCCCAATCGGATTCGATTGGCAGGGGTGCGGGCGGTTCGGAGTCAGAAAGAGAGTCCGACACCTTGGAGTCATGGGCTGCGTAGAGGATTATGATGGTGTTTGGCTCGATCGCCGTTGAGACTGCAGCCCCTGAGGCGGTGTCTAACAACCCGTCCTCGATTGGCACAGTTGGCTCCGAGCTAAGGCTCGGAGCTGATGCGGGCGCGGCATCTGGGGTACTGTTCGGCGGCAGAGCTAGGTCATACCCGTCGCGATAGTGCGGCGCGCCCGACTGTGGCTTGAATCCGTCGAAGATCAAGTCTCCATGGATGTCGGCCATGTAGTTCAAACTTCCAAATCTGACCCGATGGCCAGGGGCGTAGCTTTCAATCTGCTCCAGATGGCCAAGCGAATTAGCCCGCAGTGCAAAGCCGCCGAATATGAAGATCTGTCCGGGGAGAAAAGTCTCACCCTAGACCGCATCGCTATCGATGATAGCAGGAGCCATCAATCCTAACGGCGATGACAAAGAGGAACTCTCAATGAAAGCACCAATGTCGGTGTCAAAACCGACGGACCTCAGGTAGTGGGTCCCGAACTGTGTGTCTAGGCCGGACGGTAACAGGAGGCAGGGGACACAAAGTTTTACCCAGGTTCGGGCCCTCTTGATGGAGGTAAAACCCTACGTCCTGCTTGATTAATATTGATGATATGGGTAGTACAAGAGAAGATCTACCACGAGATCAGAGAGGCTAAACCCTAGAAGCTAGCCTATGGTATGATTGTTGTTGTCCTACGGACTAAAACCCTTCGGTTTATATAGACACCGGAGAGGGTTAGGGTTACACAAGGTCGGTTACAAAGGAGGAGATATCCATATACGTATTGCCTAGCTTGCCTTCCACGCCAAGTAGAGCCCCATCCGGACACGAGACGAAGTCTTCAATCTTGTATCTTCATAGTCTAATGTCCGGCCAATGGAGATAGTCCGGCTGTCCGGAGACCCCCTAGTCCAGGAGTCCCTCATTGACCACACCGCGCCAAGAGCACCAGGGCGGTGGACGACGGCGAGGACTAGGAAGGGGACGACTCAGAGCCGGGGAAGACACAACAGTGGATGCCCATGCAAAGAGGAGTACGAGGGTTCACTGGTTCGGCTGCGGTGTGAGGCTGCTGTCGCCGCAGAATAATAGGGGGTGTGGGTGAGTAGAGGGATGGCCTGGCCAGCAGTGGGAGTAGTAGGGGCGGTGAGGCCTCCGCGGCATCACAGCCGGCCATGGGAGGCAGGAGCACGCGGCACGACCGGTGCTGGTTTGGGCGGCTGGAGCAAGAAGACCAGAGGTTGAAGAAGCACTACGGTCGTTGGATGAACATCATAAGGTAACAGGAGCTAGAATCGTTCATATTGACTAAGTTGACAAAGCCCTCCGTCCCCGTCAACTTGGTAGGCCCACAAGTCAGCCTCCCACTATGCAGGGATTATTCATTTTTTTGTGCGTAACAAGGAAGCACTTCCTTGCGTGCGAAGATAGTTGGTGGGTCTGACACGTCAGCGGGGGGAACTTTATTTCACGAAATACAGAGGCCCTTCCGGTGGGTCCCAGATGTCAGGTGGAGGAATCATTATTTTGCGCGTAATAAGGAAGCATTTCCTTGTGTGCGGCCGTGGACCCAGCTGTCAGCCTCTCCACGCACAGTCTACTTCCGATGGTGTCGTTCTTTGACCACGTTGACCACACCACGCCGAGCGCATCCAAGGTGGTGGACGACGGCGAGGCCCTGGACAGCAACGAGCCGGAGATGGGAAGACGCGGGAGTAGAGTCGCAGACGGAGAGGTGTACGAGGGTTAACTGGTTCTAGTGCGGTGTGGTTCGACAGTCGGTGGAGAAGAACAGGAGGTGTGGACGGGTGGAGGGATGGCCTGGCCAACGGTGGAGTAGCGCTTCATAGCGAAGCGTGCTAAGCAGAGCTGCTAGCAGCAGGAGGCGGGAGGTGGTCCCGGCGGCGCTGGAGGAAGAAGACGAGAGATTGAAGATGGATGCCGGTCGTTGGATGTAAATCCAACGGCTAACATGTCAGAATCATTTGTTGACTAAATTGACAACGACTTGCATTGGCTTTGACCTATTGGCCCACATTTCAGCCTGCAAAAATGTGGCACGTATTCAACCCATTTTTTCAAAATTTACAGTCATTTTTTTGCACGGTAGAATTTACAGTCAATTTGATCTTTTTCTTGAATTACAGCCATTAGCTGGGCTGGGTGAACAAATAATGTAGCGTCCATGCGGCCCGTTTATTTTATTTCCTAAAAAATTACAGATCATTTGCACTTTCTCGAAATACACGATTTTTCTAGGCTGATTCTAATTATAATGTTGGGTTGGGCCAACAAGGTTATCAAAAAATAAAAAGGGGATGAGCATTTTGTTATAAATATATTAAAATAATAAGTGATATTGTTACATTCGTCCTTAAATCTTACCAAGCTTTTGTACACAATCACTAGTATTTTCATGCCAAAACAATCGAGGATTTTATTTGTTAAGAAATTATTTTTATAAGTTAATAAGATGTGGGATATTGTTTTCTTACATATGTAAGTATCTATTAAATATATGATGACAATAAAAATAATATATAATAACATATAAAATATTTTTTTAGAAAAACAGGGAGCATCTCCCCGAATCCATTGCTGAGAACGAAACCACAAAATATTCTGATATAGCAGCTCAAAGAGCAGTTCGAAAGCAAAGGTATAAAAGCTACAAACTAGGGGGGTGGATGAACAAGTTCTCTGAATAAGACAAATCACCCGAGCGGTGCCAAAGGCAGAGCGGATAGAGCACTCAAATGACACAAGGAGGGTCAAGCGAAGCCTTCATGGTCTTTAGCCGAGGGGCCGTGTCAGCCTGCGGCGACCAGTAAGCAAGCGGAGACACCGGGCTGGAAGGCGTAGCATGGTGGATGTCCCTCTTTTTCGGCGCCAGGTGCCCATCATCTTGAGACGAGCCCACGTGTCCAGCCCCAGAGCAGGTCGTGCCTTGTTCAGCCACAAGTGATCGCCAACGGTTTCTGGAGGGATCTTGTTAGGGTTTCCACGAAGCTCGTCAACTTGTCCTTGTCCGATCCGAAGGAGAGAATCACCCAGTTCCTCACCATGTTCCTGATCAACCTCAAGACCTGCGGAATGGAAATCCAGGAGGTGTTACTGAAATCATAGCATTTCTATATTTCTAGAGGCACCAAAGGACAACTGAGCTAACAGTGTTTAAAACTAAGCACTTTTTGGTAGCAATCCAGAATCTGGCGACAGATTCGAAGGATGAGCCAATCTGACTAGAGAAATATTCCTCAATGTGGGCCCAGAGATGTTTAGCAACTATACATTCAAAAAATAGGTGAGAACAAGACTCTTGCTCCAAGCAGTAAACACAATCAAAGAGTTTGATGATGTGTCTCTTCCTAAGGTTATCCCTAGTCATCAATTTGTTTTTGGAGAGAAGCCAGAGAAATACATAAATTTTAGGGGAAACTCTCAATTTCCAGACAGCAGGGATAAACACGGGTTGAACCCCTCTAAAGTTGATAACATGATAGAGGGAGCTGGAGGAATACTTCCCCTTATTGTCCAGCTACCAAATCAGGGCATCCGGCTCGGCAGTAAAGGTAATGCTTTTGGCAATTTCCTCCAACTGTAACCATTGTTCCATGAGACTATCACTAAAGTTCCTTCTAAAAGAGAGTCTTAGGCATTGACCATCCCAAACTTCATTGACACTTTTGTTAAGATCATTGCGGACAGAGTAAATAGGCCAAAATTGGACTGCTAGGGGGGATGTGCCAAACCAAGTATCTTCCCAGAACCTGGTTCTGCTCCCATCCCCTATGTTCCATCTGTAGCCAAATTTCACAGCATGCATAATAGATTTTAATCCTTTCCAGAATCCAGAGGTCTTAGGGTTGGAGGAAGGGACAAAAATATTAGGTTTATCTCCTAGGTATTTATGGGCAATAAGAAGCTTCCAGGGTTTCACGTCTTCCTCATAGAATCTTTTAATCCAAGACCCTAGAAGACAGATGTTAATTTTTTGGAGGTTAGGTATGCCTAGGCCCCCAAAATCTTTTTTCATAGAGACTAGGGCCCAATTAGCAAGGTGTATCTTCCTATTTCCCTAAAAATCATTCCACAAGCAATGAGACATCTGAGAATTGATGAGGTTCACTGCCCATTTAGGTAACTTGAAGAAGGAGAGGAGATACACTTGAATGCTAGCCAAACAAGCTTGTATGAGGATCAATCTACCTCTTTAAGAGAGAAGTTTGCCCCTCCACCCAGCAATCATTTTAATGATTTTATCCAGAAGGGTTGGATATCCTCTCTCCTCAGTTTATCATATTGGAGAGGGATACCTAGGTACTTAATGGGGAAGTTACCTTTATTACAGACTAGAATAGGGAGGAAGTCAGCTAACTCCTGGTCATCCATGTTGATAGGGATGAGTTCACTTTTAGAGTAGTTGATTCTCATGCCTGAGACTTGTTCAAACCAGGTTAGAACAGTTTTCGGATTGCTAGCATGTGTGGAGTCATTGTCTAAGAAAAGGATGGTATCATCTGCATATTGAAGGCAGATAATGCCACCAGGGCAGACCTCAGGACAGAGCCCTGCAATCAGACTATGATCAGCAGCTTTGCTCAGCATTTTAGTAAGAACGTCCACTACTAAATTAAACAAAACTGGGGAGATGGGGTCACCTTGCCTAAGGCCTTTACCAGCAAGGAAAAAATCACTTTCACAGTTATTTAACTTGACCCCAACAGACCCCCCATGAGTAAGTTGCTGGATCCAACTCTCCTCTATGAAAGGCTTGGAAAAGGTCTAAGAGATCATTTTTCACCAAGTCCCAAAAATGCTGGTAAAATAAGAAGGAAATCGCATCAGGACCAGGAGCCCCATCAGGATAAGAGATAAAAATGGCTTCCTTCACCCCTGTCTCTGAAAAAGGGGCTTCTAGCAACTCATTTTCAGCAGCAGAGACTTTTTCAGAAGCAGAGAAAAAAAATTGTTTTATAGAGAGAACCCAGAAGGGTTTTCTTTCTTAAATAGGTCTTTGTAGAAGTCACTAGCCACTTTTAGCATCTCATCTACCTCATTAATAGGGCCATTAGGGCCATCACGGGAGTGAATGAGGGTTTTCCTCCTCCTCTGGTTAGCTACTGCATGGAAGTAAGCAGTATTTCTATCACCCTCCTTAATGTTCCTATCTCTAGACCTTTGTTTGGCTTTGATTTCTTCTTGAAGCCAAATTTTCTTGAGCTCTCCATGGACAAAGTTTAATCTATTAGTCTCAGCCTCAGAGAGGTCAGTGGCTTTTGCCTTAATATCTAGAGAATCAAACTCAAGGAGGAGAAGCCTTTTGTATCTTCTAAGATTAGCTTCCTCATTAGAGTTCCACCCTTTGGTAGTTCTTCTAAATATCCTGATTTTGTTCTGCCAATTTTTTAGGGGGCAGCTGCTCCCAGTAGGCTCATTCCAGATTTTCCTGACTAGCTCAGTAAAATCTTCTCTAAGCAACCACCACTTTTCAAATTTAAAACTATTGCTCTTTGGAGTTTGGTTAAGACCAGAGTCCCAGAAAATTCTATCAATGGTGGACATAATCCTGGAGCAGCACTTCCAACATATCTAGCAGAACTGTGGGTTTTCCTTCTGACAGGGCAATTCTCAACTTTATGAGTAACCATTTTGCAGATAAAACAACTCTTGGGCTTGACAAATTTATCCAAATGATGCCCTGGTTCCCCACAGTTGTAGCAGATCACCTCAGAGTATGCCATAAGGCCCGAAGTAGGGGCAGGAGCAGTTTTCTGGATGTCCTATCTCTTCTTTTGCTGATTCTTGCCTTGAGATTTCCCACTGATCTTGGGCAATTACAGGTGCCTGCCTAGATTGTGCCCCCATTTGGGGCGGAGGTGGGCCGTACCACTGCCCAACCGTCGCTCCCCCCCATTGTGATAGGAGAAATTCATCGGAGTTCCTGGTTCCTTCTCATCCTCCAGCGAGATGTTGTCTCTCAGGAAGCAGAAATAACCACCAGACAGCTCAATTGAAGCAGATTGCAAGCCTAATTTCAATCTTCTGTAGGTTTGGGGGAGAGGTAAGGTAGGGGATCCACCTGCTCCGGCTCCGGCGGCGTGCTGGTGGGCAGGAGTCCAGTCAAGCATTCCCATCTCGCAGCACGGCGTGGATGTCCTGAATTCACTTCTCCTTTCGCCCATCGAACGAATGCAATCAGCGGCTCACTCGGGTGGGGCATCCTGTGCTTCTCCGAGAAATCTCCTATGAAGTAGATCCGCAGGGCTAGATTCAGCAGCTCCCAATCCACATGATACTTGCACATCCGAGCATACCTGCGCGAGTGAGAGAACGGATTCGGTCCCTCCTCGGCTTCCTCCCTCGCAACTTCCTCCTCTGCTTCCCTCCATTCGCGATTGCACTGGGTCGTGGAGAGAGCGTCATCACGGATACGCATCGCCCGCTCCCTCCATCTCCTCCCTCGACTCTCCTGCAGCACCGCCAGCGCGACGGAGTCGAGCGGCTAGAGCATCCGCGGGAAGGCTTTGTAGACATGTGAGAGATGCATCTTGTACATCTGCCTGTCTTCCAGCCATTCCCCCGTGGATATGGCCGGCGACTCCATGGGGCGTGCGAGCGGACTTGCTGAGGGGGGCAGGCGCGCCCGGAGTCAGGAGGCGGGGGGTGGTGGCGAGATCTATTTGCCAATTACTCCCTCCTTTTCGGTTTATAGGGCTCAATTCAAAAATCTCACCAACCAAGGTAGATGATGAATGGTGGAATACTTTTTGTAGTTTGCAAAAGCACCTAATTAATGCACTTGTTTTCCTCAAAAAATTATGTTTATCAATGCATAAATTGCAATGCATGCATGCATAAAGTACATGCATTGGTCAATTTTCTCTTAATACTTGCATGCAATGATTTAATGCACCTTGGAATCTGAACATGTGATGGAAAACAACCAAATTGAGCCTTATAAAATGGAAAAACTAAAATTTTGAGATAAGCCCTATAAACCGAAAAGGAGGGAGTATGTGAACTAAACAGTCAACATATAAAACAATTTAAATATATATAATATAGTTAGAAGGGAAACATAAGTTGGACCTGGCATTCCTATTCTTATATAGGAAAATACAACAGACCTCTGTGTTTTCTTCAAAAAAATACATAAATTGGGCTGCCAAAAATAAAACCTCGGATGGGAGGTCCATAGGCCGGTCGATACATGATGGCCCTAAGAAAATACAAACAGGCCTATGGACCTCCCATCCGAGGTCGTGGGCTGCGCATGTTAAAAATGAAAGCCTAGACGGGGCAGCCCAAAACCACATCCAACACTTGCCAAAACTTCATCCCTCGTTTTCTTTCTGTTTCGCACACTCGACATTGTGTGGGCATTTTGACTGTGCATCATATGAAAATGTGCTATGCATGAATGTTGATCAGCATGATGTTAGCTGGCTGGTAGTTCCATTTTCGACCATGAATAAAACTTCCAACATGATGTTAACCCTGTTTGAAAATGCCGTGTTAATATAAATGCTCTGCCTCTGAAAGTTGCAGTTTCTTATCTGAAACTGAACTTGCAGTTTCTTATCTGAAACTGAAACTTGAATGTTGTCTGCACTTTTATACTCCTATGGAACTACATTTTTTAAGTGCTAAAAATAGATCTCTAGAATTCATTAAATACTTTATATGCTCAATACTGCAAATTTGAAATTCAAAAGACATTCATATCTGAAAGTACTCTCAAAATACACAACACAAAACACAATTCACAACCTGCAAATACTGACAACCCTAAGCTCCTCCTGACAATTCACAACCTGCCCGACTATTGAGCTGGGGGGGGGGGCAGCCCCCTCCTATTCCTCGGCGGCAGACAGCCGCCCCGTGAGACGATGGTGGGGAAGCGTCGTCGGGCCAACTGCTTTTCTCCTCTTGCAGTTGGGTTCGGTCGACGAAGACTCCATTGGCTTGCTCTGGCAGGACACCCTCACAAACGGCACCCTGTAGATGCTCGATCCTTCAATCTCTGGTGGATGCTCCATCTGGGATCGATACTCCCACCACCGCTCCCTCACGATCGGATTCGGTGAATCTGTTTGCTCCATGGCCCAGAGGAGCAGCTCTATGTACTCTGGCGCGACTCCCTCTGGGAGTATCGCCGCCTTTTCGCTCTATTGCAGATATTTGGCAATGGATTTCGCCGTCGCCTCTAGTTGGTCCTTGTTGTCAAACCAAGACTATATCTCCAACATCCTAGCTAGCTTCACAGGGTCGCCGTCTGCGATCCTCATGTATCGGTTGTACTCCTCCATCGATCTACTTCTCCACAGCACCTTCACTCGCCGACGGTGGTTTTTGAATGGAAGAGGAGAGGAGCAGCACTGGTTTTGGATTAGAACAGGAGAGGAGCGACGCTGGTTTTGGACTGGAAGAGGAGAGGAGGGGCGGTGGTTTTGAAATGGAAGAGGAGAGGAGCGGCGCTGCATTTAGATTGGAACAGGAGAGGAGCGGTGGTGGTTTAAGAGGAGAAGAGCGGAAGAGCGGCGCTGGTCTTGGAAGTATTTTTTTGTTGTTTCGCGTATTTTGGGTCAAAGTTTGACCACGTACTGTATTTGACAAGCAAAATGTGAATGCATGTCACCAAAAATTGTATCGTTTGGTTCGTATCTGAATGTACTTTCAAATTATACTCCCTCCATTTTTGTATACAAGGCCACAAACTCATATTACATGTACCAAGGTAAAAATCAATGCTATGTTTAAGTCAATGTTGCAAGCTAGCTTGTCACCTTGATTGTTGTGTTAATTAATGTGGTTTTTCTCTCAGAAGCACAACAATCCAACCCTCTTACTCCTCATTGGATGATTAATGTTGGGAATGCAAGCTAACCTTCTCACTCCCACATGCGCACAAGGGATATTAATGTCCTGGGTGCTAGTACGAGTCAAACGCCATCAATTTTGCCTCGATTAATGTTAGTGGCCTTGTATAGTTGCAAATTGTAATTTTGACAGTGGCCTTGTATACAACGTATAACATATATTTTATGTGCGAAAATCATGGTCAATTATGACCCAGAATAAAAGGGAGACTAGTTAATGTGGGGTCACTTTCTTAATTGAAGGGTAAATTGATTTTGATCCAATCAGAGCGTGCCGGCCCTCTCGTCCAATCCTAAATCGCTACTGCACGCTCCTCTCCCTCTTCTCCATTGCAAAACCACCTCCTCTCCTCTCCACCATCTCCATTCCAAAACCACCGTCTCGCCTCTCCCTCTTCTCTATTGCAAGACCATCGTCTCTCCTCCATTTTCTAGACGCTTTGATCCATGGCGCGGGCGCAATCCATGGATACAAAATTAGTATACTGTATACTATTTAAAAGTCGAGGGCGGGGCTTTTCCTGTGCGGTAGGCGGTAGGGCAGTTCCGCCTAGTCGGTTTGACAGAGACGCGAGAAGACGAGGGAGTAGGCTGCTGCAAACGTAGGGCTGTGTGATTTGACATCGAGTTACTGCTGGACAGGTGGGGCCCCGTGATTTGACTTGCCATTATCATTTTAACTGCGGCGCTATGACCGGCGTGAGTCTCCCAGATTCCTGACCACCTCCATACAGGTGCCTCTCCCAATGCTCCACCATGTAGTAGAGACTGGCTCTTGCATGAGAGCCCACTTGTCCACTTTTTCCTTGCCTCTCTTTCCTCCACATATGCAAAAATGCCATGTAAAGCGCACTATTGTACTTACTTTTACTTGTTCCTACAGGTGCTTAAGCTTGCCACATAGCCATAAAGTCTGATGTGGCAAGTTAATCAAGAAGAGAGAGACTAGTTTGGTGACCCAAGGAAGAAACGGTGCTAAGCGCGTGTACCTAGGTGAAAAGACAATTTTGAGTCTATAGCTAATTAAATGAAGCAAACTTAGCAACACCATTTCATTGGAAGAGGTCACTCCTTGGCAAATGCAATAAATGCACACGCTTAGCACCGTTTCTTCCTTGAGTACGAAGAAAGAGATAGAGAGGAGTAAAAAAATACACTTATAGCCAACCTTGTTGTAGTATTAGTGACTAAGTGATGACTGATGGGTTTCGTAGTAATTTCAAAATTTTCCTACGCACACCCAAGATCATGTGATGCATAGCAACGATATGGGAGAGTGTTGTCTACGTACCCACGCAGACCGACTGCGGAAGCGTTGACGCAACATAGAGGAAGTAGTCATACGTCTTCACGATCCAACCGATCAAGCACCGAAACTACGGCACCTCCGAGTTCGAGCACATGTTCAGCTCGATGATGATCCCCGGACTCCGATCCAGCAAAGTGTCGGGGAAGAGTTCCGTCAGCACGACGGCGTGGTGACGATCTTGATGTTCTACAGCAGCAGGGCTTCGCCTAAACTCCGCTACAGTATTATCGAGGAATATGGTGGCTGGGGGCACCGCGCACGGCTAAGGAATAGATCACGTGGATCAACTTGTGTGTTTCTGGGGTGCCTCTGCCTCAGTATATAAAGGACTAGAGGGGGGAGGCTGGCCGGCCAAGCTTGGCGCGCCAGGAGAGTCCTACTCCCTTTGGGAGTAGGATTCCCCCCCAATCCTAGTTGGAATAGGATTCGCGGAGGGGGAAAAGAGAAGGAGGGGGCCGGCCACCTCTCCTAGTCCTAATAGGACTAGGGGAGGGAGGGTGGCGCGCAGCCCATCTAGGGCAGCCCCTTCTCTTTTCCACTAAGGCCCATCATGGCCCATTTAACTCCCTGGGGGGTTCTGGTAACCTCCCGGTACTCCGGTAAAATCCCGATTTCACCCGGAACACTTCCGATATCCAAACATAGGCTTCCAATATATCAATCTTTACGTCTTGACCATTTCGAGACTCCTTGTCATGTCCGTGATCACATCCGGGACTCCGAACAACCTTCGGTACATCAAAATGCATAAACTCATAATATAACTGTCATCGTAACCTTAAGCGTGCGGACCCTACGGGTTCGAGAACAATGTAGACATGACCGAGACATGTCTCCGGTCAATAACCAATAGCGGGACCTGGATGCCCATATTGGCTCCTACATATTCTATGAAGATCTTTATCGGTCAGACCGCATAACAACATACGTTGTTCCCTTTGTCATCGGTATGTTACTTGCCCGAGATTCGATCGTCGGTATCCAATACCTAGTTCAATCTCATTACCGGCAAGTCTCTTTACTCGTTCTGTAATACATCATCCCGCAACTAACTCATTAGTTGCAATGCTTGCAAGGCTTATGTGATGTGCATTACCGAGAGGGCCCAGAGATACCTCTCCGACAATCGGAGTGACAAATCCTAATCTCGAAATACGCCAACCCAACATCTACCATTGGAGACACCTGTAGAGCTCCTTTATAATCACCCATTTACGTTGTGACGTTTGGTAGCACACAAAGTGTTCCTCCGGTAAACAGGAGTTGCATAATCTCATAGTCATAGGAACATGTATAAGTCATGAAGAAAAGCAATAGCAACATACTAAACGATCGGGTGCTAAGCTAATGGAATGGGTCATGTCAATCAGATCATTCAACTAATGATGTGACCTCGTTAATCAAATAACAACTCTTTGTTCATGGTTAGGAAACATAACCATCTTTGATTAATGAGCTAGTCAGGTAGAGGCATACTAGTGACACTCTGTTTGTCTATGTATTCACACATGTATTATGTTTCCGGTTAATACAATTCTAGCATGAATAATAAACATTTATCATGATATAAGGAAATAAATAATAACTTTATTATTGCCTCTAGGGCATATTTCCTTCAGTCTCCCACTTGCACTAGAGTCAATAATCTAGATTACACTGTAATGATTCTAACACCCATGGAGCTTTGGTGCTGATCATGTTTTGCTCGTGGAAGAGGCTTAGTCAACGGGTCTGCAACATTCAGATCAGTATGTATCTTGCAAATCTCTATGTCTCCCACCTGGACTAGATCCCGGATGGAATTGAAGTGTCTCTTGATGTGTTTGGTTCTTTTGTGAAATCTGGATTCCTTTGCCAAGGCAATTGCACCAGTATTGTCACAAAAGATTTTCATTGGACCCGATGCACTAGGTATGACACCTAGATCGGATATGAACTCCTTCATCCAGACTCCTTCGTTCGCTGCTTCCGAAGCAGCTATGTACTCCGCTTCACATGTAGATCCCGCTACGACGCTTTGTTTAGAACTGCACCAACTGACAGCTCCACCATTTAATGTAAACACGTATCCGGTTTGCGATTTAGAATCGTCCGGATCAGTGTCAAAGCTTGCATCAACGTAACCTTTTACGGTGAGCTCTTTGTCACCTCCATATACGAGAAACATATCCTTAGTCCTTTTCAGGTATTTCAGGATGTTCTTGACTGCTGTCCAGTGATCCACTCCTGGATTACTTTGGTACCTCCCTGCTAAACTTATAGCAAGGCACACATCAGGTCTGGTACACAGCATTGCATACATGATAGAGCCTATGGCTGAAGCATAGGGAACATCTTTCATTTTCTCTCTATCTTCTGCAGTGGTCGGGCATTGAGTCTGACTCAACTTCACACCTTGTAACACAGGCAAGAACCCTTTCTTTGCTTGATCCATTTTGAACTTCTTCAAAATCTTGTCAAGGTATGTGCTTTGTGAAAGTCCAATTAAGCGTCTTGATCTATCTCTATAGGTCTTAATGCCTAATATGTAAGCAGCTTCACCGAGGTCTTTCATTGAAAAACTCTTATTCAAGTATCCCTTTATGCTATCCAGAAATTCTATATCATTTCCAATCAGCAATATGTCATCCACATATAATATCAGAAATGCCACAGAGCTCCCACTCACTTTCTTGTAAATACAGGCTTCTCCGAAAGTCTGTATAAAACCAACTGCTTTGATCACACTATCAAAACGTATATTCCAACTCCGAGAGGCTTGCACCAGTCCATAAATGTATTGCTGGAGCTTGCACACTTTGTTAGCTCCCTTTGGATCGACAAAACCTTCCGGTTGCATCATATACAACTCTTCTTCCAGAAACCCATTCAGGAATGCAGTTTTGACATCCATTTGCCAAATTTCATAATCATAAAATGCGGCAATTGCTAACATGATTCGGACAGACTTAAGCATCGCTACGGGTGAGAAGGTCTCATCATAGTCAACCCCTTGAACTTGTCGAAAACCTTTTGCGACAAGTCGAGCTTTGTAGACAGTAACATTACCATCAGTGTCAGTCTTCTTCTTGAAGATCCATTTATTCTCAATTGCTTGCCGATCATCGGGCAAGTCAACCAAAGTCCATACTTTGTTCTCATACATGGATCCCATCTCAAATTTCATGGCTTCAAGCCACTTTGCGGAATCTAGGCTCACCATCGCTTCTTCATAGTTCGTAGGTTCATCACGATCTAGTAGCATGATTTCCAGAACAGGATTACCGTACCACTCTGGCGCGGATCTTACTCTGGTTGATCTACGAGGTTCAGTAGTATCTTGATCTGAAGTTTCATGATCATTATCATTAGCTTCCTCACTAACTGGTGTAGGTGTCACTGAAACAATTTTCTGTGATGTACTACTTTCCAGAAAGGGAGCAGGTACAGTTACCTCGTCAAGTTCTACTTTCCTCCCACTCACTTCTTTCGAGAGAAACTCCTTCTCTAGAAAGGATCCATTCTTAGCAACGAATGTCTTGCCTTCGGATCTGTGATAGAAGGTGTACCCAACAGTATCCTTTGGGTATCCTATGAAGACACATTTCTCCGATTTGGGTTCGAGCTTATCAGGTTGAAGCTTTTTCACATAAACATTGCAGCCCCAAACTTTAAGAAACGACAACTTTGGTTTCTTGCCAAACCATAGTTCATAAGGTGTCGTCTCAACGGATTTTGATGGTTCCCTATTTAACGTGAATGCGGCCGTCTCTAAAGCATAACCCCAAAACGATAGCGGTAAATCTGTAAGAGACATCATAGATCGCACCATATCTAGTAAAGTACGATTACGACGTTCGGACACACCATTACGCTGTGGTGTTTCGGGTGGCGTGAGTTGTGAAACTATTCCATAGTTTTTCAAATGTACACCAAACTCGTAACTCAAATATTCTCCTCCATGATCAGATCGTAGAAACTTTATTTTCTTATTATGATGATTTTCAACTTCACTCTGAAATTCTTTGAACTTTTCAAATGTTTCAGACTTATGTTTCATTAAGTAGATATACCCATATCTGCTTAAATCATCTGTGAAGGTGAGAAAATAACGATATCCGCCACGAGCCTCAATATTCATCGGACCACATACATCGGTATGTATGATTTCCAACAAATCTGTTGCACTCTCCATAGTACCGGAGAACGGTGTTTTAGTCATCTTGCCCATGAGGCACGGTTCGCAAGTACTAAGTGATTCATAATCAAGTGGTTCCAAAAGTCCATTAGTATGGAGTTTCTTCATGCGCTTTACACCGATATGACCTAAACGACAGTGCCACAAATAAGTTGCACTTTCATTATCAACTCTACATCTTTTGGCTTCAACATTATGAATATGTGTATTACTACTATCGAGATTCAATAAGAATAGACCACTCTTCAAGGGTGCATGACCATAAAAGATATTACTCATATAAATAGAACAACCATTATTCTCTGATTTAAATGAATAACCGTCTCGCATTAAACAAGATCCAGATATAATGTTCATGCTCAATGCTGACACCAAATAACAATTATTTAGGTCTAATACTAATCCCGAAGGTAGATGTAGAGGTAGCGTGCCGACCGCGATCACATCGACTTTGGAACCGTTTCCCACGCGCATCGTCACGTCGTCGTTTGCCAGTGCCCGCTTATTCCCTAGTCCCTGTTTCGAGTTGCAAATATTAGCAACAGAACCAGTATCAAATACCCAGGTGCTACTGCGAGCTCTAGTAGGTACACATCAATAACATGTATATCACATATACCTTTGTTCACCTTGCCATCCTTCTTATCTGCCAAATACTTGGGGCAGTTCTGCTTCCAGTGACCAGTCTGCTTGCAGTAGAAGCAGTCAGTTTCAGGCTTAGGTCCAGACTTGCGTTTCTTCTCCTGAGCAGCAACTTGCTTGCTGTTCTTCTTGAAGTTCCCCTTCTTCTTCCCTTTGCCCTTTTTCTTGAAACTAGTGGTCTTGTTAACCATCAACACTTGATGTTCCTTCTTGATTTCTACCTCCGCAGCTTTCAGCATTGCGAAGAGCTCGGGAATAGTCTTGTTCATCCCTTGCATATTATAGTTCATCACGAAGCTCTTGTAGCTTGGTGGCAGTGATTGGAGAATTCTGTCCATGACGCAATCATCTGGAAGATTAACTCCCATCTGAATCAAGTAATTATTATACCCAGACATTTTGAGTATATGCTCACTGACAGAACTGTTCTCTTCCATCTTGCAGCTATAGAACTTATTGGAGACTTCATATCTCTCAATCTGGGCATTTGCTTGAAATATTAACTTCAACTCCTGGAACATCTCATATGCTCCATGACGTTCAAAACATCGTTGAAGTCCCGATTCTAAGCCGTAAAGCATGGCACACTGAACTATCGAGTAGTCATCAGCTTTGCTCTGCCAGACGTTCATAACATCCGGCGTTGCTCCTGCAGCAGGCCTGGCACCCAGCGGTGCTTCCAGGACGTAATTCTTCTATGTAGCAATGAGGATAATCCTCAAGTTACGGACCCAGTCCGTGTAATTGCTACCATCATCTTTCAACTTTGCTTTCTCAAGGAACGCATTAAAATTCAACGGAACAACAGCACGAGCCATCTATCTACAATCAACATAAACAAGCAAGATACTATCAGGTACTAAGTTCATGATAAGTTTAAGTTCAGTTAATCAAATTACTTAAGAACTCCCACTTAGATAGACATCCCTCTAATCTTCTAAGTGATTACGTGATCCAAATCAACTAAACCATAACCGATCATCACGTGAGATGGAGTAGTTTTCAATGGTGAACATCGTTATGTTGATCATATCTACTATATGATTCATGCTCGACCTTTCGGTCTCCGTGTTCCGAGGCCATATCTGCATATGCTAGGCTCGTCAAGTTTAACCTGAGTATTCTGCGTGTGCAAAAACTGGCTTGCACCCGTTGTAGATGGACGTAGAGCTTATCACACCCGATCATCATGTGGTGTCTGGGCACGACGAACTTTGGCAACGGTGCATACTCAGGGAGAACACTTCTTGATAATTTAGTGAGAGATCATCTTATAATGCTACCGTCAATCAAAGCAAGATAAGATGCATAAAAGGATAAAACATCACATGCAATCAATATAAGTGATATGATATGGCCATCATCATCTTGTGCTTGTGATCTCCATCTCCGAAGCACCGTCATGATCACCATCGTCACCGGCACGACACCTTGATCTCCATCGTAGCATCGTTGTCGTCTCGCCAATCTTATGCTTCCACGACTATCACTACCATTTAGTAATAAAGTAAAGCATTACATCGCGATTGCATTGCATACAATAAAGCGACGACCATATGGCTCCTGCCAGTTGCCGATAACTCGGTTACAAAACATGATCATCTCATACAATAAAATTCAGCATCATGCCTTGACCATATCACATCACAACATGCCCTGCAAAAACAAGTTAGACGTCCTCTACTTTGTTGTTGCAAGTTTTACATGGCTGCTACGGGCTTAAGCAAGAACCAATCTCACCTACGCATCAAAACCTCAACGATAGTTTGTCAAATAGACTCGGTTTTAACCTTCGCAAGGACCGGGTGTAGCCACACTTGGTTCAACTAAAGTTGGAGAGACAGTCGCCCGCAAGCCACCTATGTGCAAAGCACGTCGGGGGAACCGGTCTCGCGTAAGCGTACGCGTAATGTTGGTCCGGGTCGTCTCGTCCAACAATGCCGCCGAACCAAAGTATGGCATGCTGGTAGGCAGTATGACTTATATCGCCCACAACTCACTTGTGTTCTACTCGTGCATATAACATCAACATAAATAACCTGGCTCGGATGCCACTGATGGGTTTCGTAGTAATTTCAAAATTTTCCTACGCACACGCAAGATCATGTGATGCATAGCAACGAGATGGGAGAGTGTTGTCTACGTTCCCACGCAGACCGACTGCGGAAGCGTTGATGCAACGTAGAGGAAGTAGTCGTACGTCTTCACGATCCAACCGATCAAGCACCGAAACTACGGCACCTCCGAGTTCGAGCACACGTTCAGCTCAATGATGATCCCCGGACTCCGATCCAGCAAAGTGTCGGGGAAGAGTTCCGTCAGCACGACGGCGTGGTGACGATCTTGATGTTCTACAACAGCAGGGCTTCGCCTAAACTCCGCTACAGTATTATCGAGGAATATTGTGGCTGGGGGCACCGCACACGGCTAAGGAATAGATCACATGGATCAACTTGTGTGTTTCTGGGGTGCCTATGCCTCAGTATATAAAGGACTAGAGGGGGGAGGCTGGCCGGCCAAGCTTGGCGCGCCAGGAGAGTCCTACTCCCTCTGGGAGTAGGATTCCCCCCCCCCCAATCCTAGTTGGAATAGGATTCGCGGAGGGGGAAAAGAGAAGGAGGCGGCCGGCCACCACTCCTAGTCCTAATAGGACTAGGGGAGCGAGGGTGGCGCGCAGCCCATCTAGGGCAGCCCCTTCTCTTTTCCACTAAGGCCCATCATGGCCCATTTAACTCCCCGGGGGGTTCCGGTAACCTCCCGGTATTCCGGTAAAATCCCGATTTCACCCGGAACACTTCCGATATCCAAACATAGGCTTCCAATATATCAATCTTTACGTCTCGACCATTTCGAGACTCCTCGTCGTGTCCGTGATCACATCCGGGACTCCGAACAACCTTCGGTACATCAAAATGCATAAACTCATAATATAACTGTCATCGTAACCTTAAGCGTGCGGACCCTACGAGTTCGAGAACAATGTAGACATGACCGAGACATGTCTCCGGTCAATAACCAATAGCGGGACCTGGATGCCCATATTGGCTCCTACATATTCTACAAAGATCTTTATCGTTCAGACCGCATAACAACATACGTTGTTCCCTTTGTCATCAGTATGTTACTTTCCCGCGATTCGATCGTCGGTATCCAATACCTAGTTCAATCTCGTTACCGGCAAGTCTCTTTACTCGTTCTGTAATACATCATCCCGCAACTAACTCATTAGTTGCAATGCTTGCAAGGCTTATGTGATGTGCATTACCGAGAGGGCCCAGAGATACCTCTCCGACAATCGGAGTGACAAATCCTAATCTCGAAATACGCCAACCCAACATCTACCATTGGAGACACCTGTAGAGCTACTTTATAATCACCCATTTACGTTGTGACGTTTGGTAGCACACAAAGTGTTCCTCCGGTAAATGGGAGTTGCATAATCTCATAGTCATAGGAACATGTATAAGTCATGAAGAAAAGCAATAGCAACATACTAAACGATCGGGTGCTAAGCTAATGGAATGGGTCATGTCAATCAGATCATTCAACTAATGATGTGACCTCGTTAATCAAATAACAACTCTTTGTTCATGGTTAGGAAACATAACCATCTTTGATTAACGAGCTAGTCAAGTAGAGGCATACTAGTGACACTCTGTTTGTCTATGTATTCACACATGTATTATGTTTCCGGTTAATACAATTCTAGCATGAATAATTAACATTTATCATGATATAAGGAAATAAATAATAACTTTATTATTGCCTCTAGGGCATATTTCCTTCAATGACTATGTATGACGTGCCAACATCAGATAGCATAACGCACCATGTTAAATCTCCAAGGGCGCGACCGCGCGAGCGACGCGACGGTCGTGGTAGGCGCGACCATGATACGGGCTGCTGGTAGCCCTTGGATCTGAGATCAAACAGTCGCAAGGTAAGTTGTTGAAAATTTGCAGAATAACCCTCCAGGATAGGATATTCACCCATAGGTCTAGAATCATGCCATGCAACCATTTGATCTCAGATTCAAGGGCTCTCGGAAGCCCATATCATGGGAGAATGGAAAGCCACTACCCTACCGTTCGCACACTGGCAGTTCGCTCCTACTCGTCCCCGCACGTCCTTCAATACTACGGCGGTTTGCTCCTAGTCGTCCCGTCCATTCACATTACGACAGTTCCACTAATCCTAACTCTCCTCCCAGATCCATTGCGTCCCAAATCTCCACGATCGGCGGTGAGTACAAGGTTAGAACCATCACCGGCGATGAGTTCGACGTCATCTACACTCGTTCTTCCGCGACTATGAAAGGATGCCTTTCTCGCTTCAACCGCATGTTCGAAAACTCAGATGATGAGTGGGTCGCTGGGCTAGATGTTGAGTACACCACAGTCCTGGGATGAGAGAAGGATCTAAAGGACGAAGAGAGGAAGAAGCCCGCCATGATCCAGGTTTGCGTACATAACGTTTGCTTGGTCTACCACATATGCCATGCCGACGTTGAGTGCCAGGATTTAAAGAACTTCTTCAAGGACAAAATAGTGAAATTCGTTACTGTAGACTTTGGTAATGACAAAGAAGTCCTGCGTCGGATAGGCCTCGTTGTAGGCAACACCTTCAACCTCCAGAAGAATCGGCTGGTGTCCTCTGTCAGTCTTTAATGCTGACCCTGGCAGGAGCCATGGTTCATCCTTCGTACGGTAAACTGGAGAAACCTCATTACATGTTTCATCGTCATGCATGGCAGTGGAATGTACTAGATATAGACCACATCCACTATGCTGCAATGGATGGCTACCTTTGCTTCAATATCTACAAGGGTTGGATGAAGAGCAACAACCAAGTGTGCGGTTCAAGCAAAGAAGTATCGACCAAGAGGAAGAGGGACAAGGATGAAGTCGAGGACGTGGACGAGGACTCCGAGTAAGGTGGCAGTGTCGTTGCTCATGGTGGTTCTAATGCAGTGTTTATCGGAATAGTTGCATAGTTTAATTTCAGGTCTGCTTAATTTAATTTGAGGGGTGTGTTGTGCTGAGCCCCCAGCAGAACTATGTTAATTTTCTTCTCGTTACTTTAACTCTTCAGTACGTACATACTAGTATTTCTTACATTTCATCTTTTAGTTGGTATAGTACTACCACTCGTTTCTTAACATTATATACGTACAATATATATGGCCAACATCATATAGCTAGCAGTTTAGTTGTCAAAGAATTTCAGGGTGCTTAGTTTTGTCAAAGAATTCCAGGATGCTTAGAGGGTGCTTGGATCCAAGGGACTTATTTTAGTCTGACTAAAAATAGTCTCTTTAAGAGGCTAAAGTTCCAAGCACCCCTGACTAAAGAGGGGCTAAAACTAGTCTTGAGACTAAATTTTTTTAGTCAGGGGTACCCCTACTAAAATGTGGATTAGTCCTCTCTCTACTCATTTAACTCCTCTCCTTTAACACAGGCGAGTTCTGGATTGGAGGGTTTGGAGGATAATAAATGCTCATTAACTTCATTTTAGCCTTTTTAGTATTTGGATCCAAGCATGGGTGAGGCTAGCATGTTTTAGTCCCACTACTTTTAGTCATGGGACTAAAACGTATCCAAGCACCCTCTTAGTTTTATTTGAGGGGTGGGTTGTGCTGGACACCATTATTGTGACTAGCCTTTTTAATAGTACTATATGCATAATTTGGCGACGAGCGCTCTCTATATGTACCACCATTTTTTTAATTTCAAGTTTTGCTCCATGGCGCAATACATCGATACTACTGCTGTACAAAAGTATACATTTTCTAAAAGGCTAGAGGGCGGGGCAGTCTAGCTTGGTCGGTTTCACGAGAGGCGAGGGCCTTTGTGATTTGACGGCTCATTATTGCTGGAAGGCGGGGCCTTGTGATTTGACTGCTCGTATAAATGCGCCGGTGACCTGATTGAGGAGGAGCAAAGAACCGTGCGGTATACTCAAGTTTTCTAGAGGAGTAGTACTGCCATGGAGGAGCACGAAACACGGTAGCCCAATGCCATATGGCGATAAAAATGATCTAATTTGCTAGTAATCTCATTGTTAGCATTGTTCTATTCATTCCCTCAAAAAACATTGGTCTATTCATGCCTCGCAGAGAACGTGCCACGTGCGGCGAAACACCCGAAGTAATAGATGAAACACAGAAGCAAAAGAAGAAGGAAGATTATCACCCCAAATGATCTAATTCGCCGCAGAGTCATAACTACTTCTTCATCGCCCTGCATAGTTAGAATCCTCAAATTCAAACAAGCCCTTACTCAATTACTTCTGTTACAGATATGTGTCAAAGAAAACCTTGTGTGGTTTGTCCTGCTCCTGTGGCGCTGTGTTCCACCCCAGCTCAGCTGCTCCAACGACGTAAGGGTTCACTACAGCAGGGATCCGCTCTCCAGACTGTCTTTCGCTGCCTCAGATCTTCTTCCCCGCCGCCGGCAGACATGGCAACTGCATTACCATCATCAACTGAGCAGATGACCTTGAGGACTACACGGGTCCGCAAGAGTGGTCGCACTCTTCCGTGTCTGCTTACGCTATGCGTCGCTTAATATGATGACATGCTACATTATCATCGTGTTCACCTATTAGACTCCGAGTCAGGTCCAAACTAATGCTGAAACTTGAGTTTTTAAATGGTTGTGGGGTACATATTGGGGCAGCAATCAGTACTATCTGTCTACTATCTAGTTAATCTCCGGTGTCTACTATGAGTTCCATGTTGGGTGCAAACAAACATTAAAGGAGCCATTATTTGTATTTTGTAACTAAAGCTATTATCTCCTGCTATCATTGGTTTTGGGTCTACCCACAGTTTGCTACCATCACTCTGGATTTGTGCATGCACTCCTTACATAATCTCACTATGTTTTATTCCTATGCATGCCACTTATTGTACACAATGGAACTGATCATGTAGAGCAAAAGAGACGAGCCTTGCATGGCAATAAAATTTCATGCAGACGTTGTTCCATGGTGGGCGCAAAGGCAGCCCCCCCTCCACCCATTTCGGATCGTAATCAAGAGGAGGATAACTGTTATGAGGGGGATTCAGAAGGAGAAGACCACTCCTATTTACCCCATGAGGTCTTCGCTCTAACTTGGCATGCTGATGTTGGTAATATCATGCATATGGTGCCTTGCATTGCTTACTGTATACATTAAAGATGTCACCTGCTTAGTTTAGACATGCTTTGTGTCAATGCCATATGTTTAGTTTCTTTATCGTATATGTGAATCATGTAATGCCATCTTACCTAGCCAGGCATCATATATGTGAATTTTGCAATGCCACCCTGGTTAGCCAGTCATCTTATATGTGAATTATATCATGCCATCATTTTTTATTACGTGTTAAATTTGTCAACAATTTTAGTACATTCAATTACTCTTCCTGTGCATCAGCCATTTGGCATGGTCATGGAAAAATTCTGGACTGGAAACAAGGTCTTCAGAGCAGACAATGCTATCTGACGAAGCACATGTCTTGCTGGTTACTGATAGCTCCTCAGAGGAGGATTCAGAGACAGATGACTAGTCATATCCCCCCCCGAGGTGCATGCCCTAACTTGGCAGGGTTATGTTGCTCATATCGTGCGTATGGTATCTTGCATTGCTATGTCATTTGCTTAGTTTAGACATGCTTTGTGTGAATGCCACCAGTTTAGTGTCTAATTACCATATATGTGAATTATGCAATGCCATCTTGTTGCAAGACATTATATATGTGAATTATGCAATGTTATCTTGTTGCAAGGCATTATGTATGTGAATTATGCAATGCCATGCTGTTTAGGCAAGCGTCATATATGTGAATTATATCATGCCGTCCTTTTTTTGTATTTCTCATTGCTTTTGTCGACAATGTTTGTATATTCAACTGCTCTTCCTGTGCATCAGCCATTTGAATTGGTGATGGAGAAATCTGGAGTGAAAACAAGGTCTTCAGAGCAGACAATGCTACCTGCTGAAGCAGATATCTTGCTGGTTACAGATAGCTCTTCAGAGGAGGATTTAGAGGCAGATGACCAGTCCTATTATCCCCCTGAGGTGTATGCTCAAACTTGGCAGGGTTATATTACTCATATAATGCATATGTTGTATTGCAATGCTTAGTTTTTACATCATACACACAATATTGAATGCCATCTCCTTAATTGACACATCATATATGCGATTGCCCTCGGCTCACTTCCTTAGTATATAAATCATATATTTGAATTATGTCATGCCATGATGTTTACATAGACAGCATGTATCTGAATTATGGCATGCCAACCCATTTTCTAAAGACATAATATAGTTATATCATCTCATCCTGTTTACATAGTCATCATATTTAAATTATGTCATTCTATCCGTGAATTATATCATGCCATCATGTTTCCATCGACAGCATGTTTGTGATTTATGGCATGCCAACCACTTTAATAGACACATCGTATAGTTATATCATGTCATCCTGTTTACATAGTCATCATATCTTGAAGTATGTCATTCTATCCTATTTAGTTAGCCATCATACATGTGAAATTGTGTCATGCTATCCTATTTAATTAGCCATCATATATGTCAAATTATGTCCTGCTATTCTGTTTGCTTGGACAACATAAATGTGAATTATTTCACGGTCTTCAGAAAAGATCGTGCTACCTGTCGATGCAGATAGAACCACGGTTGTACTTGCCCAAGAACCAGCCCCACCACACATAACCCACACTCATGCAGATTGTACCCCTACCCAGTTGGACAGAGAACCAGCTAAGCCCCTTCTAACCCCAACCCCAGTAGATAGACACCCAGTTCCCGTTGACACATCACCGTCTCCACCATAGAGCACCCAAACACGAGCAGTTAGTAAGGCAACTGCAGTGCCCAAATCACGAGGACCACCACTCTGAACCCAAAGTCAACGCTTAAAGCAGAAGAAGAATTGTTCTCAGGTCAGGTTCCGTAGCTATGGTTTGTACTACTTTGCTCTTGCATCACTGTATTTACTGATACCAACTAATTTCAAATTTGAAGGATGCAATTGAAACTCCAATGGCACAACAGGTATGTTTTAAACCTGTTTCTTCAACGTGTTTGGTTGTTTGCTATTGTAACTTGCTCTATGTTGATTTCAGTTTCAATTGAATAAACAGTTATGTTCTCATGCCATGCACATTACAAGTGTTGTTATTGTTGTGTAGTGTCCCACACTTATATTTTGTCTATGCTACTTTGTCTTAAATAGATATGATTCGAACTGTATCTATCTTGATTTGGCAACATAAACTATAATGATATAGACCATACAGTGACCATACTACATAGATATATGTTTGTTTCATGTTGTTATCCTGTCCACCATACTACTGAACTGGTTTACCAAAATGAGTTTCATATACTACATTGTAAACTTGAGATGTGTTTGTTTGTTTCTCTTTTAGAATGCGGATAAAATATTGGAGAAGAGTACCCTGTTATGCAATGGTAAAGGAAGTAATGCAGATAAGGTTCAAGATAGTGAGACATCCCTGTTGATCTCCAAGAAAGCTGATAAAAACTATATTGAAGACACTGAGACAACCCCAAAGTCCTGTCTTGATGTAGTGTTCGAGTTACTGGCTACCACTGCTGGCACCAGCTCTTCAAACTCATTGCCTGAATCAGTTCGGCTTCTTGACTCTCAACTTCAAGTTGAAAGACATCGATCAGATGTTATGCGACAGGAAGCCGAAGGACTGAGTGTCGGATTTTGGGTTCCGGCAGACCCTTGAGGTTCGAACACTGGGGTGCGCGCGGAGATTTCGCCTCCTACCTACCTGCACCCCTCCGCCATGCTAGGATCTAAAACTAAGGAAAGAACAACACAAGAGACACAGGGTTTATACTGGTTCGGGCCACCGTTGTGGTGTAATACCCTACTCCAGTGTGTGGTGTGGTGGATTGCCTCTTGGGCTGATGATGATGAACAATACAAGGAAGAACAGCCTCGCGAGGGTCTGTTCTTGGCTGGGGCGATGAACTGCTCAGTGGAGTTCAATCACCTTCTCTCTCTCTCTGCCTCCAGCCAACCGACCGAACCCCCTCTCTCTGTGGGTGGCTGGTCCAATTTATAGAGGCCCTGGTCCTCTTCCCAAATATCGAGCGGGAAGGGAGCCAACAATGGCGGCTAATTTGAAGGGGGACAGCTAGTATCAGCTATCCTGACAAAAGTGGTCTTCGTCTGCGCAAAGCTCTGGTGATGACGCCGTCTTGGGCTCCACGATGACCTCCGTCTCGTAGTCCTCCTGGTCTTGGTCTTGTTGCACCGAAATGGCAACCTTTGCCTGATGCCTCGGTACTCTGCGGCTGCGCTTGCCCCCTTTGCACCAAAGAGGAAAGGAGGACGCTGCCCGGGCTGGCACCCGCCTGGCGCCCTGAGTCGTCATGGCTTGCGTCATGGGCACCTCGTGAGGTACCCTGCCTTGATCTCTCCGCCTCCTCGTGAGCCAGCCTGACGAGGCCGTGCCCGAGGAAGCTCCGCGTCGTCCGCCCCACGAGGCTTGGCCCCTCGCGAGGGTCTTGGGTTTGTGTTGGTGAAGATGGGCCATGCTGGCCCCCCCCTTTGAGCCACGCTGCAGGCCGCAGGCAGGCAAGTCTGGGGACCCCCATTCCCAGAACGCCGACAGTAGCCCCCGGGCTCAAGGCGCGCCCGGACTTGGCCGTGCAGGGAGGAGGAAGGGCAAGAGCGAAGTGCCGCGGGCCCTAACAGCCGGCGGCCTTAGGCGCCGCGCGGCGGTTGATTGGTCATGGGCGGCACTGTTCCCCCACGCCCTCCTTATTTTGCACCACGCTAGGCGGACACGTAGTCGTACACACCCATTCCCTTTTCTGTTGCTCGAGTGCCCTCTGTCCTCCTTCCACTCGAACTCCGGCTTCTGTTTTCAACCTGATCTCGAACCTTCCCCCCCTTCCCATCGCCATGGCTCCGACGAAGAAGGGGAGAGGGAAGAAACCCGTGTCTCCGCCTTGCCTGCCGCCGTCGGCGGCCCCCACCGAGGGCTTGGGCAAGGTCAGCTTCGCTCTGGCCACCATCTTCAATGAATGCGGGAGGACGACGGCCTGGCCCGCGTCCCACTTCTCCGTCGACAGGACAGCCACCGAGGTCCCGTATCTTGCCGACGCCCTGTGGACGGGTCTGGTTCCTCCCTTTTCTGATTTCTTCAACGTCGTGCTTTCCCACTATCAGATCCACATGATGCATCTGGGTCCTGAATCCATCACCGTCCTTTCGGTCTTCGCCTTTGTTTGCAAATCTATGGTGGGCATCCCTCATTCAGTTGCCTTGCTGCGCCACTTCTTCTTGTTGCATCTTGTCGACCCTACCCAATGCTGGGCTTGCGTGAGCTTCGTTGCCGCGCCTGAGACGACGGCCTCTGGGATTGACTTCAAGCTCCCCCTGCCCGTGGTTGGGTTCCACGAGCGGTGGCTGTATGTGGACGCAGGGGTGCCCAGCCCCCTGCTATTGGAGCCAACCTCACCTGCCATCCCCAATTCAGGCTGGGGCCAGGAGACGCTTGAGAGCCCCCGGCTCGTCTTCGTCTGGCGCCGCTTCACGCTCTTGAGGTTGCTTGGCGTGACAGCGCCCAAGGTGGTAAAGGAGTTCCTGCTATGCTGCGTTGCTCCTCTTCAACGCCACTCTCGCCGGATGTGGGACTTCCGTGGGCGCGAGGATCGTATGAGGCTCCAGGAAGAGGACCTGACTCCTGAGGTGCTGAGGACAGCACTCTTGACCCTGGCTGGGGACCCCAACCCCGGCAGCATCTGACAGGGAGGGGCCTTGCTGTACCTCTTCCAGAGCAGGGGCGACTTTGTGAAGCAGATGCCTGTCTTCGATGAGTGGGGGCCATGCCCTGCCGGCCTTCAGGGGCCTCGCGAGAACCCAGTGGTGGTGACTGCCCTTCCAGTCGGCCAAGGCGACTCATCCTCGAGTGACGGAGCAGGGAGGCACGAGGCGCCAGAGGCCGAGGGGGCACCCGGCGCGGCGACAGCGCCGGGCGAGGCTCATGAGGAAGCAGCTCTTGGGGCCCGTGCTGCTGAGGCTGAGGTACGAGCAGCTGCCCTCAGTGCCTGCGACTAGGGCCCCTAAGGCTCCAGCTACGTCTCTTGAGGAGGCGATTGGTAGCGCACGTCAGGCAGGCACCCCTACCGCAGATCGCCTTGATGCTTCGTCTTCGTCGAAGGTTGATCCATGCGCCCAACTCTTGGGCCGGTTCTGCGTGGACTTTGGGGCTCTCCGGAAGAGAAGGGAGGCCCTGGGCGACGATTACCCTTGTTGCCTGCTGAAGCGTAGGAAGTACTTCGTCACTGATGAGTAAGCCTTCTCCTTTCCTGGCTCCCGATCCTTCTGTTACTTGTACTGACCCTTGCTTCGCAGGCCCCTTCCAGCCGAGCTTGCGGAGACGGCTGAGGAGCCGTCCCTCTTGACCTCGCCCCCTCCACCGTCCTCAAGCGCTCCGAGCAGCGGAGCCCTTGTGGTGAGGTCGATTGAAGAGGCGAACCATCCCGAGGCGTATCGTGGCCCCGCGCACCTCGCGATCCTCCTTCGCGGGCCTTCTCGTGGCATAGCTAGCCTGCCATGAGCTTCTCGCATGGTCGTGGACTGCGGTTGGCTGAGGCGTTTCCTGCGCTCTTCTCCTGAGGATGGGCTGGCCCCAGGCCGGGCTTCTGACATGGCGTGCCCGGCCGTCGCGAGGGTGCCAGCCCCCAGCCCCCAGCCTGGAGGGGGAGTGCTGACTCGCGGCCCCCGGCGCTTGCTTGGGGCAGATGATGGTGTGGAAGACGTGCTCAAGCGTGCTCGGGAGCATCGCGCTCTCCGCCAAGGATTCCTTCGAAGGGCGACCGACGCAGTGAGCCTGCTTGGTGAGGAGCTTGCTGATGAAGACGCGCGCCTTGAGGCCGAGGGCCAGCGCCTGGCTGTAGAGAGGCGCGAACTGGAGGGCGCCATCGCCCTTGCGCATCGTCAGCGTGATCTTGATGAAGCAGAGGCCAAGGCGTCGCTGGTGGCCTCTCGGGAGGCTCGATCTCGGGCCGCTGAGGAGGCTCGGGAAGCTGACCGGCGGCGAATGGTTGCGGAGGAGCAGGCTCGGGAGCTTCTGGCCTGGTGCCACTCGCTGAAGGAGCAGGTGGAGCTGCGCGAGGCAGCCCTCGCGTCGATGAAGGTGGCCTCTGGCGACTCAGCAGAGCTCCAGAAGCATGAGGAGGCGCTGACGCTGGAAGACGCCGAACGTACCCGTGAATACGAGCGTCTGGAGACGAGGGAGCGCTTGGTGACGCAGGCGGAGGATGATGTTGCCGCACAGGAAGCCTGCGTCCTGGAGGAGGTCGGACGTCGAGTGGCGATGGCGCGCTTGAACCTTGAGCACGAGTTCGAAGAGAAGCTGGGGCTGATCCGGGCTGAAGCTGAAGGCAGGACTGCCGCCTTGAGGGCCAAGCTGGAGGAGGCGGCGCGGTGGGACGATGCTTCCCGGGCCGCCCTTGAGGTGGCACGAGGTGAGTTAACCACCTCCCAGGCTGAGGTGCTCCTTCTTCGCCAGCGGGTGGAGGAGGCTAAGGCCGTCGCGCGCCAGAATGCGGACGAGATACGTCAGTGGCGGATCTTGGAGCATGAGCACGGCCCCATGCTCGCCACTCTCCGGGAGAGAGCCAACGCGGCCTTGGGCAACATCTGCGAGGAGGCCGTCAGCGAGCCGCACGCAGTCAACTACACGAGCAATCTTCAGTTCTTCACTGATGTGGTGACGCAGCTGGAGGCGCGGTCGACCAGGGCTGACAGGTTGGTGGAGGAGAGGAGCCGCGCCCTACTCAGGCGCGCCTTTTCCCACGTATTTAGCCACCACCGGAACATGGATCCCCACTTTGATTATGACGCTGCCATCGCCCCAGTCCCCCAGGCCGTCCGAGGTGAGCTGGCGCACTGGGTGGAAGACAATGTTTACGCTCTTATCAGGGCCTTCGCCTCGGACAACGACAACGTGATCGTGGCGGCTGACGAGGGCGGCGTGATGGACGGCTCTGGTGGTGCTCCTGAGGACGCATTGGGGGATTCATCCGACTGATTGTGCATCATTCCTGCTTCCTCACCCTGCATGAATAGAACTCAGGTTTTGGCCTGGTAGCCGTGAGAGCATTTTGGAGGGGGAGCCCCTCATGTAAAACTTGTGTTTATCGTATCAGTAGAAGCTACATCGCTCATGCGCCCGCGCCAAGTGGCTGGCTTAAGCGACGCGCTGGTTGGCTAGTTTACCTTTGTTCCGTGCTGGCCCTGAGGCAGCCCGCGGGGGGTTGTGGTGTCCTGAGTGTCCCCTAATTGAATCTGTAGGATCTGCAGTAAAACACCCTCCTGAGAGGACGTGGCGGCGGCAGTCTGGGCTGCGCGCAAGCTAGGCCTGACCCGGCTCGCGAGGGGCTCGCGAGGGGAGGCGGCTGAGGCGAAGTGGTAACCAAAACGCGAGAAATTGCTCGAACGAGACTAAGCACCCCTTCCTCGAACACATGCAAATCTCAAATTCAATCCAACTTGAATCCAGCGGGGGAAAGCGACAACCAAGGGGAAGAGCAACGAAAGCAAACAAAAGGCCGCGTCCGGCACCTAGTCTAGTCTTGGACGTCTTCTCACCAGCGCGGAGCTAAGTGCTGCCACTGGGCGTGGGAGGGGCCCCAGGGCCTGAGGCCGGCACCCCTGAGATTCCGGGGCGTGTACAGCCCCACTCATTATTACGTGAGAGTGTCACGGGGCGGCGAGCTTCACAGGCACTGGGCCTTCTTCACAGGTACTGGCCTTGCTTCATATCGCCAGATGAGGGCCCCGCCTTGCGCCACACTCTAGTGCCATCAATGACGATCGGAAACCAGGACGCCCCCGATGGGGTAGAGCGGTCGCCAGTGGTTCCCCCGACGACCACGGTTCCTCTGCCGGGGGCAGGCCCTGGGGCACCTCCCCAGCGGAGGGCCTACCTCCTAAGAACACCTTGCTCCGAACGCCGCGGTGGTGATGTCGAATCCCTGCCCCTCTCTTGCAGCCCCCTGCGCCCTCCTCCCGAGGGGTAGGAGACTGTAGGAGCGGGGCAGCTGCCCGCTGCGACAACCTGCACCTCCTGCGATCCATGGTTAGCGTATGCCTGCTGAAGAATTAGCGGTACCCGATAATCGTTGCCTCCAGCGTGCCCAGTGGGACCGTCCCGAGACTCCTGGAAGGGCTTAGCTTCTGGCGCCTCGTCCCCCCAGCTTGGGCTGAGGAGCGAGCCTTGTTCTCCCTCATGTGGGTGTCCTTGGTCCATCATGAGGGGCACGTATTCCTCTGGCGCCGTCACCCCGAAGGCCGCCGTAGTGCTCTGCGTGCCACGCGGTCCTGCCTGACGTGCCTACCGTGGGGTGGCAGCGCGGCTGTCCACTGGGGCCGCGGGTCGCGTCGAGTCCTTCTTCTTCGCGGACCAGGAGCGGGGGCTGCGCCGCCGCCGGTCCGGTGCTGACAGCCTCGTAGGTGTTGGAGTAGCCTTGGAGCCCACGGGCGCGTGCGGGGCCCCCGCGCGGGCCGCCCTGGGTTAGAGATGGGAGCTGGGTGCAGAAGGGGTGATCCCCCGAGGCGGCGAAGCCCAGGAGCTCTGCGACCCGCTCCAGCAGCACGTGGCAGCCGTCCTCCAGCAGTCTGCACTGCAACAGCTCTCGGGCCACCGTGAGCACGGCCCTCGAGTTCGCTTGCTCCTGGCGGGTGTACGGTGTCGTGGTCGCGGCCTGATTGGAGGCCCTTGCTGCCGACCGCGCCTGCCGCGGTGTGAGTGCTGTCGAAGCCTGTCCGCATCACCCGCGGCCCGCAACGCCCTGCGGACCGCGAGCTGCCTGGGGCACAGGGTCGCCCGAGGCGAGCGGCTCTGCGCTGGCGGGCCATGCCGCCCATGGGTCTGGGTTGCCCTCCTGCTCGCCGGGCATGGTGATGGCGACGCGACGGGGCACGAAGCGGTGGAAGACGAATTCCGGCGCACCCCAACCTGGCGCGCCAAATGTCGGATTTCGGGTTCCGACAGAACCTTGAGGTTCGAACACTGGGGTGCGCGCGGAGATTTTGCCTCCTACCTATCTGCACCCCTCCGCCATGCTAGGATCTAAAACTAAGGAAAGAACAACACAAGAGACACAGGGTTTATACTGGTTCAGGCCACCGTTGTGGTGTAATACCCTATTCCAGTGTGTGGTGTGGTGGATTGCCTCTTGGGCTGATGATGATGAACAATACAAGGAATAACAGCCTCGCGAGGGTCTGTTCTTGGCTGGGGCGATGAACTGCTCAGTGGAGTTCAGTCACCTTCTCTCTCTGCCTCCAGCCAACCGACCGAACCCCCTCTCCCTGTGGGTGGCTGGTCCTATTTATAGAGGCCCTGGTCCTCTTCCCAAATATCGAGCGGGAAGGGAGCCAACAATGGCGGGCTAATTTGAAGAGGGACATCTAGTATCAGCTATCCTGACAAAAGTGGTATTCGTCTGTGCAAAGCTCTGGTGATGACGCTGTCTTGGGCTCCATGATGACCTCTATCTCGTAGTCCTCCTGGTCTTGGTCTCGTTGCACCGAAATGGCAACCTTTGCCTGATGCCTCGGTACTCCGCAGCTGCGCTTGCCCCCTTTGCACCAAAGAGGAAAGGAGGACGCTGCGCGGGCTGGCACCCGCCTGGCGCCCTGAGTCGTCATGGCTTGCGTCACGGGCACCTCGTGAGGTACCCTGCCTTGATCTCTCCGCCTCCTCGTGAGCCAGCCTGACGAGGCCGTGCCTGAGGAAGCTCCGCGTCGTCTGCTCCGCGAGGCTTGGCCCCTTGCGAGGGTCTTGGGTTTGTGTTGGTGAAGATGGACCGTGCTGGGCCCCCCTTTGAGCCATGCCGCAGGCCGCAGGCAGCCAAGTCTGGGGACCCCCATTCCCAGAACGCCGACACTGAGGAAGTCCCTGCAGAATTCAGATGCATACTTTCTGGTGCAACAGCAAGCGCTGGAGGACTTAAGCGCCAAACAAGAGAAAGTTAATAAGCTTGCTAAGCATCTTGCCTGCATTATGGGTACCCAGGATATTGTTTCTTGAGCTCTTCTGAAGTGGTTTCTGTTCTGGACTTGTTTTGCTGCGGCATTTATATGCTGCTGTGTTCCCTATATTTGCACTGGTGGCGAACTTTGATTGCCAGTGGATGTAATATGTGTAATAGCCGTGATAGCCTAGTGTAAGTTGCTTGCTTATTTATTTCCTTGTTGTCTTGTTTATTTGTTTGCTTGTAGTCAGTGCAGTTCTTTTTCTGCAGTTTGCTAGTGGCTGCAATAACCTATTTTTTAAAACTAGGCCATAATAACCATGGGCTAATATTTACTGTAGTGACACTGGGCCTCCTACGGGCCGTAGAAATAGTGGGCCTTCTATGGGCCGTATAAACAGTGGGCCTTCTACGGGCCGTAGAAACAGTGGGCCTTCTATGGGCCGTAGAAACAATGGGCCTTCTACGGGCCGTATCATCAATGGGCCTTATACGGGCCAAACAGACCGCATTCTGGCCGTAAACGGGCTAGAGTTGGAATCGTCCGTTCATGGGCCGACCATAACGGGCCATCGTTAGTAGGCCGTATTTGATGACGCTATGAAAATGTCAGAACGTATTAACGGACCACAAACAGGCTGACTGTAACCACGGGCTGAATTTGGCCCACAAGCAGGAAATGACAGTAACAGGCCATAAGTAAACGAATGCTGGAAATGAGCCCAAGAAGAAATGGGCTTTGAGAAGGCCGAAAGATAACATGGGCTGGAGACGGCCCAACGGAATAACGGGCCGTTAATGGGTATAAAGTGATACACTGTTCATTATGGGCCAGTTTCACCACGGGCCGTTAATGGGTGTAAAGTGATACACTGTTCATTACGGGCCTATTTCACCACGGGCCGTTAATAGGCCAAGAGTTACATAGGGCCTCATATGGGCCGAAAGACGTCATGGGCCATACATGGGCCAGAAGTGAAAATGGGCTGGAATCATATTGGATGGCCCAGATGATGCTACTATGCCTAATTCGGATAGGGCTTAAGGGCCTTGGGTCAGCGGGCTGTAAATGGGCTATATGCGAATAGGCCGTTAACAGGCTTTCCATGGGCCGGCCCGCCACCTTTTGACCAAGTCAAATGGGCCAGCCTTTTCACAGGAATGGGCCTCTGTTGGGCCGTGCCATGTGTCAACGTATCATAGGCGCCTTCTGTCCAATGAGTGGATGACATATGTCCCGACGATCAGCCGACACGTGTTTCCTCCAGCCAATGATGATTTCACATGTGGAAAATCCCCATTGGTCGGGGTTGTTAATGGGTTATCGGATCCAAAACCCGACCCAATAGCTTAACGGCGTTCCGTTACGGTGGATGCCACGTGTCGGTCACCCTTGACGAAAGCACTTCTGTGACGCGCGATTTATCATCATGGAAGTGGGCACTTCCGTGATGATAATTTTGGTAATGTCATGGAACACTTCTACGACAGCACATGTATGACTATCTTGATTCTGTCATAAATTTGTCATGGATGTACATGCATCACAAAAAACGCGGCCTACTGTGACAAACACGTATCATCACGGAAGTGTATTTTTTTGTAGTGATTGCTATCATCACTACAAAATACCAAAAACATTACTTTTACTACTGTTACCTTTTGCTACCATTACCACTACTATCATATTACTTTGCTACTAAACACTTTGCTGCAGATATTAAGTTTCAGGTGTGGTTGAATTGACAACTCAGCTGCTAATACTTGAGAGTATTCTTTGGCTCCCCTTGTGTCGAATCAATAAATTTGGGTTGAATACTCTACCCTCGAAAACTGTTGCGATCCCCTATACTTGTGGTTTATCAAGACTATTTTCTGGTGCCATTGTCAGGGAGCATAGCTCTATTCTTTGAGTCACTTGGGATATATATATGCTTATCATTATGAAGAACTTGAGAGATCCAAAAACCAAGATTTATCCCTCAACTACGTGGGGAAGTAAGGAACTGCCATCTAGCTCTGCACTTGATTCACCTTCTGTTATGAGTAAGTTTGTGACACCTACACCTGCTTCTGCTATTCGTTCTGATATGTCACATGTTATTGATGATGCCACTTCTTCTATGCATGATACCTATGATGAAACTACCTCTATGCCTGATACTACTGTGCCACTTAGTGATTTCTTGATGAACAACTTGCTAGGGCTAGAGAAATTGAAAACATTGAATCTGATGATACTGATGAAAGTGATGATGAAGCATCACTTGTTATTCCTAAGGGTTATGTCTTTGATCAAGAAGCTTCTTCAGCTATTTTAGCGTGCCAAAATAGAACTGGACTCAAAAGATTATTAGCTAAATGGAGTAAGCAATCTTTAAATGCTAGAATGAAACCTGGCCCTGCTTTTGCTATTTCACCTATCTTTATTACTGATAAGGATTATGAATTCTCTGTTGATCCTGATATAATTACTTTAGTTGAATCTGATCCTTTTCATGGTTATGAATCTGAAACTGTTGTGGCACATCTTACTAAATTGAAGATATAGCTACCTTGTTTACTAAAGATGAGAGAACTCGTTACTTTCAGATCCTCAAAATATTTCCGTTCTCATTAAAGCGTGATGCTAAGATATGGTTTAATTCTCTTGATCTTGGTTGTGTGCGTAGTCCCCAGGATATGATTTATTACTTCTCTGCTAAATATTTCCCTACTCATAAGAAACAAGCTGCTTTAAGGGATATATATATATATATATAATTTTGTGCAAATTGAAGAAGAGAGTCTCCCACAATCTTGGGGGAGGCTTCTCCAATTACTTAATGCTTTGCCTGATCATCCTCTTAAGAAAAATTAAATACTTGATACCTTTTATAATGGACTAACCGATGCCTCCAGAGATTACCTGGATAGTTGTGCTGGTTCTGTTTTCAGGGAAAGAACGCCGGATGAAGCTGAAATTCTATTGAACAATATGTTGACAAATGAAAATAATTGGACACCTCCGGAGCCAATTCCTGAGCCAATTCCTAAACCAACTCCGAAGAAGAGGGGTATTCTATTTCTCAGTCCTGAAGATATGCAAGAGGCAAAGAAATCTATGAAAGAAAAAGGTATTAAAGCTGAAGATGTTAAGAATTTACCTCCAATTGAAGAAATACATGGTCTTAATTTACCGCCTGTTGAAGAAACATATAATCTTAATCCATTACCTATTGAAGAAACTCATGGTCTTGATAACCCGACACAGGTAGTAAAGGTAAATTCTCTCTATAGATATGATAAAGCTGAAATCCCATTTACTAAATTTTCTAGCCCATGCTTAGATGAGTTTGATAAATTTATGGCTAAGCAAGAAGATTTTAATGCTTATTTTGATAGACAATTGAAATACAATTCAAATATGCTTGAACACTTGGGTGATTATATGGCTAATGTTAAAGGTGAACTTAAACTTATTAGTAAACATGCTTCTATGGTTACCACTCAAGTAGAACAAGTACTTAGAGCTCAAAATGACTTGCTCAATGAATTGAATAGTAAAGCTAATGGTAATGCTGTTAGAGTGGCTACTAGAACCGATAAAATGACTCAGGAACCTTTGTATCCTGAAGGCCATCCTAAGAGAATTGAGCAAGATTCTTAGAGAAATAATATAGATGCACCTAGTCCTTCTAAAAGGAAGAAAAAGAAAAATGATAGGACTTTGCATACTTCTAGTGAACCTGTTATTGAACCACCTGAGAATCCAAATGATATTTCTATTTCTGATGCTGAAACTCAATCTGGTAATGAACCTGAAACTAGTGATAATGTTACTGATAATGTTCATGATGATGCTCAACCTAGTAATGGCAATGATGTAGAAATTGAACCTATTGTTGATCTTGATAACCCACAATCAAAGAATCAACATTATGATCAGAAAGATTTTGTTGCTAGGAAACATGGTAAAGAAAGAGAGCCTTGGGTTCAGAAACCCATGCCTTTTCCTCCAAAACCATCCAAGAAAAAGGATGATGAGGATTTTCAGCGTTTTGCTGAAATGATTAGACCTATCTTTCTGCGTATGCGATTAACTGATATGCTTAAAACCAATCCTTATGCTAAGTACATGAAAGATATTATTACAAATAAAAGAAAGATATCGGAAGCTGAAATTTCCACCATGCTTGCTAATTATACTTTTAAGGGTGGAATACCAAAGAAACTTGGAGATCCAGGAGTACCCACTATACCATGCTCCATTGAAAGAAACTATGTTAAAGCTGCTTTATGTGATCTTGGAGCCGGTGTTAGTGTTATGCTTCTCTCTTTATATCATAGACTTTATTTGAATAAGTTGACACCTACCGAAATATCTTTGCAAATGGCTGATAAATCAACTGCTATACCTGTCGGTATTTGTGAGGATGTATCTGTTGTAGTTGCAAATGTTACTATTTTAACGGACTTTGCTATTCTTGATATTCCCGAGGACGATAGTATGTCTATTATTCTTGGAAGACCCTTTTTGAATACTGCAGGGGCTGTTATTGATTGCACTAAAGGCAATGTCACTTTTCATGTTAATGGTAATGAGCATATGGTACACTTTCCGAGGAAACAACCTCAAGTTCATAGTATCAACTCTATTGGAAAAATTCCATCGATTATATTTGGAGGTTTTGAATTTCCTCTTCCTATTGTCAAGAAGAAATATGATATTCTTATTATTGGGGATGTGCATATCCCTGTTGAGGTAACATAGTGTTATTCGAAATTTCTCCGGTTCCATGTTATTCAGAATGAGTTCGTTAACACAACTTGATCAACCTTGTTAGAGGATTCCTTTTGATGATCATGAGATGGATGAAACTAGAAGGCACAACCTTCTGTACCCCACTTTTACTTTCTGTTATTTATATTAAATAAAATAAAAATAAATATTTTTCTGTCTGTTATTTCATTATCCATGCAATATAAAAATACCTCAAAAATAAAAGTTCTCCAAATGCCCTGAAATTTAAATATGATTTTTTTCTAGAATATTTGAGGATTTATGGAACTAAGAACACACCAGGGGGGTCAACCACCTGCCCACGAGGGTGGAGGGCACGCCCACCTACCTCGTGGGCCCATAGTGGCCCTCCTCCACTTATTCCTGCACCCACACACTTCATCTTCCTCCCACAAACACGAATATCCAGCTCAAACCCGAGTCTAAGCTCGTTTTATTGCCATTTTCGATCTCCTTGCTCAAAGGACCTCTCACAAAACTGCTTGGGAAGATTGTTCCTTGGTATGTGACTCCTCCATTGGTCCAATTAGTTTTTGTTCTAGTGCTTTATTCATTGCTAATTTGTGTTGCTTAGGTGACCCTGTTCTTGAGCTTGCATGTCAAATTTATATGGTCAAAGTAGTTTTGATGCATGATATAGGCCCTAGGCACTTGTAGGAGTAGTTGCTATCAATATTATTGAGTTTGGTTTACTTTTATTTTGAAGTTACTAAAAATTTCAGAATTTTTCAAAAAATGATGAGGAGACTTTTGAGGGGCTCATCGAGCCAAAGCTCGAAGGAAAAGGCACCGAAACCTAAGTATAATCTGCCTCGCACCGCGGAGGTTCGGGTGTGTGATTGGCCTTCCGAGGATTTCTTGAGAGCGGCCGGGATTTATGAAGATTTTCATGAATTGGCTCATAATGCAGGCCTCACCTCTTTCCTCCACGACCAATGCGATTAGTATCTCTTTCTCACAAATACCTTTGTGCAAAACTTTCAATTTCATTCTAGGAACTCACCACCTACGGTGGAGTTTCATTTATATGATGAGCATAAGGAGATGTCACTTTATGATTTTTGTCAGATTTGTTTAGTCCCTTTTGAGGGAAAGACAAAAGAGCCACATCGTGATGATGTGGAGGGATTTATTGATACTATCACTGTAGGGGAAACAAGGAAGATTTCTGATGCAAGAATCACTAGCATACATTTTCCGGTTTTACGTTAATTTGCATTATTTGCTAGTCGTTGCTTAATTGGTCGCGGAAACTGTGGAAACCATAGTATCCCTGATATTATTATTTTGCTCCAAGGTTTATATAGTGATAACACTTTTAGTATGGGCGGTATTATTGCTAAACGGTTAAGTCTGAACCGTACAAAGGGCCCCATCTTTGGAGGCATCTATGCTTCACGCCTAGTTGCACATTTTAACATACCTATTAGGCATGCTGAGAAGGAAGTGTTGCCTCGTGTTTATCTAGATTATAAAAGTGTGGTGGCACATTATTTTATTGTTAAGAATAGGGAAGGAGAGCTTAAATATCAATTGTTCTTTAATAAACATCATCCTGAGACTATTACCCTGCATGCTCCTTCTTTGTTTGATTTATCTGTAGGCACGTACCTTGTTCCGTTGAAGGCTATTCACGCCTACCGGAACCCTGCACCAGCTGAGGAGCCAGAGCCGGAACCACAAGTTGATCCTTCACGACAGTCTAATTACCAGTGGGATCCGGAGATGATTGTCAGCCAGTGGCAATCGGAGCCTTCCTCTTCTTCTTCTCAGTACGACCCCAACTACTATTATGGATATCCGCCAGGCCAGCCGTGGCCATAGACCAACTTAGGCCAAAAGCCTAAGCTTGGGGGAGTACGTATTTCCCACCGACATTACATTTATGCTCACACACTCATTGCTAGATGTCGGTGCTCATACTTTTTCATTGTATCATCCATGCTAGTTTATTTCCTTTTTTATGCTTTCTTCTTGTGTGTTTAATAAACCTTAAGAAAAACCAAAAAAATAGTTGTAGCTTTTAGTTAGTTTAATTTCCATGCTTGTAGTAGTAATTAAAAAGAAAACCCAAAAAGATTTCCTGTTCTTCTTTTTGCTTGTTGCGAGCTTTCCCGTGTAAATAGTTTTATTTCTTTTCTTTTCTCTGGGGGTCGATAGGAGAAGACCATAATTAAATTGTTGAAGTGGCTCTTATATACATTATTGTTGATCTGACAAAAGAGCCCGTATTGCCTTGTCTTCTCCTGTTTATTGAATGCTTCCAGATTCCAGCTTAGTCCAATGCACGTGCACTATTATTATTATTCACACTATTCGGTCATGCAAGTGAAAGGCAATTATGACGATATATGATGGACTGACTAAGATGAGAAAAGCTAGTATGAACTCGAGCCCTTTTGTTTTTGTAAATATGATTAGTTCATCGTTCCTGATTCATCCTATTATGAATCAACATGTTTGCAATGACAACTAGAGATAATAGTTTCTTGTGCCATGCTTGATTAGCTATGAGTTATAATGGTTTACCTTGTGTGCCAACATTCTATTAAAATGGTTATGATGTGGTATGATAGGGTGGTATCCTCCTCTGAATGATTTAAGTGACTAGACTTGGCACATGTTCACGCATGTAGTTGAAACAAAATGAACATAGCCTTCACGATATTTATGTTCATGGTGGATTATATCCTACTCATGCTTGCATTCGGTGTTGATTAATTTTAATGCATGTTCATGACTGTTGTCGCTCTCTAGCTGGTCGCTTCCCAATCTTTTGCTAGCCTTCACCTATGCTAAGCGGGAATACTGCTTGTGCATCCAAATTCCTTAAACCCAAAGTTATTCCACAAGAGTCCACTATACCTACCTATATACGGTATCTACCTGCCATTCCAAGTAAATTTGTATGTGCCAAACTCTAAACCTTCAAATAAATATCATGTTTTGTATGCTCTAATAGCTCATATATCAACTAGGGATGTCTGTATCTTCCATGTTAGGCGGGTTATTCTCAAGAGGAGTGGACTCCGCTCCTCACTCACGAGATAAATGGCTGGTCACCGGGATGCCCAGTCCCATGCTTTATGCAAACTAAATCAAAATAATTGCAAACAAAACTCCCCCTGGGACTCTTGTTAGTTGGAGGCACTCGTTGTTTCGAGCAAGCCATGGATTGATGCTTGTTGGTGGAAGGAGGAGTATAAACTTTACCATTCTGTTTGGGAACCGCCTATAATGTGTGTAGCATGGAAGATATCGCCATCTCTTGGTTGTTATGTTGACAATGAAAGTATACCGCTCAAAATATTATTCACCTCTGCTTCAAAACCAAGCTCTGGCACCTCTACAAATCCTTGCTTCCCTCTGCGAAGGGCCTATCTATTTACTTTTATGCTGAGTCATCATCCTCTTATTAAAAAGCACTAGTTAGAGAGCACTACTGTCATTTACATTCATTACTGTTAATTTACATTGAGTATGACTTGACTAGATCTCTTTTACCATGAATTACAATGTCTAGTCAGTCCTTGGTCTTTAGAGGTGCTCTGCACTTATGTTTTGCGGTCTCAGAAAGGGCTAGCGAGATACCACCTTGTTATATCATATTATGATTGTTTGGAGAAAGTGTTGTCATCCGGGATTTATTATTATGCCTCGCTAGTCGATTATGCCATTGATACGAGTAAACTTGAGACCTATGCGTTATTGTGAATGTGGTTAGTTATAATCTTTGCTGAAAACTGGAATGCTGGCTTTACATATTTACAACAACAAGAGAAAACATAGTTTGTAAAAGTTTTTCTTTATCACTTTCAGTTTTTCAACTGAATTGCTTGAGGACAAGCAAAGGTTTAAGCTTGGGGGAGTTGATACGTCTCCAACGTATCTACTTTTCCGAACACGTTTGCCCTTGTTTTGGACTCTAACTTGCATGACTTGAACGGAACTAACCCGGACTAACGCTATTTTCAGCAGAATTACCATGGTGTTATTTATGTGGAGGGGCAAACATTCTCGGAATGACCTGAAACTTCATGGAGCCACTTTTTAGAAAATAAGAAAAATACATGCCAAAGATGAAGACCAGGGGGCCCACCACCTTGCCACGAGGGTGGGGGGAGTGCCTGCCCCCCTAGGGTGCGCCCCCTACCTCGTGGGCCCCCTGTTGCCTCTCGGACTCCAACTCCACCTCCATATATTGAGTTTCGATGAGAAAAAAATCAGAGAGAAGAAATCATCGCGTTTTGCGATACGGAGCCGTCGCCAAGCCCTAAAACCTCTCGGGAGGGCTAATCTGGAGTCCGTTCGGGGCTCCGGAGAGGGGAATCCGTCGCCATCGTCATCATCAACCATCCTCCATCACCAATTTCATGATGCTCACCGCCGTGCGTGAGTAATTCCATCGTAGGCTTGCTGGACGGTGATGGGTTGGATGGGATCTATCATGTAATCGAGTTAGTTTTGTTAGGGTTTGATCCCTAGTGTCCACTATGTTCTGAGATTGATGTTGCTATGACTTTGCTATGCTTAATGCTTGTCACTAGGGCCCGAGTGCCATGATTTCAGATCTGAACCTATTATGTTTTCATCAATATATGAGTGTTCTTGATCCTATCTTGCAAGTCTATAGTCACCTATTATGTGTTATGATCCGTTAACCCCGAAGTGACAATAATCGGGATACTTATCGGTGATGACCATAGTTTGAAGAGTTCATGTATTCACTATGTGTAATGCTTTGTTCCGATTCTCTATTAAAAGGAGGCCTTAATATCCCTTAGTTTCCGTAAGGACCCCGCTGCCACGGGAGGGTAGGACAAAAGATGTCATGCAAGTTCTTTTCCATAAGCACGTATGACTATGTTCGGAATACATGCCTACATTATATCAATGAACCGGAGCTAGTTCTGTGTCACCCTGGGTTATGACTGTTTCATGATGAACCGCATCCGGCATAATTCCCCATCACTGACCCATTGCCTACGAGCTTTCCATATATTGTTCTTCGCTTATTTACTTTCCCGTTGCTATTGCTATCATCACTACAAAATACCAAAAACATTACTTTTACTACTGTTACCTTTTGCTACCGTTACCACTACTATCATATTACTTTGGTACTAAACACTTTGCTGCAGATATTAAGTTTCTAGGTGTGGTTGAATTGACAACTCAGCTGCTAATACTTGAGAACATTCTTTGTCTCCCCTTGTGTCGAATCAATAAATTTGGGTTGAATACTCTATCCTCGAAAACTGTTGCGATCCCCTATACTTGTGGGTTACCAGTTACCAAATGATTATAGATTGGAATTGGAATGTGCTGATGTTCTAGAGCATCAACTAGAGGTGCTAAGACAATGCACATATGAGTCTCAATATGTAATCAACATGTTGAGAGTGGAGGTGCAGATATCACATGCACGAGTGAAAAAAATGAAACAAGACACTAAGGTAACCACAAAGGAGCTGGATATTTTGCAGACTAAAATTTTTGCTATCTGAATCTGACCAATCCTATTTTCTGAAGAGATCATAGTTCAAATAGTAATTTATGTTGATGAGCGTCCATGATGTATAAGCCTTATTTGCCCAGTGTATGTAATTTGTTGTTTGTGTATGCTTTATTATCACTGGTGGCGAACTATGATGCCCAGTGTGAAGGAAATATGCCATAGAGGCAATAATAAAGTTGTTATTTATATTTCCTTATATCATGATAAAATGTTTATTATTCATGCTAGAATTGTATTAACCGGAAAGTTAGTACATGTGTGAATACATAGACAAACAGAGTGTCATTAGTATGCCTCTACTTGACTAGCTCGTCAATCAAAGATGGTTAAGTTTCCTAACCATAGACATGAGTTGTCATTTGATAAACAGGATCACATCATTAGAGAATGATCTGATTGACTTGACCCATCCATTAGCTTAGCATTATGATCGTTTAGTTTATTGCTATTGCTGTCTCCATCACTTATACATGTTCCTATGACTATGAGATTATGCAACTCCCGAATACCGGAGGAACACTTAGTGTGCTATCAAACGTCACAACGTAACTGGGTGATTAAAAAGATGCTCTACAGGTGTCTCCGATGGTGTTTGTTGAGTTGGCATAGATAAAGATTAGGATTAGTCACTCCAATTGTCGGAGAAGTATCTCTGGGCCCTCTCGGTAATGCACATCACTATAAGCCTTGCAAGCAATGTGACTAATGAGATAGTTACAGGATGTTGCATTACGGAACGAGTAAAGAGACTTGTCGATAATGAGATTGAACTAGGTATGATGATACCAACGATCGAATCTCGGGCAAGTAACATACCAATGACAAGGGGAACAACGTATGTTGTTATGCGGTTTGACCGATAAAGATCTTTGTAGAATATTTAGGAACCAATATGAGCATCCAGGTTTCGCAATTGGTTATTAACCAGAGATGAGTCTTGGTCATGTCTACATAGTTCTCAAACCCATAGGGACCGCACGCTTAACGTTCGATGACGATCGGTATTATGAGTTTATGTGTTTTGATGTACCGAAGGTAGTTCGGAGTCCCGGATGTGATCACGTACATGACGAGGAGTCTTGAAATGGTCGAGACATGAAGATTGATATATTGGAAGGTCATGTTTGGACACCAGAATGGTTTCGTATGAGTTCGGGCATATACCGGAGTACCGGGAGGTTACCGGAACCCCCCGGGGGCTTAATGAGCCTACATGGGCTTTAGTGGAAGAGACAGGAGGCGGCCAAGAGGTGGGGGCGCACCCCCCAAGCCCAATCTGAATTGGGAAGGGGGTCGGCCCCCCTTTCCTTCTTCTTCTCTTCCCCTTCCTTGCCCCTCATATTAGGACTAGGAAAGGGGGGAAACCTACTCCTTGTAGGAGTAGGAATCCCCTTGGGGGCGCACAATGAGGGCCGGCCGACCCCTCCTCCCCTCCTTTATATACGAGGGAGGGGGAACCCCATAGACACACAAGTTGACAATTGTTTTAGCCGTGTGTCGTGCCCCCCTCCACAGATACACACCTCGGTCATATCGTCGTAGTGCTTAGGTGAAGCCTTGCGCCGGTAACTTCGTCATCACCATCAACACGCCGTCGTGTTGACGAAACTGTCCCTCGATCTCAACCGGATCAAGAGTACGAGGGACGTCACCAAGCTGAACATGTGCAGATCGTGAAGGTGCCGTACATTCGGTACTTGATTAGTTGGATCGCGAAGACGTTCGACTACATCAACCGCGTTTCTTAACGCTTCCGCTTTAGGTCTATGAGGGTACATAGACATACTCTCCCCTCTCGTTGCTATGCATCCCTAGATAGATCTTGCGTGATCATAGGAAATTTTGGAAATACTACGTTCCCTGAGGGAGTCCTAGATTAAGGGGTCCTCGGGCATTATGCCTGTGTGACATGGGCCGAACTAATGGTCTATGAAGATACAAGACACAAGACTCTCTCCTGTGTCCGGATGGGACTCTCCTTCACATGGATGGAAAGCCTAGCGTGTGGATATGACGATTCCTTTCTCTGTAACCGACTTTGTACAACCCTAGTCCCCTCCGGTGTCTATATAAACCAGAGGGTTTAGTCCGTAGAAAAAATCATAATCTGACAGGCAAGACTTCTAGGGTTTAGCTATTACGTTCTTGTGGTAGATCAACTATTGTAACCCCCATACTCATCAATATCAATCAAGCGGGATGTAGGGTATTACCTCCATCAAGAGGGCCCGAACTTGGGTAAAAATTTGTGTCCCCTGTCTCCTGTTACCATAAACCTTAGATGCACAGTTCGAGACCCCCTACCTGAGATCCGTCGATTTTCACACCAACATTGGTGCTTTCATCGAGAGTTTCACTGTGTCGCTGTCAGAAGGTTCGATGGCTCCATCCATCATCTGCAACGATCCTGCCCTATGGGAGGTTTTTCTCCCCAGCTAGATCTTCATATTCGGCGGCTTCGCACTGCGGGCCAACTCGCTTGGCCATCTAGAGCAGATCGACAGCTTCGCCCCAGGTCACTGCTATCTCTTGAGCATTGCATTGGTTTTCCCTTGAAGAGGAAAGAGTGATGAAGCAATGTAGCATAAGTATTTCCCTCAGTTTTTGAGAACCAAGGTATCAATCCAGTAGGAGACTACATGCAAGTCCCTCATACCTACACAAACAAATAAGAACCTCGCAACCAACGCGATAAAGGGGTTGTCAATCCCTTCACGGTCACTTACAAGAGTGAGATCTGATAGAGATAATAATAATAATAAGATGGTATTTTCATGATATAGATTGAAAGTAAAGATTGCAAAATAGAAAGTGCCAGAAATAGCTAGTTGACGGGAGATTAATATAATAGAGAATAGACCCAGGGGCCATAGGTTTCACTGGTGGCTTCTCTCAAGATAGCGTAAGTATTACGGTGGGTGAACAAATTACTGTCGAGCAATTGATATAAAAGTGCATAATTATAAGAATATCTAGGCATGATCATGTATATAGGCATCACGTCCGCGACAATTAGACCGAAACGATTCTGTGTCTACTACTATTACTCCACACATCGACCGCTATCCAGCATACATCTAGAGTATTAAGTTCATAAGAACAGAGTAACACATTAGGCAAGATGACATGATGTAGAGGGATAAACTCAAGCAATATGATATAAACCCCATCTTTTTATCCTTGATGGCAACAATACAATACGTGTCTTGCTGCCCATGCTGTCACTGGGAAAGGACACCGCAAAATTGAACCCAAAGCTAAGAACTTCTCTCATTGCAAGGAAGATCAATCTAGTAGGCCAAACCAAACTGATAATTCGAAGAGACTTGCAAAGATAACCAATCATATATAAAAGATTTCAAAGAAGAATCAAATATTGTTCATAGATAATCTTGATCATAAACCCACAATTCATCGGATCTCGACAAACACACCGCAAAAAGAGTTACATCGAATAGATCTCCAAGAAGACCGAGGAGAACTTTGTAATGAGATCCAAAGAGAGAGAAGAAGCCATCTAGCTAATAACTATGGACCCGAAGGTCTGAAGTAAACTACTCACACATCATCGGAGAGTCTATGGTGTTGATGTAGAAGCCCTCCGTGATCGATTCCCCCTCCGACGGAGCTCCGAAAAAGGCCCCAAGATGGGATATCTTGGGTACAGAAGGTTGCGGTGGTGGAAATAGGGTTTCATGGTGCTCCTGGATTTTTCGGGGTATATGGATATATATAGGGGGAAGAAGTAGGTCGGTGGAGCTACGAGGGGCCCACGAGGGTGGAGGGCGCGCCCCCTGCCTTGTGGCCTCCTCGTTGATTTCATGACGTCCACTCCAAGTCCTCTGGATTACGTTTGTTCCAAAAATAACTCTCCGGAAGATTTCATTCCGTTTGATATTCCTTTTCTGCGAAACACCGAAATAGGCACAAAACAGCAATTTGCACTGGGCCTTGGGTTAGTAGGTTAGTCCCAAAAATAATATAAAGATGCTTAGTAAAGCCCATTAAACATCCAAAACATACAATATAATATCATGGAACAATAAAAAATTATAGATACGTTGGAGACGTATCAAGCATCCCCAAGATTAATTCCTGCTCGTCCTCGAGTAGGTAAATGATAAAAACAGAATTTTTGATGTGGAATGCTACCTAGCATATTTCTCAAAGTAATTTTCTTTATTGTGGCATGAATGTTCAGATCCGAAAGATTTAAGACAAAAGTTTAATATTGACATAAAAATGGTAATACTTCAAGCATACTAATAAAGCAATCATGTCTTCTCAAAATAACATGGCCAAAGAAAGTTATCCCTACAAAATCATATAGTCTGGCTATGCTCTATCTTCATCACATACAATATTTAATCATACACAACCTCGATGACAAGCCAAGCAATTGTTTCATACTTTTGATGTTCACAAACTTTTTCAATCTTCACGCAATATATGAGCGTGAGCCATGGACATAGCACTATATGTGGAATAGAGTGGTGGTTGTGGAGAAGACAAAAAGGAGAAGATAGTCTCTCATCAACTAGGCATATCAACGGGCTATGGCGATGCCCGTCAATAGATATCAATGTGAGTGAGTAGGGATTGCCATACAACGGATGCACTAGAGCTATAAGTGTATGAAATCTCAACAAAAGAAACTAACTGGGTGTGCATCCAACTCGCTTGCTCACGAAGACCTAGGGCATTTTGAGGAAGCCCATCATTGGAATATACATGCCAAGTTCTATAATGTAAAATTCCCACTAGTATATGAAGGTGACAACATAGGAGACTCTCTATCATGAAGATCATGGTGCTACTTTGAAGCACAATTGTGGAAAAAGGATAGTAACATTGTCTATTCTCTCTTTTCCTCTCATTTTTATTTGGGCCTTCTTTTTTTTTCTTTTTTCTTTTTTTTCTTTTCGTCCGGAGTCTCATCCCGACTTGTGGCGGAATCATAGTCTCCATCATCATTTCCTCACTTGGGACAATGCTCTAATAATGATGATCATCACACTTTTATTTACTTACAACTGAAAGATTACAACTCAATACTTAGAACAAAATATGACTCTATGTGAATGCCTGCGGCGGTGTACTAGGATATGCAACGAATGAAGAGTGACATGTATGAAAGAATTATGAATGGGGGCTTTTCCACAAATACGATGTCAACTACATGATCATGCAAAGCAATATGACAATGATGAAGCGTGTCATAATAACGGAACGGTGGAAAGTTGCATGGCAATATATCTCGGAATGGCTATGGAAATGCCATAATAGGTAGGTATGGTGGCTGTTTTGAGGAAGGTATATGGTGGGTTTAAGGTACCGGCGAAAGTTGCGCGGTACTAGAGAGGCTAGCAATGGTGGAAGGGTGAGAGTGTGTATAATCCATGGACTCAACATTAGTCATAAAGAACTCACATACTTATTGCAAAAATTTATTAGTTATTGAAACAAAGTACTACGTGCATGCTCCTAGGGGGATAGATTGGTAAGAAAAGACCATCGCTCGTCCCCGACCGCCACCCATAAGGAAGACAATCAATAAATAAATCATGCTCTGACTTCATCGCATAACGGTTCACCATACGTGCATGCTACGGGAATCACAAAATTTAGAACAGGTATTTCTCAAATTCACAACTACTCAACTAGCATGACTCTAATATCACCATCCCCATATCTCAAGACAATCATCAAGTATCAAACTTCTCATAATATTCACTGCACTTTTTATGATAGTTTGTATTATACCCATCTTGGATGCCTATCATATTAGGACTAATTTTATAACCAAAGAAAATTACCATGCTTTTCTAAAGGACTCTCAAAATAATATAAGTGAATCATGAGAGATCAATAATTTCTATAAAATAAAACCACCGCCGTGCTCTAAAAGATATAAGTGAAGCACTAGAGCAAAATTATCTAGGTCAAAAGATATAAGTGAAGCACATAGAGTATTCTAATAAATTCCAATGCATGTATGTCTCTCCCAAAATGTGTGTACAGCAAGGATGATTGTGGTAACCTAAAAAGCAAAGACTCAAATCATACAAGACGCTCCAAGCGAAACACATATCATGTGGTGAATAAAAATATAGCCTCAAGTAAAGTTACCGATAGAAGAAGACGAAAGAGGGGATGCCTTCCGGGGCATCCCCAAGCTTATGCTTTTGGTTGTCCTTGAATTTTACCTTGGGGTGCCTTGGGCATCCCCAAGCTTAGGCTCTTGCCACTCCTTATTCCATAATCCATCCAATCTTTACCCAAAACTTGAAAACTTCACAACACAAAACTTAAACAGAAAATCTCATGAGCTCCGTTAGTATAAGAAAACAAACCACCACTTAAGGTACTGTAATGAACTCATTATTTATTTATTTTGGTGTTAAACCTACTGTATTCCAACTTATCTATGGTTCATAACTTCCGATACTAGCCATAGATTCATCAAAATAAGCAAACAACACATGAAAAACAGAATCTATCAAAAACAGACCAGTATGTAGTAATCTGTAGGTTTCGAATACTTATGTAACCCCAAAAATTTTAAAATAAATTTCTGGACGTGAGGAATTTATCTATTAATAATCTGCATAAGGAATCAACCAAATCGCACTATTCAGTAAAAATGGCAGCAAATCTCGTGAGCGCTAAAGTTTCTGTTTTTTACAGCAAGATCGCAAAGACTTTCCCCAAGTCTTCCCAAAGGTTCTACTTGGCACAAACACTAACTAAAAGCATAAAAACAAATCTAAACAGAGGCTATATGAATTATTTATTACTAAACAGAACCAAAAATCAAGGAACATAAATAAAATTGGTTGCCTCCCAACAAGCGCAATCGCTTAACGCCCCTAGCTAGGCATAAAAGTAAGAATAGATCTATGTGTTACCATCTTTGGTATGCAATCCATAAGTGGCTCTCATAATAGATTCATAAGGTAATTTAATTTTATTTCTAGGAAAGTGCTCCATGCCTTTCCTTAATGGAAATCGGAACCTAATATTCCCTTCTTTCATATCAATAATTGCACCAATCGTTCTAAGGAAAGGCCTACCAAGAATAATGGGACATGTAGGATTGCAATCAATATCAAAAACAATGAAATCTATGGGCACATAATTCCTATTTGGAACAATAAGAACATAATTAATCCTTCCCATAGGTTTCTTAATAGTGGAATCTGCAAATTTAAAGAACAATCATCAAGTTCACGGAAACATAACACATCACACAAAGTTTTTGGAATCGTGGAAACGCTAGCACCCAAATCACATAAAGCATAGCATTCATGATCTTTAATTTTAATTTTAATAGTGGGTTCCCACTCATCATAAATTTTGCTAGGGATAGAAACTTCCAATTCAAGCTTTTCTTCATAAGATTGCATTAAAGCATCAACGGTATGTTTAGTAAAAAATTTATTTCGATTATAAGCATGCGGAGAATTTAGCATAGATTGCAACAAGGAAATACAATCTATTAAAGAACAATTATCATAGTTAAATTCCTTGATGAAATCCAAAATAGTGGGTTCATTGCTATGTAAAGTTTTGACCTCTTCAATCCCACTTTTATTAAGATCTAAAAACTCAGAATCATTGGGACGCCTTCGAACTAAAGTTGATTCATCTTCAGTCCCATTATTATCAAGATTCATATTGCAAAACAAAGATTTAATAGGGGACACATCAATCACTTTTAGATCGTCATCCTTATTATCATGAAAACTAGAAGAACACGCTTTCACAAACAATCTTTTTTAGCACGCATCCTAGTGGTTCTTTCTTTGCACTCATCAATGGAAATTCTCATAGCTTTGAGAGACTCATTGATATTATGCTTAGGTGGAAAGATCTAAGTTTCAAAGAATCAACATCAAGAGAAATTCTATCCACGTTCCTAGCCAACTCATCAATCTTAGATATTTTTCTTCAATCAAAGCATTGAAACTCTTTTAAGAACGAATAAATTCCTTTAATATTAGATTCAAAATCAGAGGGAATCTTATTATAATTTCCATAAGAATTGTTGTAAGAATTACCATAATTATTAGAGGAATTACTAGGAAACGGCCTAGGATTAAAATTACCTCTATACGCGTTATTACCAAAATTGTTCCTACCAACAAAATTCACATCCATAGATTCATTATTATTCTCAATCAAAGTAGACAAAGGCATATCATTAGGATCAGAATAAACACTCTTATTAGCAAAGAATTTCATAAGTTCATCCATCTTTCCACTCAAAACATTAATTTCTTATATTGCATACACCTTTTTACTAGTAGATCTTTCAGTGTGCCATTGAGAATAATTAACCATAATATTATCTAGGAGTTTAGTAGCTTCTCCTAAAGTGATTTCCATAAAAGTGCCCCCTGCAGCCGAATCTAAAAGATTTGTAGAAGCCAAATTCAATCTGGCATAAAAATTTGGTATAATCATCCAAAGATTCAAACCATGTGTAGGGCAATTACGTATCATTAATTTCATCCTTTCCCAAGATTGTGCAACATGCTCATGATCTAGTTGCTTAAAGTTCATAATATCGTTTCTAAGAGAGATGATCTTAGCGGGAGGAAAATACTTAGAGATACAAGCATCTTTGCACTTTTTCCATGAATCGATACTATTTTTAGGCAAAGACGAAAACCAAGTTTTAGCACGATCTCTAAGTGAAAATGGGAATAGCTTCAATTTAACAATATCATTATCCACATATTTATTCTTTTTCATATCACACAAATCAACAAAGCTATTTAGATGGGTAGTGGCATCTTCACTAGGAAGGCCGGAAAACGGATCTTTCATGACAATATTCAGCAAAGCAGTATTAATTTCACAAGATTCAGCATCGGTAAGGGGAGCAATCGGAGTGCTAATAAAATCATTATTGTTGGTATTGGAAAAGTCACACAATTTAGTATTATCTTGAGCCATTGTGAAAAATAATCCAACACCCAAGCAAGCAAGATGCAAACAAAAAAAAGGCCAACAAAAAAGAGGCGAGCAGAAAAAGACGGTGAATAAAACGGCAAGGGTGAAGTGGGGGGAGAGGAAAACGAGAGGCAAATGGCAAATAATGTAATGCGAGGGATAAGAGTTTGTAATGGGTACTAGGTATGTCTTGACTTGTGCATAGATCTCCCCGGCAATGGCGCCAGAAATCGCACGTTGGTGGGAGATCGAATCTTTGACTTGACTTGGTGTAAGCCTCCCCGGCAACGGTGCCAGAAATCCTTCTTGCTACCTCTTGAGCACTGCGTTGGTTTTCCTTTGAAGAGGAAAGGGTGATGCAGCAAATTGCGTAAGAATTTCCATCAGTTTTTGAGAACCAAGGTATCAATCCAGTAGTAGACTACTCGCAAGTCCCTCGTACCTACGCAAACAAATAAGAACCTCGCAACCAACGCGATAAAGGGGTTGTCAATCCCTTCACGGTCACTTACGATAGTGAGATCTAATAGAGATAATAATAATAAGATAAATATTATTGGTATTTTCATGATATAGATTGCAAAATAAACGGTGCCAGAAACAGCTAGTTGACGGGAGATTAATATAATAGAGGATAGACCCGGGGGCCATAGGTTTCACTAGTGGCTTCTTTCAATATAGGATAAGTATTACGGTGGGTGAACAAATTACTGCCGAGCAATTGATAGAAAAGTGCATAATTATGAGAATATCTAGGCATGATCATGTATATAGGCATCACGTCCGCGAGAAGTAGACCGAAATGATTCTGCATCTACTACTATTACTCCACACATCGACCGCTATCCAGCATGCATCTACAGTATTAAGTTCATAAGAGCATAGTAACGCACTAGGCAAGATGACATGATGTAGAGGGATAAACTCAAACAATATGATATAAACCCCATCTTTTTATCCTCAATGGCAACAATACAATGCGTGCCTTTGAAAGGATCGAGAAGAGGTGTCTAGAGGGGGGTGATTAGATAATAAGTGCTAAAAGTTGCAGTTTTTAATTTCTATAAGTTAAAGTGGAGTTTTGGCACAAGTTTAACAATCTCAATACATATCAAGCAAGCATGCAAAGAGTATATGAGCAGCGTAAAGTAAAGCATGCAAATTGCAAGAATGTAAAGGGATGGCATTGGAGTGTGCAAACGCAATTTGGAGACACAAAGATTTTTGAGACGTGGTTCCGATAGGTGGTGCTATCGTACATCCACGTTGATGGAGACTTCAACCCACGAAGGGTAACGGCTGCGCGAGTCCACAGAGGGCTCCACCCACGAAGGGTCCATCAAGAAGCAACCTTGTCTATCCCACCATGGCCGTCGCCCATGAAGGACATGCCTCACTAGCGGTAGATCTTCACGCAGTAGGCGATCTCCTTGCCCTTACAAACTTCTTGGTTCAACTCCCCAATCTTGTCGGAGGCTCCGAAGTGACACCTAGCCAATCTAGGAGACACCACTCTCGAAGAAGTAACAAATGGTGTGTTGATGCTAAACTCCTTGCTCTTGTGCTTCAAATGATAGTCTCCCCAACACTCAACTCTCTCTCACAGGATATGGATTTGGTGGAAAGAATATTTGAGTGGAAAGCAACTTGGGGAAGGCTAGAGATCAAGATTCATATGGTAAGAATGGAATATCTTGGCCTCAACACAAGTGTAGGTGGTTCTCTCTCAAAAAATTAAGTTGGAGGTGTAGGTTTGTTCTGATGGCTCTCTCCATGAATGAAGAGGTGGTGGAGGGGTATATATAGCCTCCACAAAAATATCTAACTGTTACACACAACTTGCCAATCTCGGTGGGACTGAATTGTTAAACTCGGTCGGACCGATTCAGCTAATCTAGTGACCGTTAGGGTTTTCGGTGGGACCGACTGGATCAACTCGGTGGGACTGATGTGCTAGGGTTAGGGTAAATCCAAAACTCGGTTTGACCGATTACTCAAACTCGATGGGACCGATTTGGGTAATAAGCGAAACAGAGAGTTGGCCAAGCAAACTCGGTGGGGCCGATCGCATATCTTGGTGGGACCGAAAATATTGCAATAGGTAACAGAGAGTTTGCAAGCCCATCTCGGTGAGACCGAGATCCCATCGGTGTGACCAAACTGATTAGGGTTTCTGGCAGTGGCTATGTCAACTGAACTCGGTGGCTCCGGATAGAAAGAATCGGTGGGGCCGAGTTGGATATTTGGTGTGGGACATATTTGGAAGTGAGAAAGTGGTTGAGGGTTTTGGAGCATATCACTAAGCACTTTGAGCAAGCAAGCCATTAAGCAGCACCTCATCCCTTCTTAATAGTATTGGGTTTTCCTATAGACTCAATGTGATCTTGGATCACTAAAAATAGAAAATATAGAGCCTTGAGCTTGGAGCTTGAGAATCCTTTGTCCTTAGCATTTTGAAGGGGTTCCACATCCTCTAGTCCATGCCACTTCATTGTTGAACTTATTTGAAACATACTAGGTAAAAGTGTGAGTCCAACAAGAGATATGTTGACATTAATTACCAAAACCACCTAGGGAGCACTTGTGCTTTCAGCCTTGCTGCCCCTGCTCTCACTGGGAAAGGACACTTCAAGATTGAACCCAAAGCTAAGCACTTCGCCCATTGCAAGAAATATCAATCTAGTAGGCCAAACCAAACTGATAATTCGAAGAGACTTACAAAGATAACCAATCATACATAAAAGATTTCAGAGAAGAATCAAATATTGCTCATAGAAAATCTTGATCATAAACCCACAATTCATCGGATCTCGACAGACACACCGCAAAAAGAGTTACATCGAATAGATCTCCAAGAATATTGAGGAGAACTTTGTATTGAGATCCAAAGAGAGAGAAGAAGCCATCTAGCTAATAACTATGGACCCAAAGGTCTGAAGTAAACTACTCACACATCATCGGAGAGGCTATGGTGTTGATGTAGAAGCCCTCCGTGATCGATTCCCCTTTGGTAAAGCTCTGAAAAAGGCCCCAAGATGGGATCTCTTGGGTACAAATGGTTGCGGTGGTGGAAATAGGGGTTCGTGGTGCTCCTGGATGTTTTCGGGGTATATGGATGTATATAGGAGGAAGAAGTAGGTCAATGGAGCTACGAGGGGCCCATGAGGGTGGAGGGTGCTCCCAGGGGGTAGGCGCACCCCCTGCCTCGTGGCATCCTCGTTGATTTCTTGACGTCCACTCCAAGTCCTCTGGATCATGTTTGCCAAAATAACTCTCCCGAAGGTTTCATTCTGTTTGGATTCCGTTTGATATTCCTTTTCTGCGACACATTGAAATTGGTAAAAAACAGCAATTTGCACTGGGCCTTGGGTTAGTAGGTTAGTCCCAAAAATAATATAAAAGTGCTTAGTAAAGCCCTTTAACCATCCAAAATAGACAATATAATAGCATGGAATAGTCAAAAATTATAGATACGTCGAAGACGTATCAGTCACAAGATTATTTTTGGAAACCTGGATTATGTCGTTGATATCCGAGGAGACTTGATCTTCCAAGGATTCACGACCCCAACCTCCACTCTGGCCTTAGAGCCGGAGCACCTCATCAGGACCAAAGACGAGATTTCTAAACCTCCTGGACTATCTGTGGACACTAGGCCCAGTACGGGAGAGCGGAGGAAGCAACGTTGCAGGCAACTATCACAAAGCCGGATCCTTCCCCGGATATTGGCTCCGAACTCTCGGAGTCAGCATTGTGTGAGCTCGGCCAGGGAATTCCCTTCCTGCCATACTCCACGGATTCTTTTCTCCCTCAACAAACCTCGCATTTAAGCGAGGCTCTGGACTTGATGTGATCCCTCGTGATTATGGAGGAGCAATGTCCGAACTACGCCCAGCCCAGACTAGGGGCTGAGGGCGGGGAATTTTACGTCCCACCCACCACCCACTTCATCGCCATAGTTGAGGACTTAATTGACATGCTCGATTATGGCTCTAAAGACATCGACGGTATGGACGACGATGTCGAAGAGGAGCAAGCCAAAAACCCGCCGTTTACTGGACGCCGGACGGCCACCTCTTTGTATGACGTGTACATGGTGGATACATCCAAGAAAGGTGACAGTGATAATGAGAAAAATCCAGTAGAGGATAAACCTCCCGAGATTCAATCAAAGCGCCGATGGCGCCGCTCGAAATCACGTCGTAGCAAAGACAGCAATACCGGCACGAGAGACAACAATACACCAGACGATGCCGAAGACCAAGGAAACCCCGTCGAGCAAAACTCATGATAAGACGATCGGGAAGATGGGCAAGTTGGCCCTGATGAACAGGCTACAAATGAAGACTCGGAGGACAGTAATTACCTTCCACCCTCCGAGGATGGAGTGAGCCTCAACGATGAAGACTTTATCGTGCCTGAGGAACCTCTCGAGCAGGAGCGCTTTAAGCAACGGCTAAAAGCCACTGCAAGGAGCCTGAAAAGAAGCAGCAGCAGCTTCAAGCTGATCAAGATCTGCTCAACGATAGATGGACTGATGTCCAGGCAGTAGAGGAATATGACCTCGAGCGCCCAACCAAAAGTTACCCGAAGCGTAAACTGCTACCTCAATTCGATGAAGAGGCACTTGAGCCCATACCATCAGCATGTAATGTGGCTGATCGACCACCACGTGGCCGGGACAAAACGGCAACTCAAGCCAAACGTCCCACCTCGCCGTAAAGGCAGAGATAAAATAGCTCGGGGATACACGTATGACCTGCGGCGGGACATGAAGAATAAATCAGGTCTGGCCAGATCGATCTACGGATCGCGGGGGCGTGCCCCGATGCGCGACGACGGCTATCAAGCCGAACATAGCAAACACAATCACGTCCGGGCCCAAACCATAGACGCACTCCATCCAAACTATGTCACGATATGGCCCGATATAGAGGCATTGCAGACCCCCTCTGCTTCACTGATGAAATAATGGAACATGAATTCCCAGAAGGGTTCAAGCCCATGAATATTGAAGCATATGATGGAACCACAGATCCCGCAGTATGGATTGAAGACTTTATTCTCCATATTCATATGGCCCACGGCGATGATCTTCATGCCATCAAATACCTCCCGCTAAAACTCAAGGGACCTGCCCGGCACTGGCTGAACAGCCTACCTGAAAAACTCTATTGGCAGCTGGGAAGTCCTAGAAGACGCCTTCCGCAACAACTTCCAAGGCACATACACCAGACCTCTGGATGCCGATGACCTAAGTCACATAGTACAATAGCCCGAAGAGTCAGCGAGAAAATTTTAGACTAGGTTCTTAACTAAAAAGAACCAAATCATCGACAGTCCGGATGCCAAAGCCCTAGCGGCCTTCAAACACATCATCCGCGATGAATGGCTCGCCCGACACCTCGGCCAAGAAAAGCCGAAGTCCATGGCGGCAATCACGGCACTCATGACCCGCTATTGCGCAGGTGAAGATAGCTGACTAGCCCGCAGCAATAACAATGCAAGTGAACCTGGCACCTCAGAAGCCAGAAATAGCAATGGCAAGCCTCAACGCAATAGACACAAGCATCGAAACAATGGTGACAATACTGATGACACGGCAGATACAGTACGCAAAATGGGCATCGATCATTCAAGGATCAAGCCCACCAAAACTACCTTTAAAGGAGTTATACTAGGTGTAGAGGCATGTTGCTCAGGATCAATCACATTGGAGGTCGTCTTCGGATCTCCGGACAACTTCCGAAGCGAAGAGTTAATCTTTGATATCGTCCCCTTCCATAACGGCTATCACGCACTGCTCGGACGAACTGTGTTTGCTCGATTCAATGTGGTGCCACACTATGCTTATCTTAAGCTCAAGATGCCCGGACCACGCGGTGTCGTAACAGTCATTGGAAACACGGAGCACTCCCTCCGTACCGAGGAGCACACCATGGCCCTGGCAGCGGAAGTACAGAGCAGCCTTTTAAGGCAGAACTTTAATTCAGCAGCCAAGCTCCAACACACTGTCAAACGAGTCCGGTCTACTCCACAGCATGACAGTCCGGCTCGTCAGGAGTTAGGCGAGCAATTCAACCTACATCTCAGCCCCGACCAAGTTTCGGCACACGTACCGCGCATATATAACTACGCTCTAAAAATACCATGGGCAGAGACGGAGGCATAACCATATTGTGGTCCACAATACGGCTCGACCTTCCCCGGACACACATACTTTTAAATATTCTTTTTATCCCTTTCAGGTTTCTTTTCACACGCCCCTCTCGACGGCCTGATAATCGGTCCTTTCAAAGGACAGACATACCAAGGCGGCAAGTAGCACAAATGTGTGGGGAAATCTCTAGAGGTTCTTCTTAACGATCATTCTACCTGTTTTCAGGACCCGTACGCAGCTCCCCCTTGGTCTCGGCATGTTAAATAGCCACTGTTGCTTATCGCACTATTTGTACAAATATGCTTTGACGTATTAATCCAAATTAAAATGGAAACAGTTTGCGGCCCAACTTATGTAGCACTAGATTAGTACTTCATTTTTATTTCACTATTCTTATTTGCATCCGTACACTTTGGTACACCGTAATTCGTCAGGGGCTTTATTGTGCCCCATACTATGGCAACAAGTCTGAACACTTTTACAGTATAGTTCGGCCCCCGAATTTAGGATTATATGCATTGGCTTCGAATCATGTCTTTGATCAATAGTTGGGTTGCCTGGCTCCTATGCTTACTACCTTATGTTCCGCTCTATCGGTTAGGGTAGTAAAGGGAGAACTACTGCGATTGTGTCCTGGTTTATCCGGATGAGCACCTCAGTAGAGAAAGCCGAAAACTGACTGTCATGATGCGGCGTGAGCCGGTTAGCTCTTCGGAGGTTAAAATCTCTTGCGATTTTTCCGCATTATGCGATGGATCGGCCTTCACCCGATCAGGTGTCTACAGCACCCTAGTCTGGACTAACGAATACTAGGGGATGCGCCTACATTTCTATTGTCAAACTCCTATGGCTAAGTGAGGGTGATAAAGCCACATAGTCCGATTGCCTGGTTCGTTGCGCTAAACACCTTCTTCAAGGACCAATTTCTTGGATAAAGAGTGCTTAGATTCCATCCCGAACACCCCCGTACTACCTACATGAGGGCTGAAACTGACGACTGGCCAACTCTCAGATTTAATAAAAACGGCTGCACGGGAGGTAAAATTCCAAAATAAACAGCAAGCATTATATTACACATCAGTCTTGTTTTCATCATATAGGGCGGGATAACATGAAGGTACTCATTCAAAGATAATGTCTTTTGAGCACTGGCCCTCTACAATGCGGGATCCCTTGAGGACATCATCAAAATACCGCTCCGGCGTGCGGTGCTCCTTGCCAGCGGGCAGTCCCTTGGTCGCAAGCTTGACGGTGTCCATCTTCTCCCACTGTATATTGACACATGCGAAGGCCATCCGCGCACCTTCGATGCAGACCGACCGCTTTTCACTACAAAAAAAAGACACATCTGTGACATTTTTGGCCGAACGATTTTTTTCCTGTCATACATATGACACTTCTATGACGATAATTGTGACAAAACCAAGTATCATCATAGATGTGGTGGGCTCCTACTTCTATGACAAAAAATCATGACAGAAAATGGGCTTTTCGTCCTGGGCGGGCCGGAGACGCAGCTGCATGACATTCTTTGGGTCGTCCATGACGGAAAAAACCGTGGTAGAAGCGAGGGGGAGGAAAATTTCGGGGAGTTCCCGGTAACGGTGGGAGGTCGGGGGCCGAGCGATGCGCGTTTCTCTCGTACACATACACGCGTGTGTGCAAGGTGTTGGCTCTAACTGAACCCGAGTGAGGCGTTGGGCTCTAACTGAACCCGAGCGATTGCACTGTAGGCTATGCTTTACTGAACACGAGCGATCGACCAATGGCTGTTAACTGAGCCCGATGAACAGTG
>NC_041384.1:539474775-539511512 GCF_002162155.2 Triticum dicoccoides | reverse complement strand
TGAGCGATGGCGTTGCCTCTAGATGAACAGGACCCCATGGTGTGGTGGAGGGCTGGATGAACAGTAGACGGCGGAGGGGTGCCCGTGGAGGGGTGGTTGAATAGGACCCCGTGGTGTGGAGGGCTGGATGAACAGTAGACGGTGGAGGGGTGCCCATGGAGGGGTGGTTGAACAGTAGCCGGTGGAGTAGCGCGCGGTGGAGGCTGGATGAACAGGAGTCCGTGGAGGCTGGAGGAGGTCGACGGTAGCCTGTGGAGGCTGGAGGAGGTCCGCTGGAGATGAACAGTATCCCGTGGAGTCCCGTTTTGCGGTACGCCACACCCCTCCCGATGAACGTGTCGGATTCCGGGTTCCGGCAGACCCTTGAGGTTCGAACACTAGGGTGCGCGCGGAGATTTCGCCTTCTATCTACCTGCGCCCCACCGCCACGCTAAGATCTAAGCTATGGAAAGAACAGCACAAGAGACACAGGGTTTATACTAGTTCGAGCCACCGTTGTGGTGTAATACCCTACTCCAGTGTGTGGTGTGGTGGATTGCCTCTTGGGCTGATGATGATGAGCAATACAAGGAAGAACAGCCTCGCGAGGGTCTGTTCTTGGCTGGGGGGATGAACTGCTAGGAGGAGTTCAGTCACCCTTCTCTCTCTCTCTCTCTCTGATGCTACTCGATCCGATCCCAGCTTGTTTCTGGGTTGGCCGATTCTAGATCTGATCTCCATCCGATCTCTCGATTACGATCCCCCTACCCTGTGGGTGGCTAGTCCTATTTATAGGAAAAGGCCCTGGGCCTCTTCCCAAATATTGAGCGGGAAGGCGCCAACAATTGGCCATTTTGAAGGGGAACATCTGGTACACTTATCCTGACTAAAGTTGGTCCTCGCCTGCCAAAGGCTCTGGTGGTGACGCTGGCTTGGGCTCCACAATGACTTCCTCCCTGCCGTTGGACTGGTCTTGGTCTCGTTGCACCGAAACGGGTGCCTTTGCTTGATGCTCTCGCCTGCGCTTGCTCCCTTTGCACCAAAGAGGAAAGGAGGACACTACGCGGCTGGCGCCCGCCTGGCACCTTTGGTCGTCATGGCTTGCGTCACGGGCACCTCGTGAGGTACCCCGCCTTGATCTCTCCGCCTCCTCACGAGCCAACCTGATGAGGCCGTGCCTGAGGAAGCTCTGTGTCATCTGCCCCACGAGGCTTGGCCCCTCGCGAGGGTCTTGGGTCTGTGTTGATGAAGACGAGCCGCGCTGGGCCCCCTTTGAGCCACAGGCCGCAGGCAGGAAAGTCTGGGGACCCCCGTTCCCAGAACGCCGACAGTAGCCCCCGGGCCCAAGGCGCGCCCGGACTTGGCCGTGCAGGGAGGCGAAAGGGAAAGAGCGAAGCGCCGCGGGCCCTAACAGCCTGCAGCCTCGGGCGCCGCGTGGCGGTTGACTGGACGTGGGCGCCTCAGCAACTTCATGGATTGGACAAGTCCCTGCATGCAAAGTGGGTCATGATTACCTGTGATCGTGGAGGTCGGCGGTGCTTCGGTGGTGTTCTTCAAGATCTTCGATGCTAACGGGCGCGGATCGAGTGCTGCCCCAGGAGAGGTGGTCGGGACCCTGCTACGGCGAGGACTGGGCCCGCCGACCGCTCCCTTGGCGGCTCCACAGGCGGCGGAGGCGTCGGAGGTTCCAGCGACTCCGGCGAGCTCTTCGCGACTCCGGAGACGAGCGACGACAGCTACGAGCCCCCGAGCCAGTGCGCTCCTGGAGCAGGGCGGGCTCGTCAGGCCGTCGCTGACTTTGATCTGGATGGGGTTGGCGCCGGTGCTTGACGGCCCACTGTTGATGATGGCGTCTTTTGCAGGAGCACGCGTAGTTAGCGTCCTTTTAGGATCTGTTCCCTGCGAGGAATCAAAGACGCGTCCAGTGGGGGCTTGGAAGGTGCCCGTGATCATGTTTTGTTAATATAACCCTTGTCGTAGAATTGTGCGAGTTGCTCATTCCGTCTTAGCTCAGTTCTCCCTTTTGAACCTCATGAGGGCTTGGTGCTCTGCGCCGACAGGTCCCAGTCCCAAGGCGGCTTCAGCCGTCGCTGGTATGCCAGGTCGCGATGCTGTGGTCAAGGCCAGGAGGTGAGCGACCCGGGGTCCGGTAAGAGCCCCTGAGTCGCGATGCTCAGGAGGTCCCCTTTGGCGCTCAAGCAGCCTCGTTCGATGAGAAAGGAGAGCGGTGTCGCTAACACGATATTGCATTAGGTGCGGGGATGGTGCCACAATAGCTGGTGCTTCCGGGTGGTGACTTATCTCGAGAATTAGGGGCCGCTCTCTGGTGTGTCGCCGGGTCCGTGCATCGGCAGGCGTGAGGTTGCTCGACGAGGTCCTCGTGTGTCCCTCCCCTCTCGCCTTTGCTCCCCTTTTTGCTCTACGTCCTCGGGTCCCGGCCCTCAAGCGAGTCTCAGCCGTTGCTGGTATGCCAGGTCGCGATGCCGTGGACAAGGCCAGAGGGTGAGGGCTGGAGAGCCAGTAGGAGCCCTGAGTCGCGATGCTCAGGCACCCCCCCTTTAACGTGCAAGCGGTTCGCGCGGATGAGAGTGAAGGAGACACCGCAAGGGCCTCGCCTGACGCAGCTCCTTCAGGAGATCCTGTAGACCCATCATAGAAAGAACGAGGGGTTGCCATGACAATTGACAGTCAGCCGTTGGTTGCTTCTAAGGGACGATGAGGCACTGAAGGCTTGACGAGGTGGCGCCATGCGGGGCTGCCGCTGCCAGAGCTCAGCCATTCAGGTTTGCCGGCGTTGCAGGGACGGACCCATGCGCAAGTGTCGTGCCGTTTGGGAGCAGCTCCATCAGTTGGCGTCAGTTGAGCGGGCAACTAGGTCAAACACATTAGCCGCAAAGGAGTGGATTTATTCAAATAGATGCTGGGAAGGCAGACATCACTAGGTCAGGCCCGAGCGACTTGGGGATGATGCAGCCCGCGGGGCACCCCCAACAAGGTAAGCTAACAACATGAAATAAAAGGGATACACGCCGCAGGGACGAACCCACGCGGCCTGGGAATAATGCAGCCCTGGGGGGCGCTCCCAGCTGGAATGAAACTTGAAAGATGTCACCTGATGACGTTGAGGACGAAGGAGTGTTGGTGAAGCAGACTCGTTGGGCTACGGAAGTCGATCCTCATGAGCCCCCGAGCCCAGGGGCCTCGGGGGGCTCCGGAGGCGCTGGTGGCTCCTCGCGGACCATCTCCATCTCCGCCAGGGCTGCGGAACGCCTGGCCTCTTGAGCCTCCATGATGCCCCTCATGAGGCGCTGGTACATGGCAGTCGCGTTCGGCAAGCCGTAAGGCATGCAAACGTAGCTGTGGGGTGGACCTTCGCTGCGCCCCACTCGCGAGGGCCAGAGGCGCTCCAGAGAGGCGACTCGATTGAGCCCTAATATGTCGATGCAGACGCGCAGCCCACCATCCTCGCCTGGATGGGGAGCCACAGCTGGTAGGCGGTGGCAGCCTTTCATGACTCTTGACTCCTGTAGCTCCTGAATGGCCTTGCTGACGAACTCCTGAGGGTCTCGCTCTCCTTGCCTTACTCCTTCTTGAGGGAAACGTGCTTCAAAACACGCCTCCATGTGGTGCCCAAGCGCCTCCCTCGTGACCTTAGCCAGGTCGGTGGCCCTCCAGGGGAGAGCCCGAGCCCTGCCTGAGGAGGGCACCGGGCACGATTTCCTACGCGATGGAAGGAGGTTCCCCCTGGGCAGGCGCGGGCCCTGAGGGGCCTGCCTCCTGAGGGGTCGGGCCGGACGATGTCTTGTTCTTCTTGGGGGCGGTCTCGGGAAGCCTCCTGCTTCCGCGATCCGGGTCTTCCAGTGATGCGGCCTGAAAGGCTCATTCCAAGGAACACACTGCATGCTTCTCTTCACAGGGCACCGTGATGACTCCGCCACTTCCTGGCATCTTGAGGACGTTGTAGCCGTGGTGAGTTACGGCCATGAACTTGGCCAGCGCTGGGTACCCAAGGATGGCGTTGTACGGCAGGCGAATGTGAGCGACGTCGAAGTCGATGAGCTCGGTGCGGTAGTTGTCGCGTGCCCCGAAGGTGACAGGGAGGCGGACCTGCCCAATCGGGACCGTGGAGCCATCGGTGACTCCGGAGAAAGGCTTGGTTGGCTGAAGCTGGTTGTAGGGCACTTGGAGATTGTTGAATGTTTCCACGGACAGGACGTTGAGCCCTGCCCCGCCATCGATGAGGGTCCTGGTGACCACCACGTTCCTGATGATTGGGAAGCAAAGCATCGGGAGGACTCCGGCTGTGGCCGCACACTTGAGCTGATCTGCTGAGCTGAACGTGATGGCGCACGCCGACCACCTGAGAGGGTGCGTGGCTTCGAGCTTGGGGAGGACTGCATTCACTTCGCGGGCGAACTGCTTGAAGATGCATTGAGAGGCTGGGGCTTGAGGCCTGCCCAGGATGCAGGCGATCGCGCGCGGCTCCTAGAATCCCCCAGCCCCCTCGTCCTGATGGCGGTCCTCGTTTCTCCTTGGCTGCGGCGGCAGCGGGGGGAGGCCTGCGTTGCCCTGCGGGCGGTCCTTGCGAGGCTGGTCCCTCCAGTCTCCCTTGTGGGGCGGGTCTTGCCAGCGATCCTCGCGAGGTCGATCGCGCCACCCTCGGAGCGAGCAGCGGTCTTCCCACCGTCCTGCGTTCCTTCCTCCTCCTCGACCGTAGCCCCGGTCACCGCAGTCGGGGCGACGGCCGATCCTTCCTTCTCGCACGGCTCGGAGCTCTTGACATTCGTTGGTGTTGTGGGTGTGGAGGTCGTGGTACACACAGTACCGACTGCCCTTGGAAGGTTCGGGCTGATCTCTGCCCCGCTTGGTGTCTGGTTCTGCCGCGAGCACGGCAACCCCCTTGCGCTTCACATCCTTGGCCTTGGGCTTCTTCTCTTCTGGGTCTGTGGCAGGCAGCTCAAGGAGGGAGAGACGCCCTTCCTCAGCCCTGGCGCACTTGGTTGCCAAGTTGAACAACTCCAAGGAAGTGCACAGGTCTTCATGCATCGCCAGCTCCTCCTTCATCTTGACATCGCGCACGCCGTCGGAGAAGGCTGAGATGATGGCCTGCTCGGTCACCTTGGGAATCTTGAGGCGTGCGTTGTTGAAGCGCTGGATGTACTTCTGCAGGGTCTCTCCGGGTTGTTGCTTGATGCGGCACATGTCGCTCACGGCGGGTGGCCGGTCGCGAGTACCTTGGAAGTTGGCGATGAAGCGGGTGCGCATCTCGTCCCAGGAGGAGATCGTGCCTGGAGCCAGGTTCAGGAGCCAGGTGCGGGCCCCATCCTTGAGCGCCATGGGAAACCAGTTCGCCATGACCTTCTCGTATCCGCTGGCAGCTTTGATGCCCAGCTCATAGAGCTGGAGGAACTCCGCAGGGTCGGCCGTGCCGTCGTAACAAGGAGGCAGGGTCGGCCAGGCCACGCGATGCTCCGTAGCTCGATGGTGAAGGCGCGAAAGCCTGCTGTGGCCACGGGAGGCCTTGGGTGACGGAGAGCTTGGTCTTGCATGTCCCCACGCGCTGCAGCTGGGAGCAGCGCAGGGTGTTGACATGCGGGAGCAGGAGCATGGTCGCGACGTGCTGGAGCAGGGAGCGCCCGGGCAGCTTCTTGCGGGCGAGGGACTTCTTGGCAGCTCTGCTCTTGCCGCGCTGGCACCTGACGGAGCGGGTTCCGCCCAGGGGCCACGCGCCTTGGAGCGATGGTGCCTTCTTGAGGAGTAGGCGGCCGGGGCACCGCCGAAGCTTCGTCGCCCGCGCGGGGGCGGGGTGCGGTGCAGCGGAACGGACGGTGCAGGAGAGCCCCCTGTGGCGCGGACGAGCTCGGCGACGCGGTCGAGCCATTCTTCGTAGACGTCGTCGACGGGACGGTAGCGCAGGAGCTCGTTTGCCGCGATGAGCGCAACTCGAGCCTCCATGGGTGCGCAGAGCGCGCGGGACGAAGAACCAGCTGGGGTGAGCGAGGGAGTAGCGGTGCGACCGTCTTGCCGCACGGACGGATGCTGAGACGACGCTTGCTGCTCGTCCCCCGCCGGGCCGGTGGCGGCGTTGACGACAGGTGACGGGGAACGGCGAGGACGCCCGCCGACAGGAGCCGTCTGGGCGACGCGGGAAGCGAGAGCGGCCCGGCGCTCGGCGCGGGCCCGATGAGCGTCAGACATTGACGCGATGGTCGGAGGAGAACGGGGTGGTGGAAGATGAATTCTGGCACACCCCTACCTAGCGCGCCAAATGTCGGATTTCGGGTTTCGACAGACGCTTGAGGTTCGAACACTGGCGTGCGTGTGGAGATTTCGCCTTCTACCTACCTGCGCCCCACCGCCACTCTAAGATCTAAGCTATGGAAAGAACAGCACAAGAGACACAGGGTTTATACTGGTTCGGGCCACCGTTGTGGTGTAATACCCTACTCCAGTGTGTGGTGTGATGGATTGCCTCTTGGGCTGATGATGATGAGCAATACAAGGAAGAACAGCCTCGCGAGGGTCTGTTCTTGGCTGGGGGGATGAACTGCTAGGAGGAGTTCAATCACCCTTCTCTCTCTCTCTCTCTCTCTCTCTCTCTCTGATGCTACTCGATCCGATCCCAGCTTGTTTTTGGGTTGGCCGATTCTAGATTCGATCTCCATCCGATCTCTCGATTATGATCCCCCCTACCCTGTGGGTGGCTAGTCCTATTTATAGGCAAAGGCCCTGGGCCTCTTCCCAAATATTGAGCGAGAAGGGCGCCAACAATTGGCCATTTTGAAGGGGAACATCTGGTACACTTATCCTGACTAAAGTTGGTCCTCGCCTGCCAAAGGCTCTGGTGGTGACGCTGGCTTGGGCTCCACAATGACTTCCTCCCTGCCATTGGACTTGTCTTGGTCTCGTTGCACCGAAACGGGTGCCTTTGCTTGATGCTCTCGCCTGCACTTGCTCCCTTTGCACCAAAGAGGAAAGGAGGACACTGCGCGGCTGGCGCCCGCCTGGCGCCTTTGGTCGTCATGGCTTGCGTCACGGGCACCTCGTGAGGTACCCCGCCTTGATCTCTCTGCCTCCTCGCGAGCCAACCTAATGAGGCTGTGCCAGAGGAAGCTCCGTGTCGTCCGCCCCGCAAGGCTTGGCCCCTCACGAGGGTCTTGCGTCTGTGTTCATGAAGACGGGCCGCGCTGGGCCCCCTTTGAGCCACGCCGCAGGCCGGAGGCAGGCAAGTCTGGGGACCCCCGTTCCCAGAACGCCGAAAGAACAGGACCCCCGTTTCGACCATAGCGCTCCAACACAAGTCTGTTTCGTCTGTTTTGCGGTACGCCACACCCCTCCTGACCAACAGGAGCCCCGTTTCGACCGTAGGAGGTCCGTTTCGTCCGTTTTGCGGTACGGCACACCCCTCCCGATCAACAGGACCCCCGTTTCAACCATAGGAGGTCCGTTTCCTCCGTTTTGCGGTACGCCAGACCCCTCCTGATCAACAGGACCCCGTTCCGAACGTAGGAGGTCCGTTTCCTCCGTTCTGCGGTACGCCAGGCCTCGTTTCCATCGCCTGTTCCGTCCAAGCCCTCCCGATGAACACGACCACGCATTCCATTCCGACCCAGCCGGTAGGCTCCCACGCATTCCGTTGCCTCCCGATGAATATGACGCATTCCGTTGCCTCCCCATGAACACGACGCATTCCGTTGCCTCCCCATGAACACGACAACGACGCTGTTTCTCCGTTCCGACCTAGCCATGTACACGAGCCCTGGCCGTACATATGCGCGAGTAGGCGTTCAAGACCCCGCCCGTATGTACACATACATGGCCGTATTTTCTTTCTTGCACCCTGGCCGCTGTACGTACGTGCACATGCTACGTGCGCGCCTGTACTACGACACGTACGCGCCTCTACTATGACACGTGTGCGCCTCTACATCCACCAGTATATATGTACGTACATGTTCGCGATCAAAATGACAACGCTACGTACGCTTCGACCAGGTGGGTCCCGACTGTCACGCACTTCCTTGCCTGCAAAGATGTAGCTGGTGGGTCCCAGCAGTCAGGGGGCGAATCATTTTTTTGCCCGGATGCACTTCCTTGCATGCGAAGATGTAGCTGGTGGGTCCCAGCAGTCAGGGGGAAATGTTTTTTCACGAAATACAGTGGCTCGTCTGGTGGGTCCCAGCTGTCAGGTGGAGGAACCATTATTTTCCGTGTAATAAGGAGGCACTTCCTTGCTCCGGTCGTGGACCCAGCTGTCAGCCTCTCCACGTACAGTCCACGTTCGATGGAAGTCGTTCCTTGACCATGTTGACCACGCCGCGCCGAGAGCACTAGGGCGGTGGACGACGGCGAGGCCTAGGAATGGGACGACGGGGAGCCGGGAAAGACGCGGCAGTGGAAGCCCGGACGGAGAGGAGTACGAGGGTTCACTGGTACGGCTGCAGTGTGAGGCTGTCGTTGCCGCAAGGCTGGCCAGCGGTGGGAATAGTAGGGGGCGGTGAGGCCTCCGCGGCAGCACAGCCGACCACGGGAGGCAGGAGCATGCGGCACGGCTGACACTGCTTTGGGCGGCTGGAGCAAGAAGACCAGAGGTTGAAGAAGCACTACGGCCGTTGGATGGACATCGTACGGTCACTGGAGCTAGAGTCGTTATAAGGCCCACGTCCCAGTCAACTTAGTAGGCCCACAAGTCAGCCTCCCACCATGGTGGGTCCCAGCTAGTAGGGGGAGTATTCATTTTTTTGTGCGTAATAAGGAGGCACATCCGGTGGGTCCGAGCTGATGGCGGGGGGAACGTTTTTTTCCCAAAATACATTGGCCCGTCCGGTGGGTCCCAGCAGTCAGGGGGGAAACATTTTTCGCAAAATAAGGTGGCCCGTCCGGTGGGTCCCTGCTGTCAGGTGGAGGAATAATTATTTTGCGCATAATAAGGAGGCACTTCCTTGCAGCCGCCTGGACCCAGCTATCAGCCTCTCCACGTACAGTACTCTTTCGATAGAAGTCGGTCGTTGACCACGTTGACCACGCCGCGTCGAGAGCACCAGGGCTGTGGTCTGGACGACGACGAGGCCTAGGAAGGGGATGACGCAGAGCCAGGGAAGACGCAGCAGTGGAAGCCCTCGCGGAGAGGAGTACGAGGGTTCACTGGTTCGGCTGTGGTGTGAGGTTGCCGTCGCCGCAGAATAACAGGGGGTGTGGGTGAGTAGAGGGATGGCCTGGCCAGCGGTGGGAGTAGTACGGGGCGATGAGGCCTCCGCGGCATCACAGCCGGCCACGGGAGGTAGGAGCACGCGACACGACCGGCGCTGCTTTGGGCAGCTCGAGCAAGAAGACCAGAGGTTGAAGAAGCACTACGGCCGTTGGATGGACATCGCACGATCATTGCAGCTAGAATCATTTATATTGACTAAGTTGACAAAGCTCTTGGTACGCGTCAAGTTAGTAGGCCCACAACTCGGATTTGGCAGAGAACATATAGCCCATTTGCGATTTGTAAGAATGTACAGCCCATTTTTAAATTCTAATGGAATTACTACAGCCCATTTACAGTTTGTTAAAAGTACAGCCCAACTTCTAGCTAGGACAACGATTAATAAATTCAAACAACCGCTCAAAACAGAATTCAAAAAAAATTCCCACATTTTGATGGGATCCGAAATATTTTTATCCGAAATTTCTAGTCAGGTTAAATATAATTTCAAAATAAAGTTGTATTACGTTAAAATCCAATGAAATATTGCGCGTGCAACAAGTAATGAAATTAAAATTTGCAAATTCCAAAATAATATATTTTTCAAACTAATTATGTGTTTGGTGCATAGTAACTGTCCAGTTATTATAATTACATCCCATTTATTATTTCTTAAAGTCCATTTTCTTGTTAAGCCTAATGCATACCTCCTAGGAAAGTTTGCAGTCCAGCGGGGCGGAGAATAACAAGTTGACCCGGATATTGTGTACAACTGTCGGCCCAATTGCATTGCTGATGTTGAAAAAAAGGACTGTGTAGTATAGTACAACCTAACATGGTTACTCAGCCCACATTCAGCGACGCCGGAAAATCCCAAACAAGGTTTCTGTACAACTTTTTGAAGTCAATGAGCTCAATTAATAACTTAAGAAAAAAGTTAGATTACAGTGGAACCTAATTAAAAGCTATCACGAGCAAATAAATAATTCAACGAGTCCCACTTGTGTGTGTGCGCGTGTGTGTGCGTGTGTGTGTGAGAGAGAGATAGAGAGAGAGACCCATCGGCCGATGCTCGTAAATACATCTTTCAGCCATATGCATTGCTGATGCTCAGTAAAAACTTATATAGTTGACAGGATCATATAGAACATCATAGCACACTGAACTTGCATACTAAAATTTCATGCAGGCGGCACAATCAGGATAGAAGCAATGGATCGCTACGGGAAGGGCTATGTTGAAACCAACAAAGTCGTACATAACGGTTCATCGTCTTTATCAATGACGGGGAAATATCTTGAATGTTGTGCAAAGAAAATAGACAAACAACACAATAAGTTCTGCTAGCACATTATGTTGACGTACAACCCTTTCTAAAAAAAGTTCAGGTACAAAATTAGAACATGTCACAATCAAATGTAATGGCATATCAGTGCTTCACACCCATAGCTCGGATTTAACTAGTATCTGACAAGATTCAGTTGTTACCTCAAATTAGAGCACATCCAGGCAGCCAGCCCTGCCTCTTCTCCCAAAGAAGCAGTGGCCTCCGCCACGCGATGGAGTAGGCCCTGTGACATCCATCATTCCGAGCAACACGGGGAAAGTCTGATGTTTACTCCTGTAATGGACGTCGTCGACGGACCCTGGCACCAGCGACGGCGGCAGGACTTCGATTGATGGATTGACCACTTCTTCGACATGCACGGACACTCGATACAGGTACATCCCTAACGTGGTCCGTGGCGGCCTTGGTGGCGACGAATAGTACGACCCTGGTTCCTGCACCGGTATCTCAACACCAATCACCTTCGGTATGGTGGACAGCTTCTTCATCCATGCCATAACCATTATAGCCCAGCTGTCTGGAGGAACAAACATACTTACGAGCTCACCTCCAAGGTCGTTGATAAGCTCGTTAAAGGACTCGCTATTCCAAGCACGACGAGGCATGTCGTGGAAGGTAAGCTTTGTTAAAAACTCAAGCTAAAAGGGCACCGAGCCCCATCCTGGCTGCCACCGATCAAAGCTCACCAGGGCGCCATCGCAGAACAAACGCCGGGAAGATTCGAACACACGACTGCAGTCGAAAGTTGTCCGGAACCTGATGAAGAAACCAGCCGGTGGCGGACAGACTTTGATGAGCAAGTCACTTATTTGGACGTTGTGCGCAATGCCAAGAGCTTTGACAAGGTCGTCCGGCGAGACGGGAGGCCAGTCGCCGTTGATAGTTACCATCAGCACTTTGCCGGCAAATTGGTCGTCAAGCGCCGCCATGCCACTGTTGAGCGACAGCACGCAGCGACCAAAGGAATGACGGACCTTAGGATCTCCGGCTCGGAGATCTGCATTGACCGGCAACATGATAGTGCCCTTGAGTATAGGAAGTATAGGAGGGGGATTTGGGGGAACTAGAGTAGGCTTGAACCACATCACTGCCTGTCGTAATTGAGACATCCAAGGATCAAAGTTAATCTGGATGCCTTTGTCATTCTCACCTTCTTTTGGCTGTAGGACGTATCATTGACAATCAGGGGAGTTTTCTCCCGAACTCCTAGGGCTCGCCGTGTAGACATAGTTTTCCATAGCAAACAGAGCCTCTCTGCCATCAAGGTCCTTGCCAACGGTGATCTCCTGGTTAATCGGATAATTGAGTCCGAGAAAGAGAGAGTGTGAACCAAGGCTGTTTACCCGCCTCCAACTAAAAAAATCCTAAAGGCCCCAACAAGCTGGTATCCTTCTCATAGCTAGACGTAACAGCCACTTTCCGGATACTCACATATTACATGGTGCTTGTATATAGTGGGGTTTTTGCAATATAACTTTTCTGGTTCATGTGTCCGAATGATCATCAGTCTTTTGCCGTTGTCTGATCGAGCGAGGAACTAGTTGTGCTTCCCTGTTTTTGGCAAAGGTGGTGTGATTACAAAGGGCAGTAACTGTAGGGACACTGCATCATATCAAAAGGGACAGGCATTGTTAATGTAAGATCAGCATTGTTCAGAGTATGAGTAGGATAATGCAAGAAACAACATTGATATGTCCGTGTTGGAACTGGGAGGAAAATACATGGAAATGTATACTGGGTTCGAAAATATAGAAGTGCCATGCATGGTTATACTTATGTTATCTCGCAATCGATTCTTCACAGGAAACTACCATGTCATGCATGTTATGTAACCATGTTCTGTCCTCACAAACAAATTCTTCAAGGAAACTAATAGACCATGCATTGTTATATACTCGTGTTCTGTGGGCAAAAATTTTGTGAGGATATTATTCTAGCCATTGATTGCTGAAGGGCGAATATAGGTATGTACACATGGTAAGCATTGCAGGATTTCACTACTTCCAAATTTAGAGTTCTCCGTATGCACATTTACTTCCCTAATGTATGGTTAGATGAAACCAACAGTGTGGTGCATGTTTCTACAATCTTCTGCAAAACAAGGTCCGTCCAACTGACGTATTAATCTAGATGACTTGGACTGCGATGCTAATACTCTATATAATCCAACGGAGGAAGGATGATCTCATGGGAGGTCTGGAAGTTCATGAGCACCAACTTTTTACCGTCTTCTCTGAAGGCAGCCATCTAGTGGGAGTTCATACCGACCCAGTACATACCTGCCAAGAAGTTTTGGGCGATGTGATCGGATCGATGTCGAGGGAAATGATGTACGGTGACCCACTACATACCTGCAAAGAAGTTTCAACTAATGGAGATCGGATTGAAGTCGAGGGGCATCATGCACGCCTCCGTATCATGGTGAGCCAATCTCGCAAGACCAGATAGCAGCAAGAAGGGTGTCTTGAAAAGCTTAGGCCTCGCTTCGACGATGGCCGTGTGCATGTCCCTCGAGCATGCAGCCAGCCGCAGGGCGCTCAACATATCCATACACGAACAACAGAGGTCGAGGATGTCACTGGGGAGATTGCTCCAATCGCGGCTCATATGGATGCTGCGCGGTTCGTGATCTGCCATGCTAGAGTTTGGAAGGGGGCTTGATTTACGGGGGAGAAGGATGTCGGAGCTGGAGCGGCTAGCGAGGGAATAGTGGTACTGGGGGAGGCGAGTCAGGCGACGGTACACGGGGGCACAGTGAGATGGAGACGGAGACGGAGAAGGAGAAGGAGATGGAGATGGAGTGGTGCTATGGGAGCGGAGAGGGAGATGAGGCGAGGCGCCAATGTGCTGTACAGTGGCGGTGACAGACTGCACAGTGCATAGGGTGAGGCTGACTTTGGTAACCCGAACACGCCGCCTGGACTAGTATCAGGCCCAGGGTGTTGTCACTTCACTGTGAGGACCGGATGAATAGTGTTTTGACCATCAAGTGTACCACAGTTGTACTACTACTACTACTACTACTAGTAGTAGTAGTAGTAGTAGTAGGAACATGAGTACTCTAGTATTGTATAGTGGAAATAGGCCTCCCGTGCTAGCATGCTTGTTCACTTCATCATTCAGGTATCATCCATATTGCGAGCAGAACCAAATTCTCGTGCATGCCCAATCAACGCCCTGCCGTGATGCATGCAGTGGTCGTTCTGGTGCATCAAGGACGACATGTAGATCATTCCACACTTGAGAAGAGGAAAAATGGAAAGGTAGAACGCGGCAACAGAGGAAGAGAACGCTGGCTAACAAGGCTGGGAGGGGATCGAGCAGGAAGTTAATGCTCCACGCCTAAAGGTCTTGGGAAAACCTGATTTTCATAAGGTGACTTATACTCACCTAAACGGAGGGAGTATTTTTAACCAGAGAATGTTGTGTCTCCCACTCACGCGCTCAAAAAAACTACGACACATTTTTTATCTGTTTGCATAGGTCCCACCTATCAGGAAGGATGGGCACGTACACGAACAGGTATGACTCATCAGTCTACCTGCATAGCATTTTCGTTTAGTCTACCTAGCCGTCTAATCAATTGCCTGCACGCCACTTCTCCCATTTACTTCTCTATCGGGAACTGATTCTCCTCGGCTTCTTCACCTCCCCTTCGTCTTCATTTGCATCCAACACCCCGACGCCCAGCTGTGGCACCCTCGCCACGGCCATGCCACCACCGGCCGGTTCATCTCGAACGAGTGAGTCGCGAACAACGCCACCACCATGAGAATGACATGTGGGCTTGCCGCATTTAAGGTCCGCATGTCATTGACTCATAGGCCGGGCACTAAGCCACTGAAGTTTGGTCCTGTGGGCCCCGAGAGGGAAATGTAAATCATGTGGCAGGCCTTGTGGTGCTCCCGCAGTACAAGCTCGTGCCAAAACTGGAATTTGTTTCTTACTACTGCCAACTAGTACTAGTAAGGTACACGTGCATTGCACACATGAGATTCTGGTGGTTTGTGCATTATGCTTCTACATGTGGAGCTTTCTAGATTCTAACATGTGGCAAAATCTGGTGGAATGTAAGGTTAGGCAAGTTTGATTAACTTAGGTGAGTGTTTGGTTCAAGCCACACCTTAGGCAAGCCACACTAAGGCCCCACATGACATACACACACAAAATGTGGCAAGATACCCTTAGGCTTGCCAACTTGTGGCTCTCATTTTTAAGAACTAATAACTTTGCCTAAGCTTAGTTCTGGCGAAGTTAGTAATGAATTAAGTTCAACCATGGAGTCTTCTAGATTATACATGTGGCAGAATCTGGTGGATGATATCCAGCGGCCAGTAGTGCTCGGATTTGCCATCTTTGTACCGTCGGATTGGCTTCATCCAAAGACCAACTTTCAAAGTTTTTCACACACTATATATGGGGTATAGATATAGATGTGTCGGTCCGTTGCAATGGATCCAAAGTATATCTATTTAGTGGAGTGCACTCTAAACACATTATCTATTTATTTTTCTCTAACCTTCCGTAGCCATGCAAACAAGCCACATAAGCTTCATGGGTGCCCCCCACATCATATTATTCATACTACATTGATTGAAAAAAAAGATAAATCACCCAAAACAAGATCTTCCCGTTTTTTGTTCCTACGATGCTGTGCCGTGCACGTACCTACTAGTTGTATAGTGGTAGTACTAGTAATATAGTATTAGGAGTACAAACTTGGTACTAGTAGGAGTAGTACTAGTACGGAATGCTCCTACTCTATCAACGAGCCCCGTCTGACAACAAATTTCTTGGCTTCCGTGCTACAGCTAGATCTTCCCCTCGTATCTGTTTTCCAACCCGGCGGTGGGCGGGGTGTTGGTTTGCTCAACAGCGGTCCCACATGAAAGTGAAAATGCTAGGCAACACGCCTTCCCTAAGCTATGTGTCATGCCGGACGGGCCGTGTTGTACTCCCGATTCCCGGGCGTGTGGGGGTGCAACACGAACGTGGCAGGCCTTTTCCTTTTACCAGCAATGTGCCCGTGCGTTGCGACGGATCCAAACTAGTAGAATACTAGTATTTGTTCACAAACTTGAAAGAAATCACTATTGTTTTGATATACTCCTAATATATTACTCCCTCCGTACCTAAATATTTGTCTTATTTGAGATTTCAAGTGGATTATCACGTACGGATTATATAGACATATTCTAGTGTTTCTAGCAAGATGCCCGCGTGTTGCACGAATTTGATGGAAATGGTAAGCACAACTTATAAATTAACGGATGGATTACTAGTTACAATGATGCATATAATTAAGCAACGGGATCGCACATGTCGGTATTGACTGGAACGAGAATGCAACAGCACAATAAGAATTAAGGCCACGATGATGCGATCGCAGTGGTGGTTACAGTAGGCAAGAAGAAAGATGGATCCACGAACATACAACCTCCTCCTCCTCAACTTAGTGCGCCGGGCCACCGACCGGCGGCTAAGGAGCGGCGGCTTTTGCGGCGAGCTCGAGGTGCTTCTCAGCAAAGGCATCCAAGGCTTCCAGCCGGTTGAGGAAGGCCAACGTCGTAGTGTCCTCACTGGCCTTGTAGATACCTATGTACACGATTTCCTCGTACACGTGGATGTGTAGGTCGACGAATTCTTGCTGGGCGAGGCGCCTCGTGGCGAGCGCGACCTCCAGGTGGACATTCTTCGTGGCGTCGACGGGCAGTCGCAGGGCCACCAGTGCTTGAAAGAGGTTCCGGCCATGGAGGCCGATTAGGGTGACAGGCAATGAGGGGCCCGGGCGCGCGGGCTGGAGGAGTACGGCGATGTTGTCCACGAGCTTCTTGAGGACGGTGAACTTGTTGCTGGTGGCAACAATCATCTGGTCCAACTGAGAGTCGTAGTTGGCGTCGATGGCGGCCATCCACCAGCCGGTCTCCAACACCGTCTGGAGATGATCCTCGGCACCATGTCGCAGGCCGGCATCGTGGACCATCTGGCGCAGCCGCTGGCCGCTCATGCGCATCACCGCCATGGGTCTGGAGTGAGCTCTTTTGCACTTAGTGTAGGTGCTTAGGCAAATGCTTAGATGCGTACAATGTGGTAGATGCATTGGAATGGAGGGGCGCCTTTATATGAGGGCAATGAGGGCAAACTGCGTTGCATTCACATCGTGCAACCTCTTTTCCTGGACCTCCTCCCATTACTTCCCTCATGCATTAATTGAAGGAGGATGCATTGGCCGTTCAACATATCGGGAACCACTACTCCATCCCTCGTCTGCATTAAAGCCGTATCGGGAACTGCGCCGCCCGTTGTCAAATCGAATACTCCCTCCGTCTAGGTGAGTATTAAGTCATCTTACGAAAACCAAATAGTAAACACATAGGCGTGGTGCATTAACTCTCATGTTGTTTCTTATTTTTTGTCATAAATAGAGGAAACAACCAAGAAGAGATGTGGGGCTTGTATGCTTTTAATGACTTGAGACTATCAAACATGACATGCAGTGGTCACTTTGTTGCACAAGAACAAATACAACCCACGTCAGCACACACGCATCTTATATAGCATCACATCCAATGGCTATAAAAGATGAATGAGACCAAATTATATCTCATTGTCACATCCCTAGTTCTGGTATAACCTAGGCTAGCCCTTCATGTTTGCATCATGTTTAAATTCCATTTAAATTTGAAATGGGGATTTGTGAAACCCTTAGAATCATTTCTGAAAATGACCCAAGTAAAAATTGCTCCAAAAGGGTCCAAGAAAATGCTCATGTTGCTCTCTGAAAATATTGGACAGAGATAAAAATCAAACCAATATTTTAAAGAACTCATAAGTATTTCTTTTGGGCATTTGGAATTAATCCAGTATTTATTTGTGTTGGATAAATATTTTTATATATACAAAATGTTGTCCAATAATTCTGAATTTTGGTGAGGGGCTTTGGATTAATTCCTTAGGTCCCTGCAAAATTTGACATAATTAAATAAAATGGTTTAGTATTTTTATTAAACCAAACAAATGTCAGAAAAATAGAAAAGAAAAACAAAAATGAAGAAAAAAACCTTATGTGCGGCCAGCTCCCGTGCTGGCCCAGCACTGTGCGGCCTGGCCGGCCCAGTTGGCCAGCCCAGCCCATCTGCCCCCTCTCCTGTCGTCTTCCACCCGCTAGGTGGACGCGCGCGTGGCCGCCGCGCGCGAGCACACGCCGGCCACCTCCTGCTTCCCTGCTCGCCGCTGGAGGCATCCGAGGGCGACACGCACCCCCTGAAAACCCCTCGACCCTCTCCTCCTCTCCCTCGCTCTCCCTCCTCCCCTGGACCTCTCTCTCTCACTCCCTCCCCCCCGAACAGATCCGTCGCCACCGCCCGCCGTGGCCGTGTCCACCATGCTCGCCTCGCCTCGCTGCCATGTCCAAAAGCACCGCCACCTCGTCCGCAACCTCTCCGCCAAGCCGTGCATTGTCGGACGCCCTGTGGAGCCGCCTCCGCCGTCATCTACAACCTCGGCCGCCGTGGATCTCCACCGCCCGTCCGTCACCTGCAGAGCCTTCTCCGAGCCGCCGTTGCCTCTGCTCGACTCGCTGTGAGCCCCGCCGTCGAACCCCCCTCTCTCGTAGCTCGAATTCTTCCTTCAACACCGTCGCCGTCGCGGCCGACAGATCGGCTCCACCGTTCATGTCGCCGCCATGGCCACTGTCACCTAGCGCCGCGACCGAGCACACTACCGTGCTCAGTGCAACGCCAGGAGGCCGTCGAGGCACTCCGCAGCCCCTCTCGAGCTCCGTAGCGCCGAACCCGCCGTTCCTGTAGCTTCGGCCGCCGCGGATGACCTCGCCACGGTCGTCTCCGGCCACCCCACGGCCTCCCGCGTGTCCCAATTTATGCGCGCGAGCCTGGGCATCACGTATGTACTCTCCGCCGCGCGTTTGGTCGCCGGAAGGCGATTTCCGATGCCTCCGCCGCGTCTGGCCTCGCCGGCATCGAGTCGCCGGCGGGCTTTGACCCCGCAGACAGGAGGTTTGACCTTTCCGTGGGTCGCCGACATGTGGGGCCCGGCCCTGTTAAGTTTTAGTTAGGATTAGTTTAACAACTAATTAAACCCTATTTAGCAAATTGGGTCACTGACGCGTGGGCCCAACCCCATTAACTAAACCAATTTAGGTTTATTTTAAATCAGGATTAGCCACAGACACTGACATGTGGACCCCACATGTCAAGTTTGACCTAGTCAGCCGCCTCTGACCTGCTGACATAAGCATGACGCTATGCTGACACAATATATCATTTTCTGGTATTAAATTAAATTAGGAAATTCCAGTAAATGATATAAACTTCAAAAATTCATAGAAATTCAACCGTAGCTCAGATTTAAATAATTTATATATGAAAAATGATCAGAAAAAATCAATCTATCCATCTGTACCATTTTCATGCATGACAAACCAACCTATACATGCTGTACACATGAAAATACATGAATGACATTTATAAGAGCTTATTTTGGAGTTGCATTTGAAACTTTGGTTCAAATGGACGTCATGCAAATGAATGCTAGTTGCATTAACTCAAACAAACATCACATACTCATGCCATGTTCATGCATCATAATGTTGCATATGCTTGTGTTTGATTTCTGACACCGTTCCTTCTCGATAGGTCCTGCTCCGGAGAGTGTTCGAGAGTACCTGTCTGAGGAGCAGTGCCCCCCTGTTGATCTACCAGGCAAGCAAAACCCCTTGTTCATTCCGATACAATCCTACTATCTCGCTCCTGCTCTCATTTATTGCATTAGGACAACAACGATTCAACTGCTACTTTATGCTACGGTAGTTGAACCCATTCCTCTGCATGACCTGTAATTGCCACAGTAAATAGTTAAAACCCACTAGCATGTGTAGGAGTTGATTGAGCCATGTTGTATTCTTGCCATGCCATGCCTGCTATTGCTTAGAGTATGTCAGGTATGATTCATCGGGGATGAGTTGGAGTGTTACGATATGATCCGGTGCTGAGAGTTAAGCGTGTGAACATGATTTGGTAAAGGTTGCGGTAAGAGGCCATGTAAGAGTACATGGTGGGTTGTCTCATTGGGACTATCCTTAAGAACCGAGTTCTGTGTAAGTTGTCCAATGACTAGCCACTACCACACATTGGGCTCCGGGTGCTCCAAGCTCTCTCGACTTATTAACCGCCTTGATCTCTGTCCAGGAGTTGCAAATAGTTTCTGGTGTTTGTAGGTAGTGCTATTTTTCTACCGAGTGGCACCCGGCAGGGTGGACTTGGTACAGACTAGGCACACGTGGCCCGGTGTACCGAGTGGCACCCGGATGGTGGGCTTGGGAACCCTGTACACATCGTTTGGGGCCATGAGCGAAACCCCGGTCGGATCTCCTTGCGGATGGAACCCGAATAGGCGATAAACCTGGACTAGAGTCTTGCGTGGTTAGTCAGGTCGTGGCCGACACCCTCGCCAGGCTTCCGCTTGAAGGTTGCCGAGATACATGACGTGTATATGGTGATAAGTGGTGAGAGCGTGTGTGAATAAGTACACCCCTGCAGGGTTATCATGATCTATTCGAATAGCCGTGTCCTCGGTTATGGACTTCTTGGATGCTTACGTGGTACATAGACAACTTAAAGTGGATACTCTAAAATGCTCAAGACAAGTGTGAATGCTATGGATGGCCTTCTCGTAAGGAGACAGGGATGAATCCATAGTAGTGTATTGATGTGGTGATTAGTGGACTCGTGTGCGCTGCCTCATCTCAAAGAAGTTTCTCGTTGTCCTAGAACAGGATAGCCACTGAGTCAAAGCTGGCTTGCTGCAACTAAACCCCACATTACCTTCTTGATACAAATGCATGTATGATAGGATCTGATGTAAGTCTTGATGAGTACCTTTGTACTCACGTTTGCTTTATTTATGTTTTGCAGGTGAGACAGCTGTCTCACTAGTAGTAGCACTTGGACTTCGAGGAGTAGCTTGTTACCTCAGCTACAATATTGTACCCTTGGGAGGGACTTGTAGATAGTCAGGCTTCCCAGCCTGTTTCTTTTGTAGTTTTTTGTACTCAGACATGTAATGCTTCCGTTGCTTGTATGCTCTGAATGATGGGTCATGTGACCCCTGTTTGTATTTAATGCTATGTGGCTCTTCTGAGGCTTTATCTATATGAGTTTGCATTATGTTGTGATGCCATGTTGTACAGCACATACTTGCATGTTATGCGTACGTGTGACGTGTATTGCTATGTGTGGGATCCGACAATCTAGTTGTTTATCCTTGGCAGTCTCTCTTATGGGGAAATGTAGTCTAGTGCTTCCTTGAACCATAGTAGTCCGCTACATCCTGGTTCACCGGAGTCCTGCTAGCCCAGCACTACTGCTCAGGACACTTGACTGGCCGGCATGTGTTTCACTTCGTTCCTGTGTCTGTCCCTTCGAGGAAATGTCACGCGGTGACATCTGGAGTCCTGCCTAGCCTGCTACAGCCCGGGTTCCCCGGAGTCCTGTTAGCCCAGTGCTACAGCCCGGATTCACACGCTGCTGACTGACACGCTTGATGTGAATCATGTATGCCTGTCCCCATAGGTTAGTGCCGCTTTGGGTTCACGACTAGCCATGTCGGCCCGGGTTCTCTGTCATATGGATGCTAGCGACACAATCATATACGTGAGCCAAAAGGCGCAAACGGTCCCGGGCCAGGGTAAGGCGACACTCGTGGGGATACTGTGCGTGAGGCCGCAAAGTGATATGAGGTGTTACCGGCTGGATCGATGTGACTTGGAATCGGGGTCCCGACACTCATCTAGATGAGTTCTAGCAAAACTGTATTAATAATACTTACTACTCCTGCGCCATGCATCATATATTAGTATCATGTAGTTCTTTATTTATTTATGAGGTATCCAGATGGCACTGCACCGCCAAGAAAAGAGAGTAACATCAAATTTATGGACTACTTTTTTGAGTATGTTGGTAAGGTCCGATCATAATCACTTGTTGAAATCTCTAAAAAGACAAATACTCCCTCCGTCCGGAAATACTTGTCATCAAAATGGATAAAAGGAAATGTATCTAGATGTATTTTAGTTTTAGATACATCTCTTTTTATCCATTTTGATGACAAGTATTTTCGGACGGAGGGAGTAGAAAACAGAGTTGGTGATGATAGTGTGTGTGCCATCCTGCAATATAGGTCGTCGGATTTATTTATAACAGATAGGAAAGAAACTATGGCAATTTTGCAAAAATATACCCACACATCTGTCCATGTTCGCAAATAAGGCCTTCCCTCGTTCAATCTTTTCTCTCACAAGATAAACTACTCTTACAAATTCATCTTGAGGTGTCCATAGAATCGAAGAGAGGGATGATGTGTGTGTGTGTGTGTGTGCGAGCGTGATCGATAAAGAGTGCCATCGAATTTGTGTGCGCACACGTCAAAGATATAGAGTGGCTGGACTACTGGAACGTGAGATGGGACATGTGCAGTTTGTCTCTGTGGCATGGATACCTACCTGTAGTGCTCGACTATCGGTGTGTGGTGGGGGAAGAGGGAGGCACAATTAACTATAGAGGTACAATGGCTGGTATATGTGTGGAGGAGGAGAGAGGCCTACCTCATGTATTAAGGATATCGATCTGCATCATGTATTAAGGGAGATCGATTGGCATCCATGCATATGTGTAGGAGAAGAATAAGGTTGGGAGAGAGACAGAGCTAGAGTGTTGGAGGGGGTGGTAGTGAAGTTGCTTCTAACAAATGGTGGGATAGGCTTGCTAGACAAACGGAGGGCACGCCCGCAATATCAATAAGAGAGGAGATGGCTGCTTGTTGTCTATGCACGTGCGTGTGAGAGACGGGTCAGGAGGCATGCATGAATGATGAGGGGGGACGATGTGGCTGTGGTAAGCAGACGTAACTACATAGAAAGATCAATCGCCCTTTGTTAGAGAAAGGAGAGACATAACTTGTGAGGTACGTCGATCGATGGGGGGGTAGTTAAAGTTGATCTAGGTATATGTTGGGAGATCGATCGATATACATGCATGTGTGTGTTAGAAGCAAATGAGGCACGAGGAGAAGGATAGAGAGAGAGGGATGCATGTAGGAGGTGGTACGAGAGGCATACTATATCGAGGGGGAGGAGTGTGCGAGTACGAGAATGATGAAAAGAGCGGTGGGAGTGCGACATGGACGGTGACAAGAGAAGAGGGGAAGCTTGTGTTTGTGCTAGGCACGCCTGGCTAGAGAGGCATATTGATCGATGTGTGCCATAAAGAAGGAGCTGGGGGGCCAACACACACCATGGGTGAACGACCTAAAGTGAAAAGACGAATTTGCGCGATGGAGCTACAGAATGCTGAGGGAGGGTGAGAGGGATGCGGGCGTGTGCATGCATAAGAAAAAGATAGCGCTAGCTACAAAGATAAGAGGGTTGTGTGGGTGTAAAAGACGAATAGAGATCATATATACTTCATTATAAAAAGTGAATTCGGATATTTAAAGAATTTATCATAGCGTTTCAAACCGACGCATGTGTGAATATATATAACGGTGATACACATGGTGTGGTTATGAACATGTTATGCTACATTTAATATATTTTATCTCTGATCTTATAAAAAACAGAGTTGTTGATGATGGTGTGCCTGCCATCCTGCATTATAGGTCGTCCGATTTATATCTGGCGGATAGCAAGGAAACTATGATCGTTGAAGTTGGCAACAATCATGATTGTAGATTCTTATTGAAATAGAAAAACGAATTCAAATTTAGTTCGAATTGTAGCGGTAGTATAGACATTTGGAATGCATTATACAGCAAGTGAAAAAATTTAATCGGACATAACATGGATTCATACTCCCTCCTTCCATCTATGTAGGGCGTAATGAGATTTTTAAGACCGCCTTTGACTATTGACAAGATTAATAGTACATGACATGCACAATGTGAAAATTATATCATTGAAAGAACCTTTCACAGACGAATTTATCGGTGTGCTTTGTGTAAGTTGCATGTCAAATATCATTGCTCTAATATTTGGTCAAAGTTAGCATCGAAAAACGCATTAGGCCATATATAGATGGAAGGAGGGAGTACCTTTGAATAGCATTTGTATAGTAAAACAGGGCAAGACTCTCTCTTTGTGTGGTGTGAATAGTTTTATTTTTTTCGTTTTCTTTTTGGTTGAGGGAAGTGCGAATTGATTTGGTACGTACAAGTACAATATTACTACACGTTAGGCTTGTCCCTAAAATTCAACCCGCGTCCTGTTATATCCCGAAAATTCAGATATCGTGCTCCCAAAACTGGCGCCTTCACAACCCGCGCCTTGCTATCCCGAAATTACAACGCGCGCGAAAACTTCCTCCAGCTGCCAAATCCCGACACGCAAAATCCCCCTTCTAACCCTGAGCCGAAAGGGCTGCTAGTTCAAATCGGTGGGGCATACTTTTGTAACAGACCCTACATTTTCGACAAGCGCGTACCTAAGTCATGCTTCACCCCCTCCCATCGCCCCCTTTTCGCCATTCAAAATCTCAGGCCGCCATAACCTCTCTGCTCCAGCCGCGAAACCCCACCCTCCTCCATCCTTCACGTCACCGCTTCCCAGCCGGAGCCTCTTCCCCAACGATGTCAATCACCGCAACGGCTCGACGTCCCTCGTCCACCTCCCCAGATGAGGATCTGTCATCCATCTCGCCGTCCCGCCGGTACAGCCGCCCCGTCCTCCACCTCCAAGGAGCTGCTCTGACGCTCGCCTCATCTATCGCGGGTGCTCCATCCCCACAGCGCCGCCATAACCTGCTCCACCGGCACCGCATCATCCTCACCGACTCCTCAGACGAAGCCAAGGCCTACTCGGCGCCACCAAAGAGGTTGTACACTCATCGCATCGCACCTTCTCCTTAACTCAACCTCCCGGCACCGACGGTGCTCCATCCCGCACCCCCATGGAGCGGCTACCTTGAAGCCGGCATCACGGGCGACATCTCCACGGCAGCTCTCTCCCAGTGTGAGGCCCCTTCGGCGGCGTCCATACCAGTCGGATCTGCTGCTGCTGCTCCGGCTCTCGCTCGCTTGCTCGCCCAGCTGCTGCTGCTGCCCTCCCCCTCGCTCGTGCTGCTGCTCTGCTACGATTAAGCCACACTTCAGTCAACCGAATCGACTTTTGGGTCAGTCGATTTTCAGGGGTTGGGGGCCTCGCCAAAGTTAAGGAAGAACCACCCGCAGCAGGGACGAGGGCTCGCCGGAGAGGTACCCCACTATCTATCTTAGGGTTCAGGGTGGGGTGGGGGCCTAGAGGGCTGGCCGGGGCGGCGGTGGCGAGTTGTTTCGGGGCGGCGAGGTGGCGCTGGGGCTGGTGGTTCGGCCGGTGGTGGCTGGCGGCTCACGGGGTGCAGGTTGAAGATGAACTGCAGGCCCTCCCTAAACTACATGTCAAGTGCCTCTCTGCTACCATTGCATTCAGTTTCGACAGTAGCATTCAGATTCCACAGTAAATTTCAGTTTCGACAGTTAAGTTCAGAGTCAACAGTTTTTACCTCATCTGTTGTAGTCAGGTGGTTTTTGGTGATGTTAATTTTACATCCATTTTAAATCATCTATTGGAGATGCTATTAGAATCGCACTTGAGATTGACGATGTCTGTCTTGTGCTGCTTCAGCCTTGACGTCTTACGGCTCACCGGAGCTTCTCCAACGACAGAACAATCCATCACAACAGAGCAGTGCCCTGAACGCCATCTACAGATACCTCAGATCTTCCTCCACACCTCCGACAACCACCTCTGCCTCAACTGCTTCAGCGACCAACCCAATGATGCTGAGGTCGACATGGCTACAGCAAAGAGGTTGTACACTTGTTGCATCACTTATTACTAAACATTCACGTCGATCCATTAGGGCTATTTTGGTTCAACGGAAAAACGTCGATCCACTGGTTGTTACCATCATTCTAAATTTCTGCATGCTCTCCTTACATAATCTCACCATATTATTTTCGTATGCATGTCAGATATTGTACACAGTCATGCTGAAAATGTAGAGAAGAAGAGAAGAGTTTTGTGCGGCAATACAATGTCATGCAGACATCGCTCCATGGTGGGTTCAATGTCAAACCCTCCCCACCCCTCTCCAGATTCTAATCCAGAGGAAGATATCTGTTCTAACGCGGATTCAGACGCCGCTGACCACTCCTATTTACCCCCAAGGTGTTTTCTCTACCTTGGCATGATGATGTTAGTCATATCATGCATATGTTGCCGTGTAGTGCCTAGTTTTGACATCATATATGTCATCTGCTTTGTTTAGACATGTTCTGTAATGCCACCTCTTTTGTTTCTATATCATATATGGGAATTATGCAGTCTCATGTCTTTTAGCCAGCCATAATATATATGAAATGTGCAATGCCATCCTGTTTAACCAGACATCATATATTTGAATGATATCTTGCCCATCCTTTTCTTCATTACATTTCCATTTGTTGACAATGTTTGTCAACAAATGGAAAAATCTGGAGTGAAAACAAGGCCTTCAGAGCAGACAGTGCTACCTGTCGAAGCAGATCTCTTGTTGGGTCCCGATAGCTCCTTGGAGATGGATTCAAAGACAGATGACCAGTCCTATTCCCCCACTGAGGTGTATGCTCTAACTTGGCACGGTTATACTGCTCATAGCATGCATGCGGTGTCTTGCATTGCATAGTTTAGACACCATATACAAAATATTCAACACCATGTTCTTAGTTTAGACATCATATCGAATGCCCTCTGTTTAGCATATAAATCACATATGTGAATTAAATGATGCGATCCTGATTACTTAGATAACATGTAGGTGAATTATGTCATGCAATCTTGTTTAGTTATTCATCATATCTTTGAATTATGTTATGCTATGCTATCCAGTTTAGATAGACATCATATATGTGAAATTATGTCATGCTATCCGTTTTAGTTAAACAATATACATGTCAACTATTTCATGCCCTCTTTTTTGCACACTATCTATTGCATTTGTCTCTCATACAATGTCTGTACATTCAACTATGTTTCCTGTTTATCAGCCATTTGAATTGGAGCGGGTGATGCCAGTATCTGGCGGACTAAAAACACGGTCTTCAAATAAAACAGTGCTACCTCTTGGTGGAGATAGCACCCCGGTTGTACATGCACAAGAACCAGCTATAACGCCCCGAGACCGTTGTGCCAGGTGTCTTCCAATTATTCGCTGTTGTTGCCTTGTCATTCGTTTGCGTGTTGCATCCTTGTCATGTCATCATGTGCATTGCATCATCATGTTTTTGAAACTTGCATCCGTCCGGGTTCCCCCAGTTCCGTCGGTTGTCCGTTCTGAGTCCAGACACACTTGCACACGCCCGCGGCATGTCCGAATATTATTTTATAAGTGGCCGGAAAATGTTCTCAGAATAGGATGAAAGTTGGCGTGTGGTGTTGTTTTGTTGTTAGTAGGCCGCTTGCCAAGTTTCATCGCATTCGGAGTCCGTTTGACGCCCCAACGGATAACTATAGCGGCAATATAGCCGGTCTAACGTCGGACGTTTTCGATCTCCGAAAACAGTCGTCGGGCCTTCTCTCTTCTCTTTTCTCAGCCTCAGGCCTTCCGCACAGTCCACTACCTACCGCCAGGCCCAACCTAACCTCTCTCGTCAGCCCGCGGCCCTCCTCGCGCGCGCGTTCGAAAAAGTTGTCCCGGACCCGACCCGAGCAGTCGACACCGTTGTGTCCGCATCATCCCCAAACGTCTACAAAACGTCTCTGTTTTCTTATTTGGGCTCCCTAGCCTATTTTTCCCGACCGTCCGATTACGATCGGAGGGACGGATTAGCCCCTACCCAAAAATCCAGTGCTATATATATAGACCTATCCCCTAGGCAGCAACCCTAAAATCTAGGTCTTTTGTCCCCCTTCAGCCTCCTCCACACTCCACCGAATCCACATCGGGATCCTCCCATTCCTCCTCCCACCAACCAGAGCTCGAGCCCGAGCCCTTGGATTTGAAGTCATCTGAGATGAGGACTGCCGCCTCCCTTCTTCTTCTCCTTCCCGGTGCTTCGTCGTTCCTCTAGATCTCTCTCACAACATGCTCTCTCTCTCTCCCATGTCTCTGCAGGAATCAAACTCCACCGCCCCTACCCATGGCGCCACCGCCGTCGACCTGCTCTGTCAGATGAATTCCGCAAGCACCCGCGCCGGCCAGGTCGCCTCACCTCCTCCATCTCTCCCTCCGGTCCTCTCTTTCTCTATTCTCTCATCCTTTTTAACTGAATTTCTTCCCCCGCCATGGCCCTGCAGCTCCCGCCGCCGCGCTGCTCTACTCGTAGCTGTCTTCAACAGATCTGATGCGAGCTCGTGTACCCGGCCCCGTCGCCTCCCAATTCCACCAGGGCCTCAGCCGTGCCCGTGCCTTCCTACCTCGAGCAGTTGGTCACCGGAGTTCCAGGAAGCCCGAGGAGCCCCATCGTCTCCATGGCCTCCTCCCCGTCGACTGAAAGCCGCTGCCCGCCGGAATAGCAGCAACCAACACCTCCCTGCGATCCCAGCCTCATCCCCACCTTTAGTTCGCCGCCCCGCCTCACCGGACTCCACCCCCGCCGGCGACCTCCACCTTCCTGAAGTCGCCGCTGCTTTGCTCCCTGTCGAGCAGAGGACGAGCGCCTCAATCCCTCACTGGGGCTAGATCAGTGCGTGGCCTCAGCGCAAGTCCAGCCAGATCCAGCCAGCCTGCTTCCCCTTCGGCCTTTAAGGCCAGCTCAAGCCGGCCCAGGCCAGCAGCCCGCATCCTGCACCAGCAGGCCAACCCAGCACCGACCGGGCCAAGAGCCCAATGTGAGCAGCCCATTCTAGCCCCTGTGCACTGTTGGGTCTGTCTCAGATTCGGCCCAGTGGATGTTTTTTCTTGGTTCTGCGATTTGTCTATTTAGAAGAGATTTACACTTTTGCAGTTTAACCCTTGCACTTCATGCATATAAAAACTCATCAACCGTGCATCATATTAAAAAGTTTTATATATGAAAAATGCTTAGTTTTTCTTCTAGTTTCATAATATGCTACTTTCATCCATGTTTAAAATACTTAAAATGTTGTTTGTTTAAATTTGCTTAAATAACTTGTTAAAATGATTTAATTCATAACTTAATAACCGTAGCTCGGTTTTTAATAAACTTTATATGTAAATGGGGTAGAAAAATGCCTAGTTTAACATGGTGTACTTGCTTTGCATGTTTAACAAATCTAAAATTGTGTTTAGGGCAGAACAGTACCAAACCTAATATTTGCATATGGGGTTTTACCGGAGTTGTTGTTCGTTGTTTCCGGCCTCATTTAAACTTGCCTAGATATGTAGTTTTGATGTGCTTCACCCTTGCCAATTTAATCAACATTTAATGTTGTTGAGTACCTAACCGAGAGTGAACTAAATAATTGATGTGGTGTTCCGTCAATATGCAACTCGTTGCATATTGAGCTCCACTTAATTTGTAGTTTTGGTTGTTGCACTTTGCCATGTCATGCATATTTAAACCGGACATGCATCATACTTGGTTGTGCATCATGCCATGCATATGTGATGGTTGTTTACTATGTTGTTTGGTTCTTTCCGGTGTTGCTTCTTCGGGTTAGTTCCGACAACGTCACGTTTGTGAGGATCCGTTCGACTATGTCCGTTTGTCTTCTTCATGGACTCGTTCTTCTTCCTTGCGGGATCTCAGGCAAGATGACCATACCCTCGAAATCACTTCTATCTTTGCTTGCTATATGCTCACTCTTTTGCTATGCTTATGCTGCGATACGTACCACTTGCTTATCACACCTCCCATATTGTTTAAGCCAAGCCTCTAACCCACCTTGTCCTAGCAAACCGTTGTTTGGCTATGTTACTGCTTTGCTCAGCCCCTCTTATAGCGTTGTTAGTTGCAGGTGAAGGTTGGAGTATGTTCCATGTTGGAACATGGATATTTTGTTGGGATATCACAATATCTCTTATTTAATTAATGCATCTATATACTTGGTAAAGGGTGGAAGGCTCGGCCTTATGCCTGCTGTTTTGTTCCACTCTTGCCGCCCTAGTTTCCGTCATATCGGTGTTATGTTCCCGGATTTTGCGTTCCTTACACGGTTGGGTTATAATGGGAACCCCTTGACAGTTCGCCTTGAATAAAACTCCTCCAGCAATGCCCAACATTGGTTTTACCATTCACCACCTAGCCTCCTTTCCCTTAGGTTCCGCGGACTCAAGGGTCATCTTTATTTAAACCCCCCGGGCTAGTGCTCCTCTGAGTGTTGGTCCAAACTAGAGCCCTTTGCAGCGCCCCCTCGGGGAAACTCGAGGTTTGGTTTTAGTTGTACGGAGCGCTCATCTGAGTGTGCCCTGAGAACGAGATATGTGCAGCTCCTATCGGGATTTGTCGGTACATTCGGGCGGTGTTGCTGGTCTTGTTTTACCATTGTCGAAATGTCTTGTAACCGGGATTCCAAGCCTGATCGGGTCTTCCTGGGAGAAGGAATATCCTTCGTTGACCGTGAGAGCTTGTGATGGGCTAAGTTGGGACACCCCTGCAGGGATTTGATCTTTCGAAAGTTGTGCCTGCGGTTATGGGAAGATGGGAATTTATTAATGTCCGGTTGTATAGAACCTGAAACTTAACTTAATTAAAATGCACCAACCGCGTATTGGAGTAATGCTTGACGTAGGTTGTTCTAGGATCACTTCTTGATCATATTTCATCGATCGTGCCTTTGCCTTCTCTTCTCGCTCTCATTTGTGTATGTTAGCCACCATATATGCTAGTCGCTTGCTGCAGCTCCACCTCATACCTTTTACCCTACCTATAAGCTTAAATAGTCTTGATCGCGAGGGTGTGAGATTGCTGAGTCCCCGTGACTCACAGTTTACTTATAAACCCAGCTTGCAGGTGCCGATGATACCGTGTAGGTGATGCAACCGAGCTCAAGAAGGAGCTCGATGAAGATTGTGTTCGTTATGTTGTTCCGTTTCCATTTGATCAGTAGTGGAGCCCAGTCAGGACGATCGGGGATCTATGTAGCATTTGGGGTAGTCTTCTTTTATTTTGGTTCCGTAGTCAGACCTTGAGTGTATCTGGATGAATGTAATGTTTTACACATGTATTGTGTGAAGTCGCGATTGTAAGCCAACTATGTACCTTTTTCCCTTATTGTATTACATGGGTTATTTGCAAAGATTACCTCACTTGCAACATTGCTTTCAATGCAGTTATGCCTCTTAGTCGTGCTTCGACACGTGGGAGATATAGCCGCATCGAGGGCGTTACAAGTTGGTATCATAGCCTTCCCCGACTTAGGAGCCCCCAGCTTGATCGAATCGCTGGCGTTGTTGAGTCTAGAAAAAATGTTTTGAGTCTTTTAGGATTATTTATATCGGAGAGTAGGATTCTTTTTACTCCTCAGTCCCTTCGTCGCTCTGGTGAGGCATCCTGACGTAGAGTTTTGACTCTTCTCTTCTCAAATTTCACTAAAAAAATTTAGGATCACGCGGGTATCTTGGAATCGTTCCGATGGTTTTGTGACCAGAACATTGTTCTTGGTGCCTCCTGACATTTAGGGGTTGTGGCAGTGTCCCGGGGAATTGAGCTCCGAGGTGTTGTCGTCACAATTTTATTGTTGCAGTTTTGGAATACCTGAGTTTCGCCGACATTGAAAATCTCTTTTATGCAGTTGTTGGTGAGATAACCTCGACACCACCCAGTACTGGAGCGGGAGTTCGAGAGTATTGCCATAACTCGTATAACGGATTCTTTTCGAAGGTTGAGGTAAATGATTTCTAAGGTTTCTTGGTTATGTGTTGAAGGATGGATACAGCTGGATGTAGGATTTGCTAGTTTTGGGTGAGATATTATGCTTCCCCTGTATCCCCAACACCTTATTGCATAACTGGAAAGTTTCGGGAGTTTATAAGTGGGAATTCAAGTAGCTCTTAGGATATCTTTCCGAAAGATGCATGATATGAGATTGGGGTTCGACGTCTAGTGGTCCGCCTATACACGGTTGGTTTTATAGTGGTCACGTTGTGTCTTAAAGGTTCCTTGGCTATGCTGACTCGGGGACGCTTCGTATGTCATGTGCACTGCCTTGTACATGATGGTGCTGTACGATCAAGCCCGTGTAGGCCCCACCACGAAAACTTCAGATGAAATCTCTATCATATGTTTGTTCTGGCTTATTCTGCAAGCCAATCCTTTGTTTTGTTTTTGAGTTGTGGTATTCGAGTTGCTTCGAAGTGAAATGTTGATTCCATACCTTTTCTAAACGGTGTTCTCATATTTCTATGTGAATACTAATCCCTCTTGATCATCGAGGTTGTCATGTTAATTCTTTTCAACCGGCGTGTTTCTCTTCAAGTGGATCCAATCATTTCAACACCAGCAAGATCAATTATCAGTTCTTCTCAATGTTGTTTGTGTCATTCATCCCAAGTTGTCTTTGTTTTCCCGCCCTCCCTCCCTTTTTCTTCAAGGGCTCAGATTTCTGAATCAAGTATCCATTTTATCCATGTGAATTTTCTCCATTCCTTTCTTTCAATGTTTTTACCCGGTGATTCTTAAGAAGATTCTAATGGAGCTTCTAGTTAATAATTCTTTATTTTTTTTCTTCTCCGGTGGATTCATTCAAGCTTTTGGTGTTGATCATATCCTTTTCCTTGTTTCAAATGTTTTCCCATGCCGTTGCACCACTTAATCTTTCACCTCTCGCTATTCAATTGTTCCGGAGTGCTGAAGATATCTCAGAAGGCTCGTCTTGTCATTCAAGATCCGTTCAATCTATTTCGAGGTTGTTATCTCATTCAAGTCGTTTAACTCAACCGGTGCAATCTTATTTTCAAGTAATCATTCAATGGTGTTTATTTTGAGTGGGCCCTAACCCACAGGTCTTTTTTCGGGATCTTACCTGACTCTTCTTATTTTACCGGAGTTATTCTCAAATCTTCTAAAGCTTGACGTAAGAATGAATTGTCATCAGTCATATGTCTTTCACCAAGATTTTTCAAATTCTTTTCATCGTTGGCTCAATCTCTTCGCTTTTGATTCTTCCAGAGCGTCTAAATAATTCATGGTGGTGTTTCTCATCGTCATTCTCAGATTGGAAGACCGAAGAAGATTTTTCTCTCAATCTTGCTCCATTCTCTTCAAGATTCGTGATTCTAGCTTGTTGCCATCCTGTCATAATTATTTTTGATTGTGGGAATTCTTTTCACCCATCCGAAGAAATTCAAGAGTCTTCTCAGTTTGATTATCTGGAGTCCATCAATTCAGGTTTATTCATTCTCAGCTTTCAGTTATCATTCTCCAATCTTACCGGTGCATTGTTCAAGTGATCTCTAATCAGTTCGTGATCCCTTCTTTCTCATGTATCTAGATTGTCTCAAGTATGTTCGTTCATTTGCTAATTCTTACCGATGATTCATCCTTTTACTTCATTCGTTGTTCAATTCTTATGATGGTTCTTCTAGGATTCTGTTCCGCTGTTATCATATCAATTCATTCGTTGTTCCAATCCTACCGGCGGTTCATTGAAGACCTTCCCAAGTTGACACTATATCTATCTTGATTCTTTATACGAGAATAAGTAGTATGCCAAACCATTGTTTGTCATCAATTTTAATTGGTGAAGGATACGCATAATGTAGTTCTTAGAGAGAATTCCTTATTTAGCACTGTCTTAAAATTTGTTGCCTTATTTGACACTGAAAAACATTTCATTCCTTATCTAACACAGACTATAAAATTTATGCCCTTTATAACACTTTCGTCCATTTTAAACCTTAACATTGTTAAATCATACGTGAAATGACCTATTTTCCCTTCATATGTATAACACCCTCGATACGACTATATCTCCCACGTGTCGAGGCACGACTTAGAGGCATAATCGCATTGAAGGCATATGTCGCAAGTTAGGCAATCTTCACAACATCCCATGTAATATAGATAATAAAAGGGGAGATAACATAGTTGGCTTACACTCGCCACATCAATCAAGTACATAAATAACATTACATCATCCAAACATTCATGGCCTGACTACGGCGCCAAAATAAAAGATAACCCAATAAGCGACACGGTCCCGATCACCCCCAACTGGGCACCACTACTGATCATCAGGAAAGGAAACATAGTAACATTGAGAGTCCTCGTCGAACTCCCACTTGAGCTTAAGCGCGTCTCCTGGAGCGGAATCATCAGGCCCTGCATCTGGTGTAATAGTAAACTGTGAGCCACAGGGACTCAGCAATCTCGCACCCTCGCGATCAAGACTATTTAAGCTTATAGGTCAGGCAAGGTAAATATATGTGGAGCTGCAGCAAGCGACTAGCAAAAATATGGTGGCTATCCTCTTCGCAAAAGAGAGCGAGAAGAGGAGGCAAAGCGTGAGCGAGAAACTAGAGAACAACCTGCGCAAGCATTTCCCCAACACCGTGTCCGCTTCCCGGACTCCGCCGAGAAGAGGCCATCACGGTAACACACTCGGTTGATTCATTTAGTTAAGTTAAGGTTCAAGTTATCTACAACCGGACATTAACAAATTCCCATCTGCCCATAACCGCGGGAACGACTTTCGAAAGTTCAAATCCCTGCAGGGGAGTCCCAACTTAGCCCATGACAAGCTCTCAAGGTCAACGAAGGAATAGACCTCATCCCAAGACGTTCCGATCAGACTCGGTATCTCGGTTCTTCAAGACACTTCGACAGGTTAAAACAAGACCAGCAACACCGCCCGAATGTGCCGACAAATCCCGATAGGAGCTGCACATATCTCTTTCTTAGGGCACAATCGGATAAGCAATCCATACAACTAAAACCAGCCCTCAAGTTTCCCCAAGGTGGCGCTGCAAGGGGCTCTAGGTTGGACCAACACTCAGAGGAGCACTGTCCCAGGGGGGTTTAAAATAAGATGACCCTCGGGCTCCGGAAACCCAAGGGAAAAAGAGGCTAGGTGGCAAATGGTGAAACCAAGGTTGGGCATTGCTGGAAAAGCTAAGGCGAACTATCAAGGGGTTCCCATTATAACCCAACCGCGTAAGGAAAGCAATAATCCGGGAACATAACACCGACATGACGGAAACTAGGGCGGCAAGAGTGGAATAAAATACTAGGCGAGAGGCCGAGCCTTCCTCCCTTTACCAAGTATATAGATGCATTAAGATAACATGGCAATATAATGATATCCCAACAAGTAAATAAATGTTCCAACAAGGAACGGCCTCCAAACTTCACCTGCAACTAGCAACGCTATAAGAGGGCTGAGCAAAGCGGTAACATAGCCAATCAACGGTTTGCTAGGACATGGTGGGTTAGAGGTTTGACATGGCAATTTGGGAGGCTTGAAAGAAAGTGGTAGGAATCATAGCATTGGCATAGCAAAAGAGCGAGCAATCTAGCATAGCAAAGATAGTAGTGATTTCGAGGGAATGATCATCTTGCCTGCAAAGTTGTCAGAGTTGACTAGATCCTCAAAAACAAACTCAACGGGCTCCTCGTTAGCAAACTCGTCTCCCGGCTCTACCCAAACAAGACAAACAAGCAACAAGGACACAATCAACCACGTGCAAGGATCAAATAAGATGATGCAAGGATGATATGCTACGTAGGATGCGATGCGGGATGCATATGCAAGATGTGACAGGGAATGCATGAACCTGGACTCAACATGGAAATCCAAGTGTTCCACTGGAAAGATGAGATGAAATCGCTCGAAAACGATATAAAGAACGCCGGAATCGGAGTTACGGTTTGGAAATGGCCAGCAATTCAAAAATGACACCGGTCTGCGATTTACAGCAAGTAGCCATCTAAATGCAATGAGATGAACGTGCTACAGCAACCAAACATGGCATGAAAATACATGGCCGGTATGCATTCATGATGTTTAACAAAGTTCTAGCACTGAGCTACGGCCAGTTCATCCATTAACAGGTTCAAACAAGCATGGCAAAAATGCATATGGAAAACAGATTTCAGACTTAGTGAAATTAACACTTGTCTGGAATTTCAGATCAGGTAGCACTCTTTGGAGCAACAAAACTACATGCTACAGGAACTGAACATGGCAAAGTAAAGCATGGCATGGAGCTACTCAAAGAGCTTAACAAAAGTCCCTTAGTGACCTTGATCCAAAAGGGATCAGAAAATACAATTGCAAGCATGTGAACATGGCAAAAACATAATCAGTTTTCAGACTTAGTGAAAACTGGCACATGCTGAAACATATCTCAAGAAGGCATGTTTACGAGCTCAATGCACTCACTACGGTGCAAGTCATGATAAGCTAAGCATACATCCATCAAGAATGCACAAAATGCAAGCTAGACATGGCAAGATCAATAGCATAGCATGCACGGATCAACTACAACATCATCGGCAAAAATTGCAAACAAGTTGACAACCTGCCCAGATTCACAAAGTAGCAAAAGTAGAGCTCGATTGACTCAAGCTAGGTTGCTCCATAATTGCAAACAAAGACATGGATGGATAGAGCACTACAATTTTAACAAAACATCCTTACTTATCATCCTCAAAAGAGGCACGGATCACTAGGAAACAACATGAACATATGGCCATATGAAATAAACAGATCAAGGACTTAGTGGAATTGCTAAGTCCCTGAAATCAGAATTACCAAGTGCACCACTTTGCAAGCTTGTGCTAGTCACCACACACATCACAAGAATACATGGGTTGCACCTCTAGAAAGATAACAAAACCCTTAACAAAACATATGTAGAGCATCAGGGCATATCATGCACACAATAATCCTGTCAAAAATGACAAAAGGCTAAGTGGAGTAGCAGATCTGACAAATATCTCAAGTAGCCCTCTTCTAACAGCATTTCGGGCATCAAGAGGAACTCAAATGAAAATGATGCAATGGAATGAAATCATGTACTCTCTGAGATGAACATTTTGATATGCTATATGCATGAATCGGAGCTACGGATGCAAAGTTACGAGGCTATGAACATGAGCAAAAAAATTAGGGACTTAGGGAAAAAACGGGGTCAACCCTAATATTTTCATATCTGGATCGGGGGCACACAGATCGAGGTACGTCGGAGCTCTCGCCAGAGATCGAAAGCAGAGGGCGGCCGGAGGGAGCTCGAACCCGCCGGCGTTGGCGAGGCCGGGCGGCGTGAGGTCAGCCCGCGGCGGCGGCGGCCG
>NC_041384.1:539468602-539474450 GCF_002162155.2 Triticum dicoccoides | reverse complement strand
CGGCGATGCGGGCCGGGGGGCCCGGCCTGGGCTACGGCGGGCCCGCGCGTGTGGCGGCGCAGCGATGTGGGCACGCTGTCATGTGGCGGTGCGGGATTGGCCCGGGTGGGGCGGCGTGCGTGTTCGGCCGGGGACGGACCTGTCCGGCCGGCGCGGAGACGATTTTTAGGGTTTTGGACGAGGGGGGATCCGGATTTTGGGGAGAGGCCTATAAATAGGCATAGAGGGAGCTAGGAGAGTCCAAATGAGGTGCGGTTTTCGGCCACGCGATCGTGATCGAATGCTCTAGATGAAGGAGAGGGTTTAGGTGGGTTTTGGGCCAAATTGGAGGGGTGTTGGGCTGCAACACACACGAGGCCTTTTCGGTCCCTTGGTTAACCGCTGGAGTATCAAACGAAGTGCAAATGATACGAAACTTGACAGGCGGTCTACCGGTAGTAAACCAAGGCCGCTTGGCAAGTCTTGGTCCAATCCGGAAATGTTTAAATCCCACACACAAAAGAAAAGTAGAAATGACCACCGGAGAAGAACGAAGCGCCGGAATGCAAAACGGACAACGGGGAAAATGCTCGAATGCATGAGACGAACACGTATGCAAATGCAATGCAAATGATGACATGATATGAGACGCATGACAATGACAACAACACACGGAGACAAAAACCCGAACCCGAGAAAATAAAATAACTTAACGCCGGAAACGGCAAGAGTTGGAGTACAAATTGGGAAAGTTACATCCGGGGTGTTACAATATGGTAGATGACCAAAATTTTATGTGGATGTGTATCCAGCCGACTTGTTTTACTATGTGCGTCTCCTTGGTCCCTCCTGTTGTGTGAGTTTCCGTTAATGGGAGATGCCCTCCCGTCTATTAGGTGCCTTGGTTTATATACGTGTCCAGCCGGCGGCTCGATGGGAACGTATGTACACCTACATAATAAGAAAAATAAAATCAACCTATGATACATACCTTATTACGTGATGCGCGCCCGTTACCTTTCTGAGCTCCTCTTCTTCAGCTGGGTACACACAGGTATTCGGACATGCATAGACGTATGTGTACACGGCCGGCCGGCACGTGTGTACCTTGCAACCCTTTCTTTGTGTCTCAAGAACACATACCATGGGACCCGTAAAAAAACTGATACCATAGGAAAAACTTATACATACACACGCTTCAACTAGTGGGGTAAAATTTTGGTCATATACCCCATGAGGGGCAAATAGGTCTTTCCACATATGATTTAACACCGTTAAGGCTTAAAATGAACTGAAGTGTTATAAAGGGCATAAAATTTAGACACGGTGTTAGATAGGGAAGAAAAACAATTCCAGTGTCAAATAGGGAAGCAATATTTAAAATAGTGTCATATAAGGAATTTTCTCTAATTCTTATTCTTGTTTCATCAAGTGAATTCAATTCCTTATTCCGGAGTGGTTCATCATATCACATTCTCGGTTCGAGATGCTTTATCTTTGATCCCGGTATTACAAGCTTCCACTTTATCTAGTCAAAAAGTTTCTTCTAACCATTGCAAGGTTTCACTTTGTGTTTTCAACTTCTCTTTCTTCTCGTTATCCTTTTGTTACCGAAGTTCTTCATGAAGGTTCTACATGATGGTTTCATCAAGGATTTAATTCATTCTCGAAGTGTTCATCAAGATTCTTTTCAGAGGAGCTCAAGCATTCTTCATCTTACTATCCGGAGTGCAATTTTTTTTTCCGTATCATTGGAGGTGGTATTATGTAATTCTTGATAATTTGAGTTCATGTTTCATGATTCACATGTTGTTAAGAATGAGGTATTTTAAATCCATCAACCTCTTCGTTGGAGTTATCTTGGGTTATATTTCACCTAAAACCTTCCCTAAGGATTGTTACTATTTATGGTGCTCTTAAAGGACCCAAGTTCTTCTTTTATCCTTCCAGTGAACGAGTTCCTCGTCTTCTTGTTCATATCAATCCAATCTATTGTTTTCGTTAGTGGCAGTTTTCACCTCAAGTTTTTTAGATGTTTTCCATAAGGCCACAACAAGCTTACTCTTTTCGTTGTTGGTTTTCCAACAACTCCGTTCGACCCTTCTCCTAAGGATGCCTTTTCAAGTTCAATTGTGGCAGAAGTTGTCATTTTCTTCCCAATTCCTTCTCTTCCAATTATCTATCTTCTATTTCTTTCTTCCGGAGGCATTGTGATGTTGCTCTCTTCACTCATCATCTCGGATTGTGTAGATCATGTTATTTCCTTTGCTTATCCATTTAACCGGAGTGTCATGCCCTCTTTTCAAGTTCTTCCCATTTTGACAACTTTTGCCCCCTTCTCAACCGGAGTGCCGTCTGAAATCGTTCTTGCCCATTGTGTCATTCTTTCATTAGTCCCGGAGGCATTGTGTTGTTGATTTCATCAAGTATCCTCTCGTCTTGTCAAGTTCTTGTTAATTCCTTCCATTTTCAGTCAGAGTGTTGTCCAAATTATATCATTCTTAATCCTTATCTATCTTGTTTTAACCGGATCGGTTTCAATATATATCTTGCCCTTCAACCTCAAGGTTTTTCGCAATGTTCTTTGTTCCTGTCTTCTAACGGAGTGTTTTCGACTTTGTTCATCTTCGTTGTATTCTTTCTTTCAATTTGTTCAACCTCTCAAGGTTCGTGGTTTCACTCGTTTGTCAAAGAAGCAACTTAGTTTTACCTCTTCTCGTTCTCTTCCGTTTTCCCTCCGGTGCCATTCTAGATCTCGGGACGAGATCCTCTCATAGTGGTGGAGTGTTGTAACGCCCCGAGACCGTTGCGCCAGGTGTCTTCTAGCTATTCGTTGTTGTTGCCTTGTCATTCGTTTGCTTGTTGCATCCTTGTCATGTCATCATATGCATTGCATCATCATGTTTTCGAAACTTGCATCCGTCCGGGTTCCCCCAGTACCATCTGTTGTCTGTTCTGAGTCCAGACACACTTGCACGCGCCCGCGGCACGTCCGAATATTATTTTATAAGTGTCTAGAAAATTTTCTCGGAATGGGATGAAAGTTGTCGTGCGGTGTTGTTTTGTTGTTAGTAGGCCGCTTGCCAAGTTTCCTCGCATTCGGAGTATGTTTGACGCCCCAACGGATAACTATAGCGGCAATATAGCCGGTCTAATGTCGGACGTTTTCAGTCTCCGAAGACAATCGCTGGGCCTTCTCTCTTCTCTATTCTCAGCCTGAGGCCTTCCGCACTGTCCACTACCTACCACCAGGCCCAACCTAACCTCTCTCGTCAGCCCGCGGCCTTCCTCGCGCGCGCGTCCAAAAAGTTGTCCCAGACCCGACCCGAGCAGTCGACACCGTTGTGTTCGGATCATCCCCAAACGTCTACAAAACGTCTCCGTTTTCTTATTTGGGCTCCCTAGCCTATTTTTGGCAACCGTCCAATTACGATAGGAGGGACGGATTAGCCCCTACCCAAAAATCCAGTGCTATATATATAGACCTATCCCCTAGGCAGCAACCCTAAAATCTAGGTCTTTTGTCCTCCTTCAGCCGCCGCCACACTCCACCGAATCCACATTGGGATCCTCCCATTCCTCCTCCCATCAACCAGAGCTCGAGCCCGAGCCCTTGGATTCGAAGTCATCTGAGATGAGCACCGCCGCTTCCCTTCTTCTTCTCCTTCCCGGTGCTTCATCGTTCCACTCGATCTCTCTCACATCGTGCTCTCTCTCTCTCTCCCATGTATCTGCAAGAATCGAACTCCGCCGCCCCTACCCATGGCGCCACCGCCATCGACCTGCTCTGTCAGATGAACTCCGCGAGCACCCGCGCCGGCCAGGTCGCCTCACCTCCTCCATCTCTCCCTCCGGTCCTCTCTTTCTCTATTCTCTCAGCCTTTTTAACTGAATTTCTTCCCCCGCCATGGCCCTGCAGCTCCCGCCGCCGCGCTGCTCTGCTTGTAGCTGTCTTCAACAAATCCGATGCGACCTCATGTACCCGGCCCCATTGCTGCCCAAGTCCACCAGGGGCTCAGCCGTGCCCGTGCCTTCCTGCCTCGAGCAGTTGGTCACCGGAGTTCCAGGAAGCCCGAGGAGCCCCATCGTCTCCATGGTCTCCTCCCCGTCGACCGAAAGCCGATGCCCACCGGAATAGCAGCAACCAACACCTCCCTGCGATCCCAGCCGCATCCCCACCTCTAGGTCGCCGCCCCGCCTCACCGGACTCCACCCGCACCGGCAACCTCCACCTTCCTGCAATCGCCGCTGCTCTGCTCCCTGTCGAGCAGATGACGAGCGCCTCAATCGCTCACTGGGGCCAGATCAGCGTGTGGCCTCAGCGCAAGTCTAGCTAGATCTAGCCGGCCTGCTTCCCCTTCGACCTTCAAGGCCAGCTCAAGCCGGCCCAGCCCAGCAGCCCGCGTCCTGCGCCAGCAGGCCAACCCAGCACCGACCGGGCCAAGAGCCCAATGTGAGCAGCCCCTTCTAGCCCCTGTGCACTGTTGGGTCTGTCTCAGATTCGGCCCAGTGGATGTTTTTTCTTGGTTCTGCGATTTGTCTATTTACCAGGGATTTACAGTTTTGTAGTTTAACCCTTGCACTTCATGCATATAAAAACTCATCAACCGTGCATCATATTAAAATGTTTTATATATGAAAAATGCTTAGTTTTTCTTCTAGTTTCATAATATGCCACTTTCATCCATGTTTAAAATACTTAAAATGTTGTTTGTTTAAATTTGCTTAAATAACTTGTTAAAATGATTTAATTCATAACTTAATAACCGTAGCTCGGTTTTTAATAAACTTTATATGTAAATGGGGTAGAAAAATGCCTAGTTTAACATGGTGTACTTGCTTTGCATGTTTAAAAACTCTAAAATTGTGTTTAGGGCAGAACAGTACCAAACCTAATATTTGCATATGGGGTTTTACCGGAGTTGTTGTTCATTGTTTCCGGCCTCATTTAAACTTGCCTATATAGGTAGTTTTGATGTGCTTCACCCTTGCCATGTTAATCAACATTTAATGTTGTTGAGTACCTAATCGAGAGTGAACTAAATAATTGATGTGGTGTTCCGTCAATATGCAACTCGTTGCATATTGAGCTCCACTTAATTTGTAGTTTTGGTTGTTGCACTTTCCCATTTCATGCATATTTAAACCGGACATGCATCATACTTGGTTGTGCATCATGCCATGCTTATGTGATGGTTGTTTACTATGTTTTTTGCTTCTTTCCGGTGTTGCTTCATCGGGTTAGTTCCGACAACGTCGCGTTTGTGAGCATCCGTTCGACTATGTCTGTTTGTCTTCTTCATGGACTCGTTCTTCTTCCTTGCAGGATCTCAGGCAAGATGACCATACCCTCAAAATCACTTCTATCTTTGCTTGCTAGATGCTCGCTCTTTTGCTATGCCTATGCTGCGATACCTACCACTTGTTTATCATGCCTCCCATATTGTTTAAGCCAAGCCTCTAACCCACCTTGTCCTCAAACCATTGTTTGGCTATGTTACCGCTTTGCTCAGCCCCTCTTATAGCATTGTTAGTTGCAGGTGAAGGTTGGAGTTTGTTCCATGTTGGAACATGGATATTTTGTTGGGATATCACAATATCTCTTATTTAATTAATGCATCTATATACTTGGTAAAGGGTGGAAGGCTCGGCCTTATGCCTGCTCTTTTGTTCCACTCTTGCCACCCTAGTTTCCGTCATATCGGTGTTATGTTCCCGGATTTTGTGTTCCTTACACGGTTGGGTTATAATGGGAACCCCTTGACAGTTCACCTTGAATAAAACTCCTCCAGCAATGCCCAACATTGGTTTTACCATTCGCCACCTAGCCTCCTTTCCCTTGGGTTCCGTGGACTCAAGGGTCATCTTT
>NC_041384.1:539359945-539468444 GCF_002162155.2 Triticum dicoccoides | reverse complement strand
GGAAACTCGAGGTTTGGTTTTAGTTGTATGGAGCGCTCATCTGAGTGTGCCCTAAGAACGAGATATGTGCAGCTCCTATCAGGATTTGTCGGCACATTCGGGCGGTGTTGCTGGTCTTGTTTTACCATTGTCGAAATGTCTTGTAACTGGGATTCCGAGCGTGATCGGGTCTTCCTGGGAGAAGGAATATCCTTCGTTGACCGTGGGATCTTGTGATGGGCTAAGTTGGGACACCCCTGCAGGGATTTGATCTTTCAAAAGCCGTGCCCGCGGTTATGGGCAGATGGGAATTTGTTAATGTCCGGTTGTAGAGAACCTGAAACTTAACTTAATTAAAATGCACCAACCGCGTGTATAACCATGATGGTCTCTTCTCGGTACAGTCCGGGAAGTGAACACGGTGTTGGAGTAATGCTTGACGTAGGTTGTTCTAGGATCACTTCTTGATCATAGTTCATCGATCGTGCCTTTGACTTCTCTTCTCGCTCTCATTTGCGTATGTTAGCCACCATATATGCAAGTCGCTTGCTGCAGCTCCACCTCATACCTTTTACCCTACCTATAAGCTTAAATAGTCTTGATCGCGAGGGGGTGAGATTGATGAGTCCCCGTGACTCACAGTTTACTTCCAAACCCAGCTTACAGGTGCTGATGATACCGTGCAGGTGATGCAACCGAGCTCAAGGAGGAGCTCGATGAAGATCGTGTTTGTTATGTTGTTCCGTTTCCATTTGATCAGTAGTGGAGCCCAGTCAGGACGATCGGGGATCTGTGTAGCATTTGGGGTAGTCTTCTTTTCTTTTGGTTCCGTAGTCGGACCTTGAGTGTATCTAGATGAATGTAATGTTTTACACATGTATTGTGTGAAGTGGCGATTGTAAGCCAACTATGTACCTTTTTCCCTTATTGTATTACATGGGTTGTTTGCAAAGATTACCTCACTTGTGACATTGCTTTCAATGCGGTTATGCCTTTAAGTCGTGCTTCGACACATGGGAGATATAGCTGCATCGAGGGTGTTACACCAGCCCTACCACACATAACCCAAACTCTCGCAGATTGTACCCCTAGTGCGATTGTCGGTTTCAAAACCAGCGGATCTCGGGTAGGGGGTCCCGGACTGTGCGTCTAAGGCAGATGGTAACAGGAGGCAGGGGACACGATGTTTTACCCAGGTTCAGGCCCTCTTGATGGAGGTAAAACCCTCTGTCCTGCTTGATTATTCTTGATAATATGAGTAGTAAAAGAGTTGATCTACCATGAGATCGGAGAGGCTAAACCCTAGAAGCTAGCCTATGGTATGATTGTATGTTGTCCTACGGACTAAAACCCTCCGGTTTATATAGAGACCGGAGAGGGCTAGGGTTACACAAGGTCGGTTACAAAGGAGGAGATATGCATATCCGTATTGCCTAGCTTGCCTTCCACGCCACGTAGAGTCCCATCCGGACATGGGACGAAGTCTTCAATCTTGTGTCTTCATAGTCCATCAGTCCGGCCAAAGGATATAGTCCGGCTATCCGGAGACCCCCTAACCCAGGACTCCCTCAGTAGCCCCTGAACCAGGCTTCAATGATGATGAGTCCGGCGCGCAGTGTTGTCTTCGGCATTGCAAGGCGGGTTCCTCCTCCGAATAAACCACATAAGAGTTTGAATACCAGGATAGTGTCTGACCCTACAAAATAAGTTCCACATACCACCGTAGAGGGAATAATATTTCCACAAATCCAATCTGCTGACATGTTTTGGCAGCATGACATCATGCCATGGCCCGGTAATTATTCGAACCGTTTTTCCTTAACCAGCCCCGCACATAACGCGAGGCGGTTTCTTGACACCTCTTGTCAAAGCAGAGATCGTGTTCCCCTTATTACGGGATTCTCATTAATACAGACGTGGGTAACCCAACCATGCCTAGGACTCTTAGATTTTAGGCAAGTCCCAAACGGCCACGAGGAGGACACATGATATTCAACCTCTTTATAAAGGGACAAGGCTTTTACTTTTGTCCCTATGATGCTCAATCGAATCCTTCCCCCGCCTCGAGTTCTAACACCCAAAGCCCAGGTCAGGTGCTTCGGACCTTCAATCATGTCCAGATCCAGCCTTCAAGGCCGGTGGATGCCTTCCTCCATCACGGAGGAGGATATCAAGAGGTTGGGGGAGGCCAGATACCTGACCGCCGAAATCTCGCATAGGCTGCCCGCCTGAGTGCAGGTCATCCCTACTCACGATCCCAATGAGAGCGTTGTGTTCATCTCCCACTTCCTCCGAGGACTAGGCCTCGCTCTAGATCCCTTTGTTAGGGGTCTTATGTTCCATTACGGGCTGGATTTCACGACCTAGCCCCGGATTCCCTCCTTCACATCTCGTCATTTATTGTTGTTTGTGAGGCCTTCCTCCGCATCACCCCTCACTTCGGCCTGTGGCTCAAGACCTTCAATGTGAAGCTGAATATGGTCGAGGGGCAGTATGCAGCGTGTGGAGGTGCTCTAATAAGAAAAATTGCTAGCGCTCCATGGCCAAAGGGCTCCTTTCCAGAGGTTTCCGGATTATGGCAACCGGAGTGGTTCTACGTCACAACTCCAAGAAGTGCCAAGTGGGTAGCCGCCCCCACCTTTCGCTCGGACCCTCCACCACAACTGATGTCATGGATCAGCAGGGGGCTGAGCTGGGGTCCAGCCAAGGACGTGCCCATACTGCAGAGCCACATCCGAGATCTCTTTGACGGAGATTTCAGTCTGGTTATGGTAATGCAAGTCATGCTGGTTCGTCGAGTCCAGCCTTGCAAACATCGGCCCCTCCGCATGTGGGAATTCAACCCAGAAGGACTGCGCACTATTCAGAATTTCCTCGGCCTGACGCATGAGGAGATGTACAAATCGTTCTTCAGACCTCAAATAGAGTGTCCGGACACTACCGAGGACGTGGGCCTGAGCAGCAACCGCACCGTGGCCCAAGTAAGTAATCCCATCGCCGAACACACTGTCCTTTTTATTTATCATGACATCATTCTGAAGAATCGCTCTTTGACCAGGACTGGATAACAAAGGCGAAGATGATCCGGTGTTCGCGCCCCCTTCCTGAAGGCTTGGACAATCCGGTGCTGGAAAAGATGCTCGAGCTAGCACCTTGCCTGGTGCCCTCAAAGGAAGATGAAGGGAGGAATAAAGAGGGCGAAAGCGGGCCTCCACCACTAACTATTCCAACCGAGGTAATGAGCGCCTCCATGAGGGAGGATAACCTAGGGGAAGAATCTGACATTCTCTCGCCCCGGGGAAGGAGGAGGACTACCTCTGAAGATCTGGAAACCAAGGTTTCAAAATGGGAGAAGAAATCTCCACCAGAGGGTCCTGCCTCGGAGGGTGCTCTTGCCGCACAATCCCCGCGCGGGGATCAGCCCTCTAACAAGCTGTAAGTAATTAAAAAGTACTTAATAGTGAAGATATCCTACCTTACTTCTCAGGAAAATAACCGAAGCATTTATCTTGCAGTTAGGATCTTAGCCCTTCTCACTAGAGCTCGTCTTCAGGGGATCTTCTTCCGGAGATGATGGAGAGCAAAACGCCTCCCCCGGACTCCCCAGCTCAAGAAGCGGGCGACCTTGAAGTGTTGTTGCGGAGGGTTTCTCCTGATCTGGCAAGGCCAGAAGGTAATCCCATGGCCACCCGAAGTCCCCAGTATCTGGCTCTTGAAGAGAGCAATCAAAGGAGTGCAGCACCATCTGGTATGTGGTCGGACATACTGAAGGATCTGCTAGAGCGAGTGACTATCTCAGAAGAGCACCGTACATTGATGGGTACAGTGATTGAAAGGATTTCGTCCGCCGAAATTGGGTTGCATGAGCCTTTATGAGTCTACTGGCGGGTTTTGAGGTACGTGAAATGATATACATTTTTGACAGTACCGCACATATTTAGGTGTGCCCCGTGTGGATAGTAGCCCCTGAGACTCTGGTTGTCGTCGAGAACGGCGGCAAATAGAGGATCATAGTCCCCGGTAATAACCAGACCGCCTTTATGTGCAGGTGGTTGAAGCTCCGGTGGCTAGCCGGACTGGTGGATTTGTCGGACTAAAGCGGCAACTGGATGCGGCAGCTGCCGACATTGTGCTTGTCAACAAGCGGCTTGACGAGGCACAGTGTGAGTGATTTTTCTAGTGATCGTCACATAATAAGAGCAGCATGATGCTAGTATGTTTAATATGTTGTGACTGCAGATGAAGCTTCCACCGGGGAGACCCTTCAGGCGGAGCTTGCCCGAGCCAAGAAGCAAGCAAGGAGTAGTAATGCGGCCGCTTTAAAGGCGGTCGAAGAGTTAAGAGCCAAAAAGGCCGCGCATTGCGAGAGCAAAGAGAAAATGGCCGAGATGGCTGTAAAGTTAAAAGACACTGCCGACCGTTGCCAGCTTCTTCAAGAGGAAAACCGGGCGAAGGTGACGGACCTGGAAAAGGCCACGATGACGACCAAAGACACCCGCTCTGCGATGAGAGCGAAGAAGGAGGAGCTGCGTCAAGCCGGGGATATCGCAGCTGGGAAATCCTTCATGCTGCGGAGGAAGTTTGGAGATCCTCAGTATGCCCCTCTGGACCGGCTGTGGAGTTCGGCGGACGCGTATCTGGACTTGGCGGCGAGTGCTGTCGATGCGGTTGAATACTTCCGAGATCAAACAGATCCTGAAGTGGACAAGCTATTCTGGTCACAATTTAATGTTCCAGAGCGTCCGCTTCCATTGACTGACCGGCTTGCCGAATGGGCCGAGCTGAATAGATTGTCCGGACTCGCCATGAGGTCTGTTGTGGATCATCTGTGGCTAAAAAGGCCAAAGCCGAACAGCTATTTTAGTTTGGTGCAGCAGTTCCTTGGTGCGGTGCCGCGCATTAAGGCGATGAAAGAGGTCAGCGTGCATAGAAGGCTCGCGGATGGCCCTTGCCCGTGTCAAAACATACTGGGCAGAGATGGATGCCACCACTGTTGCGGCGCAGGGTTCGGCCATAGGCCGAGTGGATGCCGAGCACTATTTTGAAGAAGTTCTTGAAGGCACTCGTTCGATAGAGGCCCAGTGCTCGAAGAATATTATGTTTGAATGACATGTATTCCCATTGTAAAAACAATGTTTTATTAAGTTTATCAAGGCTGTATTTATACTTTTGCCCGAAAGTATTATGATGCCTCCTGTGCAGCCGTTTATGTATATATGTAGTCGTCGGCTTCAGCCCCCATGCATATAATGTGGGGGTGTTCGCAGAAGACACATGTTCACACTTGACCCAACGTCTTGGTCCATTAAGGAGGTGATAACGCAGCGAACTAGGCAACCGAACTATAATGCTTTAACACTTTCACTTAGAAAGAGGAGTTTGATAGTGGGGCTACTATATAGCCCCTGGTGGCTCCGCACTCATCCGAACTCGGGGTGCGTACATGCCTAGCCGGGAAACAGCCCTTCGTTAAGGTGGAGGAATCCCGAAGATTCCGATAGGTCATCGAGTGGTTGACCAGTCTCACGCTATATCATGACAGTCGGTTTTCGGCTTTCTCTACTGAGGTGCTCGTCGGGATGAACCAGGGTACAATCGCAGTAGTTCTCATGGTGCCGCCTTAGCCAATAGAGCGGAACGTAAGGCAGCAAAACACAGGAGCCGGGCAAACCCAACATTTGACCAAAGACATGATTCGGAGGTTGTGCATATAAGGCCAAACTCGCGACGCCGAACACTCCCTAAGGTATTTGGTCTTTATGGTGTAAACCGGGCCTAAACAGTGCCCTTTGTAATAAGCCCTTGGTGTCCAGGTACGTGCAATATTCTGACGTGGCCACATGCCAATACGTCAGGATCCTTCTCAATTGTACTGAGAATCTGAGGGATGTGTATCAACAAGAGACAGTAAAAAAGGTTTACGCGGGGTCTTAATCTAAAAAGAATCCTTCGAACGGGTCCGTGCTGCACGTCTGCGCTTGTGTCTCTGTTGTGCCGTATTCTGGACGGGTGTAGCACAATGGTCATTTGAAAAAGAGAGGAACTTACTTGAAAAGTTGCCATGCAAAAGGTAAGTTATACTAAATAAACAATATATAGTTCAAAATGAGTAAAGTTGAGCCTGATTGCCACTTGTGCGCGCGCATTGAGCCCCTTGTATTGTAATAGGGGTATGGCCATCAAACCTGTATCAATTACATATAGTTGTACCGGACTCGTCCAACCGTGTCCGTGGTCTTAACGACCTGTTAGATGCTTTAGTTAGTGAGGCCGTTTAGTGTGCGGCTGCCGAGGCAGCCGCACGGTCTTCCGCGCGCAAGGAGCGCTCAATATTTCCATTTACTGTAATGATGTCGCTTGGACTGGGCATCTTAAGCATGAGGGAAGCGTAATGCGGTATTGCGTTAAAGCGATCAAAAGCTTCGCGTCCGAGTAGTGCTTGATAGCCACTTTGGAATGGAGCGATGTGGAAGGTTAAATTTTCGCTGCGGAAGTTATTGGGGAAGCCGAATATAACCTCTAGTAGCAGGGAGCCCGTGCAATGGGCTTCTGGGCCTGGCGTTACTCCTGTAAAGGTAGTATTGCTATGGCTAATTTTTGTTGGATCTATCCCCATGTTGCGGACTGTGTCCTGATATATCAGGTTTAAACTGTTGCCGCCGTCCATCAGGACTCGTGTGAAGTGGTATTCGTCAATTATTGGGTCTAATACCAAGGCAGCCCATCCTGCACGTCGGACACTTGCTGAGTAATCCTGATGGTCAAAACTGACCGGTTGGGACGACCAGTGGCAAAACTCCGCGGTGGTAGGCCCTGGAGCATGTGTCTCTGGGAGTGCCGCTGTGTTTCTCCCCTTTATCACGTGTAACATGTTGACTGTTTTGACTTCTGGTGGGAATTTCTTCTGTTCCCCAGTGCTTTGCTTGCGAGGCTCGTCCTCATCTTTGCTTGGTGTATCCTGCCCTTATATTCGGCGTTGAGCTTGCCGGACGGCTTGAAGACCCAATGTTCTCTATGGGTATGATTTGCAGGTTTATCGGGGGTACTATGGATCTGACATATTTGGTCCAGAATCTTGTTTAGGCTGGATAGTTCGTCTCCGTTGCCTTTGGAGGGCGGCTTTTGCTGACCTGGCTGAGAGCTTCTGAATCTGGCGTTTACCGCCGTGCTCTTCGAGCTATCTTCTTTATTCCGGCGCTTGTTTTTGCTGCGTCGTGATTTCCCATTTCCATCCCTGACTTCGGATGTACTTGGGTCGCTGGTGCTGCATCGGGCTAACCATCTATCCTCGCCCGTGCAAAAGTGGGTCATGAGGCTTGTTAATGCTGCCATTATTCTCGGCTTTTCTTGGCCGAGGTGTCTGGCAAGCCATTCGTCTCGAACGCTGTGCTTGAAAGTTGCTAAGCCTTTGGCGTCCGGACAGTCGACTATTTGGTTCTTCTTAGTGAGGAACCTGTTCCAAAGCTTTCGGGCTGACTCTCCGGGTTGTTGATTCATATGACTTAAATCGTTTGCATCCAGTGGTCGGACATAGGTCCCTTGAAAATTTGCTCGAAAGGCGTCTTCGAGCTCTTCCCAGCTTCCAACGGAGTTTTCGGGGAGGCTTTTAAGCCAGTGCCGAGCTGGCCCTTTGAGCCTGAGGGGTAAGTACTTGATGGCGTGGAGATCGTCTCCTCGAGCCATGTGGATATGGAGGATATAGTCCTCAACCCAGACCCCAGGGTCTGTCGTTCCGTCGTACGCCTCTAAGTTTACGGTTTTGAATCCCTCTGGAAATTCATGGTCCAGCACCTCATCGGTGAAACATAGGGGGTGTGCGGCACCCCTGTATTTGGGTGTACCGTGGTGTTCGGATGTTTGTTGTGTTGTATTGCATACTGGAGCGCGCTTGTGTGGCCCGTATATGGATCTAGTTGCGCCATCCTCTTGATGCGAGCCCTCGCATGGATCATGTACTAGCTTATGTGCGGCGGCATTTGCCGCTCTTTGTTGGCCACGAGGTCGTCTATCCGACCGGATGGCCATTTTGTTTTCTAATTGCGGGGGATCTAAGGCCTCCTCGTCGAATTCAGGTAGCAACTTTCACTTCGGGTAGCTCTTGGTGTGGCGATTACCGCCGTACTTCGCTGCAGTATTGAGTACCTCGCTCCATCTGATTCTGAGTGTGTCTTGTGCAGCCTTGAGCCTTTGCTTCTGCTTTTTCAGACTCCTCGCAGTGGCAACAAGCCTTTGATGGGCATTCTGTTGCTCTGGGTGCCTTTCCGGTGTGATGTCGTCCGGACTGTTATCTTTGACGGAGTCGGGTTGTTCGGTTTGATTCTCCGTGTTGCCCTGGTCGGGCGATGGTTCACCCTGCTCTATTGCTGGGTCTATATGACCGCTGTTTCTGCCGAGGTGGGATTTGGAGCGGCGCTTACGCCGCCACTTTGACTGCTTCTCGAGGGAACAACCCTTCATTGCGTCCTTCCGTTCCTCGTCGTCGTTTTCTTTGGGTGTGTCCACCATGTATACATCATATGATGAAGTGGGCATCCAGTGCCCTGTGGGCAGTGGTCCTTGTTCATCTCCTGCATCGTTGTCCATACCGTCGATGTCTTCGGAGTCAAGGTCGAGCATGTCGGTCAAATCGTCGACAGTGGCTACTAAGTGGGTGGTGGGTGGGCGGCAAATTTCTTCGTCATCCGCATCCCAATCCTGCCGAACATAATTCGGCCCGGAATCTCCTGACAAGGAGAGAGACCTTAATGAGTTCAGTAAGTCGCCGAAGGGCGAGTGCTGAAAAATATCCGCGGAGGTAAACTCCATGGTCGGCGCCCCGTCGGATTTGATAGGCACGGGCGCAGGCGGTTTGGAGTCCGTGGCCGGGGAGGAATCCAGTAGTTCGGCGTCACGACTCTCGTGAAGGGTAAGGTCGATACTCGGCTCGATCGCCAATGAGAGTGCGGCCTTCGTGGCGGGGTCTATCCACCCGCCCATGGATGGTGCAATTGGCTCTGAACTGAGGGTCGGAGCGGTTGCCGGCGCAATCTCCTGGACACTGTCCGATGGCAGAGCTAAATCATGCTCATCGTGACCGTGTGGCGTACTAAGCAGGGGCTCGAATCCGTCGAAGATCAAGTCTCCGCGAATATCGGCCGTGTAGTTTAAGCTTCCAAACCTGACCTGATGGCCAGCAGCGTAACTCTCGATCTGCTCCAGATGGCCAAGCGAGTTGACCCGTAGTGTGAAGCCGCCGAACACAAAGATCTATCCGGGGAGAAAAGTCTCACCCTGGACTGCATCGCTATCGATGATCGAAGGAGCCATCAAGCCTAACGGAGACGACACAGAGGAACTCTCAATGAAAGCACCAATGTCGGTGTCAAAACCGGCGGATCTCGGGTAGGGGGGTCCCGAACTGTGCGTCTAAGGGGGATGCTAACAGGAGGAAGGGGACACGATGTTTTACCCAGGTTCTGGCCCTCTTGATGGAGGTAAAACCCTATGTCCTGCTTAATTATTCTTGATAATATGAGTAGTACAAGAGTTGATCTACCATGAGATCGGAGAGGCTAAACCCTAGAAGCTAGCCTATGGTATGATTGTATGTTGTCCTACGGACTAAAACCCTCCGGTTTATATAGACACCGGAGAGGGCTAGGGTTACACAAGGTCGGTTACAAAGGAGGAGATATGCATATCCGTATTGCCTAGCTTGCCTTCCATGCCAAGTAGAGTCCCATCCGGACACGGGACGAAGTTGTAAGTGCATCTAGTGCCACCCCTAGTTGGTTTTGGAGTATTGACGACAAACCTAGTTGAGGGACTAATGTGTTTGTGAGAATTGCAGGACAACACAGGTAGAAGTCCCTCATTGATTCGGTTTTCCTACCAGAGATGACCCCTAAAAATGTATGAAGACATTGATGTCAAAGGTGGTATATGAAGATATTCTCATTGAAGACTATGACAAGAGAAGACATCGCATGAAGCCTATGGAGCTCGAAGACTTAGATCTTTCGTTGTTCTTTTTCTACTCTGTTGAGTCATAGGAACCACCATACTGTTAGGTGGGGTCCAAGAGAACCAGTCAGAATGACTGAAGTGATGCTTAACCAAAACCTATATCTTCGAGTGAAGACTACGAGAGCGAATCTTGTCCAGAGTCAAACAAGTCAGCTTTGCTTGTAGCCCAAGTAAAGTTGCCGTGTGAGTTTGAAATCTGAACGTTGGAACACGTGTCAGTTCCTTAGCGACCCAGGGTCATTTCGGACAAATCAGGTCGGGTTGCCTAGTGGCTATAAATAGCCCACCCCCTACAACCATAAACGGTTGGCTGCTCAGAGTTAGAGTACGGCTTTTGTTGTTTGAGAGCAACCCACCTCGAAGCCTTTGAGAGAGAATTCCTTGCGAGGATAAAGCCCTAACCACCCAGAGCCAAAGAGAGTTAGGCATCACTTAAGTCTTCTTGTCTGTGTGATCTGAAGACTTGTTACACTTGAGGACTGTGAATCCTCAAGCCGGTTAGGTGTCGCGTTCTGAGCATCCAAGAGACATTGTGGATCGCCGGTGAACAAAGTCTGTGAAGGTTTGGGAGTCTACCTTGAAGACTTACCAGAGTGATTGGGCGAGGTCGGTGTGACCTTAGCTCAAGGGGAATATGATGAGGACTGGGTGTCCTAAGCTGTGTGTTCAGGACTGGGTGTCCGGGACTGTGTGTCCTCAGGTTTAAATACCTAGCCGCCCTAACCAGACGTACAGTTGTCATAGCAACTGGAACTGGTCCAACAAATCATTGTCTTCAACGAGTCACTGGTTTCATCCTTCCCTTCCCTTTACTTACTGTTGGTCCTTGTGAAGTCATTGTATGATTGCACTATCTTTTGTCTTCACTGAGTGACTACGTGTTCTGTTTGGCTTCATAATATCTTCCTACCTGATCCTCACTACATTGCTGCTATTAGTCATTGTGCTTTCACTTCATTGAATACTTGACTATGGCTTGCCTAGTGTAGTCTACCTTCCGCTGCATGGTAATAGATTTATTTCTATCGATTATCTTCGAAACTTCCACGTTTTGAAGACTTTCATAAAAATCGCCTATTCACACCCCCTCTAGTCGATATAATGCACTTTCAATTGGTATCAGAGAAAGGTACTCCCTTGTTCTGTGTGATTCGGTTTAACCACCTGGAGTTTTAGCTATGTCGACTGCAGGGATAATCAAAGTCTCCGCTGCGTGCCCCGTCTTTGATGGAACTGAATATCCCTACTGGAAGAATAAGATGCGCATGCATCTTGAAGCCATTGACGTCAACCTATGGTATGTCATCAAGAACGGCGTTCCCAAGGCTGGAGAAGGTGTCACTGTTGCTGACGTCAAGAAGTTCGTTCAACTGGACTCTACTGCCAAGAATATCATCTGTGGTCATCTGACCAAAGGACAGTATGGCCGCGTGAGTGCTTTGGAAACATCTAAGCTAGTCTGGGACTGGCTCTCCAAGGTCAAAGAAGGCGTCTCAACCCAGAGAGATCAGAGAATCAGTGTCCTTCGCAACCTCTTCAACCGCTTCAAGCGAAATGAAAATGAGAATGTCCAGCTCACGTTTGATCGACTCACTGACATCACAAATGAGCTTCAAGCCCTCGGTGCTACTGAGATCACCAAGCATGAAGTCGTCAAGACACTACTGAGATCACTTGACAGTTCGTTTGACACCCTAGCCCTGATGATTCAAGAACGTCTTGATTTCAAGACACTCGATCCATCTGACATACTTGAGAGGCTCAACACACATGAGTTTCAGCTTTCTGAGAAAAGAGATATCTATGGTGCCAACTATGGGCGAACTCGTGCCTTGAAGGCAAAAGCTGTCTCCTCATCTGAAGAAGAATCTGACAGCAGTTCTGATGATCCTGAAGACATTGGAAAGGAACTTGCTATGCTTGTGAAGAAGTTCCAAAAATTCAACAAGAAGAAAGGCTTCAGAAAGTCTTCACGATCAAGCTCAAGGAATGATGAAGCTTCTGCTCATGACTACCAGAAGAAAACATGCCACAAGTGCAAGAAACCTGGCCACTTCATCTCTGAGTGTCCGAAGTGGGACAATGAGAACAAAAAGAAGAAGAAGATCAAGGAATATGACTCTGACGACAAGAAGAAGAAGAAATACTCAAAGTCTTCTTCCAAGTCTTCCTCAAAGTCTTCATCACACAAGAATACCTCATCTGGCAAGGCACGTGCGTTTGTTGGCAAGGAAATGGATTCAGAGGAGGAGTCCGCTTCTAAGGAGGCGGAGGTGGAGTCTGAGGAGGAGTCCGATTGTGGCATTGCAAGTCTAGCTACAGCATACGTTGCCAAGTCCATCTTCAACACTGAAGACAATGACTTCATCACCGACACCGATGCAAATGACAAGGACTACTCCGCTCCTACCTACTGCTTCATGGCACGCGGTGCCAAGGGTACGACACCAGTGTCTTCAGAATGGATTATTGATAGTGGGTGTACCAATCACATGACTGGCAAAAGAAGCCTTCTAATGGACTCAACCTTACGTCCATCCGACAAGATCACATCACATTTGCTGACACTGGTAAAAGTAAGGTATTGGGTTTAGGTAGAGTTGCAATCTCAAAGGATCAACACAAGGATAAAGTCATGCTTGTTGAATCCCCTGGCTTCAACTTAATGTCTGTCTCAATGCTTTGCGATTTGAACATGATCGTAATGTTTGGAAAATATCGTTGCCTTGTTCTAATGGAATCTGACAAGTCTCTAGTGTTTGAAGGGTATCAGAAAGATGATTTGTACGTGGTAGATTTCTCAGCAGGACCACAGCTTGCCGTATGTCTTCTAGCAAAAGCTTCAGAATGCTGGCTCTGGCATCAGAGGCTAGGGCATGCTGGCATGAAGAACCTCCACACCCTTGCAAAGAAGAAGCATGTCATAGGCATCGAGGGCGTCAAGTTCAAGAAAGATCACTTATGTGGTGCCTGTGAAGCAGGAAAGATGACGAGGGCCAAACATCCCTCGAAGACAATCATGACAACAACTCGACCCTTCGAACTGCTTCACATGGATCTGTTCGGTCCCACTCATTACTCAACTCTTACTACTACTGCTTGTCTCTATGGCTTTGTCATTGTTGATGATTATTCTAGATATACTTGGGTGCACATAATCCTCTACAAGACTGAAGTGCAGGATGTCTTCAGACGCTTCGCCAATCGAGCAATGAACAACTATGGCGCCAAGATAAAGCCACCGACGCCGTTCGCCGCGGCCACAGCCACCCCCTCGCTCCCTCTCCGCATCCTTGAGCTCCGTCCCGACCCCATGGAGCTACACACCCGACGCACGCGACCAGAGGAGGCCCCAGTCGACCGGAGCGTCGTCGTCTTCATCTCCGGTGCCCGGAGATCGCCGACGTCAATTCGCCGTCGCAGAAGCTTCCCCGAGCTCGCCAACCCCTCCGTTCGATCCACTGTGAGCCCCGCCGCCTTTTCCCCTCCTCCTAGAGCTCGTTTCCGCCCTCTAGCCGCCTCTTCCGCCGTGCCCGAATCTCGCTGCCGCCGTGCCATCTCGCTGCCACGGCCAGAGCTGCCTCCGCCCGTTTTTGAGCGTGTCGCCGTTCTCACCGTGCTCCCAGGAGCCGAACGCATGCACCAGCTCCTCCTGCCGTGCTCCCTAACACCGACCCCGAGCTCGCCCGAGCTCCGGCCGCCGCCGAGGTCGACGCCGTGCTCAACTCCGGCCACCTCGCGGCCTCCCGTGCATTCCTTTGGATGCGGACGAGCAAGAGCTCCTCCCTAGTGCCCCCAGCGCACCAAACCACCGCTCGTAGCGCCAAACCCGCCACCACCCGAACTCCGGCCGCCGTTCACGAGCTCGCCGTCGTCGGTACCGGCCACCACAGGCACGGCCACCTCCACCGTTCGATGCACACTAGTGAGGGCTCTCCAACGAGCCAAACCGCGCGCCAAACCATCGCCCCTAGCTCAAATCCGAGTCGCGCCGCCGTGCGGAATGGTCGCCGCCGGCGATACTCCGGCGACTGCCGATGTGGCATGCTTAATTAGTGTTAATGATCCAGCTAATTAACCCCTAGAGCCACAACAGTGGGACCCACTTAATTAGGTTACCGGCTAACCAAAATAGTTAGATCAATTAATTAAATCTATGGACCCACGCGTCAGCATTGACCCGCTGACGTGGCCGTTGACCTGGTCCCACCCGTCAGCCACACAAACCAGCACTGTGTCACCGACCAGTGGACCCCACTGGTCAGTTTGACCCGGACCAGCCCCTGTTGACTCTGCTGAGGTCAGCATGACGCCATGCTGACGCAATATTCCTTTTCTGGAATTTATTTTATTTTATAAATAATCAGGAAATTCCAGAAATAGCTAAAACTTCAATAAATCATAGAAAATTAATCGTAACTCCAAATTAAATAATTTATATATGAAAAATGATCAGAAAAATCCAATCTATCCATCTGTACCATTTTCATGCATGTTAGAACAACTTATAGCTGCTGTTTAACAAAAATCATATAAAGGGCATTTAAATAATCATCTAAGGATTTGGAGTTTGAATCATGTATTCAAACCAACTTCATTTAAATCATAGCTAGGTGCATTAGCCCAAAACACATTCATATAGCCATGTCATAGCATGCATCATATTGTGCATTGCATTGCTCGTGTTTCTTCTGTGTTTGCCGGTGTTGTTCCCCCTCGGTAGACGTTGTACCGACGATGTGATCGTTGACACTGATGAAGACTCAATGTTATCTTCAGAAGTGCCAGGCAAGCAAAACCCCCCTTGTTCATTCCGATAAAATCCCACTCTCTCGCTCCTGCTCTCTTTTACTACATTAGGACAACAACGACATATTTGTTACTTGCTGCGGTAGTTGAACCCCTTTATCCTTTGCATGACCTGTCATTGCCACAGTAAATAGATGAAACCCACTAGCATGAGTAGGAGTTGTTTGAGCCCTGATGTGCCTACTCATTCATGCTTGTTTGTCATGCCTGCTACTGCTTAGAGTTGAGTCAGGTCTGATTCATCGGGGATGAATCAGAGGTGTGTGAACATGTCCTATTGTGTGTGAGCTAAGTGTGTGAACACGATTTGGTAAAGGTAGCGGTGAGAGGCCATGTAGGAGTACATGGTGGGTTGTCTCATTGCAGCCGTCCTCAGGAACTGAGTTCTGTGTTTGTGATCCATGACCAGCTACTACCACACATTGGAATGCTTAAGTGCCCCTCTCGACTTATTAATCAACTTGATCTCTGTCCAGGAGTTGCAATTAGTTTCTGGTGTTTGTAGGTAGTGTTAGTAGTCTACCAAGTGGCACCCGGTACAGGTGGGCTTGGGACAGACTAGGCACAGTGGCACGGTGTACCAAGCGTAGATCCACCCATCGAGGTGGGCTTGGGAACCCTGCACACATCGTTTGGGGCCGTGAGCGACACCCCGGCCGGATCTCCTTGCGGATGGAACCCGAATAGGCGATAAACCTGGACTAGAGACTTGTTCGGTTAGTCAGGTCGTGGCCGACTCCCTCGCCCGGCTTCCGCTTGAAGGTTGCCGAGGTACATGACGTGTACAGGGCGGTAAGTGGCGAGAGCGTGTGTGAAGAAGTACACCCCTGCAGGGTTAACATCATCTATTCGAATAGCCGGATTCCTCAGATATGGAAACTTGGACCCCTTGTACAGTTCATAGACAAGTGAAAGTGGATACTCTAAAATACGCAAGATAAGCGTGAGTGCTATGGATGGCGTTCTCGTAGGGAGACGGGAGCGGATCCATAGTGGTGTATTGATATGGTGAATATGTGGACTCGTGTGCGCCACCTCAAGAGTTACTTGCAGTCGTAGTTCAGGTTAGCCACCGAGTCAAAGCTAGCTTGCTACAGTCAAACTCCACCACCCCTTTATTGATAATGATGCATATGTAGTTAGATCTAATGTAAGTCTTGTTGGGTACATTTGTACTCACGTTTGCCTATTTTATGTTTTTGCAGAGAGACTTCAGTCTCACTAGTAGTTCCGCGTGGACTTCGACGTTTAGCTTGTTACCTCAGCTACGATCTTGTGCCCTCGGCAGGATCTGGTAGATAGTCAGGCTTCTCAGCCTTTTCCATTTATAGTTGTCTGTACTCAGACATGTTAAGCTTCCGCTTGTGTTTTGACTTGTATGCTCTGAGTGTTGGGTCATGAGACCCATGTTTGTAATATCTCGCTCCTCGGAGCCTATTGATTAAATACTTGAGTTGTAGAGTCATTTTGTGATGCCATGTTGTATTTGCACATATCGAGCATATTGTGTGTATGTTATTGAAATGCTTGGTATGTGTGGGATCTGGCTATCTAGTTGTTTATCCTTAGTAGCCTCTCTTACCGGGAAATGTCTCCTGGTGTTTCCACTGAGCCATGGTAGCTTGCTACTGCTCCGGAACACTTAGGCTGGCCGGCATGTGTCCTTCTTCGTTCCTGTGTCTGTCCCTTCGGGGAAATGTCACGCGATGAATACCGAAGTCCTGTTAGCCCGCTACAGCCCGGTTCACCGGAGTCCTGCTAGCCCAGTGCTACAGCCTGGATTCACTCGCTGATGACCGACACGTTCGATGCTGGGTCATGGATGCCTGTCCCTGTAAGTTAGTGCCACTTTGGGTTTACGACTAGCCATGTCAGCCCGGGCTCCTTATCATATGGATGCTAGCGACACTGTCATATACGTGTGCCAAAAGGCGCAAACGGTCCCGGGCAAAGGTAAGGCGACACCCGTGGGAATACCGTGCGTGAGGCCGCAAAGTGATATGAGGTGTTACATGCTAGATCGATGTGGCATTGAGTCGGGGTCCTGACAGCTTTGGTATCAGAGCTTGACTGCCTGTAGGATTACCAAGCCAAACTGGTCGAAGTTGAGTCTAGAAATTCTTTAGTTATATAAGGGAATTGATTGTGGGATAGAACGTAAGGCTCTTTTACTCCTTATACCTTATGCCCTTCTGATCTAAGTCACCTTATCTTTCCTACGGGGTTAAGGAACTAGGCCTTCTCTTCTTTCTATTAGGATCACGTGTTACTAATCCGTTGACTTATAGGATTGATGGATTTAAGCCTCAGTTCAGCTCCTACTATCTTCTGTATGTTCATAGTTGATCTCCAAACCTTATTATTGTGCTTTTAAGTGGTTATGCCACCATTTTGTTGGATGTCTCAAATCATTTTGAGCATTTACAGTCGTTATGCTGCCCGAGTCATCCCAGGTGTCTAAACAGTCTGATGCATTTGCAAATCCCTTCCTTCCGTTCCTGATGTCCTTTTGGGCCAGATTAAGCACACTAATCAGTGAGTTGAGGTACTCTATTGCCTCGACGTATATGTTGGAGTTATTATTATGACCCTAGGTACCTAGAGTATCACCTAGTAATCCAGCCATGCTTTGTGTTCCCAGTGTGATGATTCTCGCTATCATTCTCGAAAGCATCCCGTGATGCCAGTTAGTAGTAGGTATTCTACTCCTGGGTTTCTGAGCCCAAGATTCACCCTACTTACTTCATGTTGATAGTAATTGCTAGTGCCTTTAGGATATTAGTAACCTTGCGATAGTCCTCGAGGTCCGTGGTATATCGTTCTTCCAAATACCATGAACCATTCTTGGCAGGAGTTCTTTTGAATCAAAAGATCACAACCAGAGTGCTCTTGATGAGTTCTCCATTCCACATTGTGAATCTGCATGTCCTTCCTTTTCAGCATGGGTTATCCGGAAGAAATATGCTGAATTTGTTCGGCATACTAATCCATGTATCCACAACTCAGAAAATTGTATGTTCCATTGAGTTGTCCCTCTTTAGTTGTATTCCAGTCTTCATCTATCCGTTGATAGTCAAGAGTAATTGTGCATTCGTGTTATCGATGCTTATTATTCTTGTGGCCCGTCAAGCCATTCTATTCAGGATGACTAGGAGAAACAAACTCCAGTACCTCATCCATATTCAGGATTGGGTCAAAGCAGTTGTACTCCGCAGATCAAATACTAATCTAGTTTTTGTTCTGTTCTACCTTGGAGTATTACCATCTTTATATCAAGAATGTCATGGGAATTGCACACCATCCTATGAACTCTTGACACAGTGATACTTCTCTCCATCATTATTCATTTCTCGATTCCCGTGTTGTTGCAACCAGAATGTCGACAAGTGAATCGTGATGTGTGAAATCAATACTGCTAGCAACTCCGTTGCTTGGTAGTTAAATGGACAACAACCTCATTCTTGGCGTGCTGATTATTGAGTCATCATTCTGAGATTGATCGTGCTACCTAGTCCTTATTTCTGGTGCATCCTCTGATCAATGAGTTAGGATTGTGTCAATACCTTGCTCTGTTGATCATATCGTCTTGCCCTAAGAAGCAAGATTGTTCTCAAGCTTAGTAACATACCGGTGGTTCGTGATTTTCCGAATATCTTCTCGAAGGTATCACCAGGTTGTCACCTGACTGCTATGTTGAGCTCGTGATCAAGTCGGTTTATTCCTGTAAACCACCCTTTCTCCAAGAATCCGTGTTGGATACCCCTGAGCTAGTTGGTTAAGCTAAACAACAACTTGGAGAGTTGGAAGATAATAGCTTGTCCGACTTAGTTCATGTTAAGGGATATCTTTTTGTGTGTGTTGAAGAAAGATGATATCTTCATCAATTGGTCCTTGTGATCAATTGTTGGATCTATTATCTTACCCAAACCTTTGATTGAGTATGGGCTATTGTCAAATCAAATCAGAACCAACGTTATTCGTAATGTTGTCTTACTCGTGGTTTTTTCCTCGAGCATACACCATTATATTCTTTGGTCTGACCAATGCTATCACCGTGTTCACTTAACTATGGAATTCCTTTTAAAAGGAAACCCGGATGAATTGTTGTTGAGCCCATTGACAACATCCTTATCTCCTCCATGATTTTGTTGAACATTAAGTTAGTGTTGGAAACTTGTGTAGGCATTTTCTTCATGCCCCGTTCATGAAGTATATGTTGGATGAAAGAAGTGACTTCCTTCGATTCACGTGCATTTGATGTAAGTTCCCGCCGTGGGTTTGAGAAAGTTAGTTTTGCTTCCTCTGGAATCGTCCCAAGTCAGTCATGCATGTGCAAAGTATACTGTGGTTTGGTAGATTAATTACCTCCACTCCATATGTATTCCGTAGCACACCAAGCCACTGATTGATTTGTTCAAGGAAAAGGAGTTGATGTGCTAATCCTAGGTCATGCACAAGACTTCGACATCCTCGATGATGGTTCCCAACCTGAACTCGGTAGTGTTTTATTATAAGACTACTACGTGGTCATGCTTGTCTGGGACAGCGTGTTCACATGTATGTAGCAGAACCAGCTCATGTTTTGGAGCTTACTATCATAGTTCATTTCCCGAGAATCTCGCAACGTCATCTCATCGATTTGTGTTGCAAACTTTCATTTTTCCTTCTAGACTTGATGAGGCTGGAATATTATGTTACCAACCAGATCTGAATCTCAGGCAGATATGATGGTTGGAACCTTTCCAAGATCTATGATGTAGGTCCCGACAAGGTTGATGTTCTGGCTGACACACCTAGCCGGAAGGTCTATCATTGTAGTATCTTGATTGAGCAAGTCGACCATCTTCTCCATGAGGATTTCGAGTAACTTATTAGAAGTTGTTCCTTATGGATCCCTTGTTCCCTGAAGCCAGACCTTTACTTGATGTTCCAGATACCGACTGGTATCGGGTTAAGCTGGTACATCAAGGAGAACATTAGAAGCGGAGTGCTAAATGTCTCTCGGTCGATCATCCAGATTTTGTCCCCTTGGCCCCGCCAAGGTGAAATCTAAGAAGGTGTTATCTTCCTTTGCATCTGCATTTTTCACCGGTATTCATCATGGTAGTAAGTTGTGTTGCCAGGATCCTTGACACGGATATTGGTAAAACCTTGATGATTATGGAAATGCTCAAGTTCTTGAGAGCACGCACAAGCGTTAGGTGTTACCATCGGCACTAACTGGGTTTGCTCTCAGCTTCCTCGGTAATGCTATGACCTTTTCAAACAGTGAATTCACTCTCTATTGTTGGGTTCTTCCCCAGTTACCAGAATCATTCCCAGCATTTGCATTCTGTTCCCAGCTTGCACCGCCATTGTGCCATTCTACCATGGGTCTCTTCCATTTCCGGTGATAAGCAAATTCATTCATTACGTTGTCTTCAACAAGGTAATCCACATCATCCAAGTCCGAGTATGCCATTCTACCGACCCCCTCCAAACGATCGCTCGAGAATTGCCTTAGGCTGGTTTAAAGAGTTTCAATGATCTCTGAGTCAAAGGTAATTCTTTTTTCCACTTAAGGGGATAATCTACAAATCACCCTCCTCCAGGATGTTTCGTCGTGGTATCATGGCAACTCAACTCCTCGCTACGTTGACAATCGTTTACCACCTTCTTAGGTGTGGAATTGTTGTCTACCTAGTGAGCCCTCGTCATCTGTCTCACTCCATTTCCTCAGATGTATGCTTCATGTCTCAGCTCGAGAGATGTGACAATGTCTCATCCCATGAGTTGATCCTGAGTTGTTCGGTCTTCGAGAAGATAGATTCTTCTAGAGTTTTCCTTCCCTCTTCTCGTCATGTTAGCTGGAGTTCTCAGAGGAAGACGTCGAGACAAAGATGGTGATTGAATCAACGTTCATTTGAAGTGCAACATGGATCGTGAAGATTGTACTAGTTTGCGTTTCCCCTTCATCTTACCCTACGCTTGAATCTCGGGACGAGATTCTTGTTTAGTGGGGGCGAGTTGTCACATCCCTAGCTTCTGGTGCTGCCTAGTGTTTGCATCATGTCTAAATTTCTGAAACTTGAACTGAGGAAATTAGGAAGCCTCAAAAACTTTTAAAAGAAGGGCAAGAACCCTTCAAATGGCATTCAGTGATTCCTAAATGTCCTAAAAATCATTTTGGTAATTTTGGCAAGAGATATATATCAAACCAAAATTCTGGAACATTTTTTGGAATATTTTGGGACATTGAATTTAAATCATATTCTATTTGAATTTGGAATTATATTCATAATATATAATGAATATATTTTCAAATGACCTGAGATATTTTATGTATATGTGGAGAAGTCCATTAAGTGACTTAAAAATATCCAGGGGAGTTTTGGCACTGTTTTCAAATTTTGTTTGAATTAGAATTCAGTGGCAATTAAATAAAACCAAATAGAAGAAAAAAATAAAAAAGAGCAGAAGACCTACCTGTCGCTTACCTGGACCTACCTGGCGGCCCAGCTGCGGCCCAGCACTGCTGGCCCAGCCCAGCAGTCGCCCCCACCGTCTTCAACCTCCTGCCAGTAGGCAGGAGGGCGTGTGGTCGCCGCGCGTGGGCACGCACGCGCCACCTCCTGCTTCACACCGCTGCCCCGACGCGTCTGGATGACGCCACGCACCCCTTCTCGAACCCGTCGCTCACTCTCTCGTCCCCATCCTCTCCTCTGCTCTCTCTCCCTCTCTGCCCGAGCGGAGCTCGTCGCCACCGACGCCGTTCGCCGCGGCCACAGCCACCCCCTCGCTCCCTCTCCGCATCCCTGAGCTCCGTCCCGACCCCATGGAGCTACACACCCGACGCACGCGACCAGAGGAGGCCCCAGTCGACCGGAGCGTCGTCGTCTTCATCTCCGGTGCCCGGAGATCGCCGCCGTCAATTCGCCGTCGCAGAAGCTTCCCTGAGCTCGCCGACCCCTCCGTTCGATCCACTGTGAGCCCCGCCGCCTTTTCCCCTCCTCCTAGAGCTCGTTTCCGCCATCTAGCCGCCTCTTCCGCCGTTCCCGAATCTCGCTGCCGCCGTGCCATGTCGCTACCGCGGCCAGAGCTGCCTCCGCCTGTTTTTGAGCGTGTCGCCGTTCTCACCGTGCTCCCAGGAGCCGAACGCATGCACCAGCTCCTCCTGCCGTGCTCCCTAACACCGACCCCGAGCTCGCCCGAGCTCCGGCCGCCGCCGAGGTCGACGCCGTGCTCAACTCCGGCCACCTCGCGGCCTCCCGTCTGTTCCTTTGGATGCGGACGAGCAAGAGCTCCTCCCTAGTGCCCCCAGCGCGCCAAACCACCACTCGTAGCGCCTAACCCGCCACCACCCGAACTCCGGCCGCCGCTCACGAGCTCGTCGTCGTCGGTACCGGCCACCACAGGCACGGCCACCTCCACCGTTCGATGCACACCAGTGAGGGCTCTCCAACGAGCCAAACCGCGCGCCAAACCATCGCCCCTAGCTCAAATCCGAGCCGCGCCGCCGTGCGGAATGGTCGCCGCCGGCGATACTCCGGCGACTGCCGATGTGGCATGCTTAATTAGTGTTAATGATCCAGCTAATTAACCCCTAGAGCCACTGACAGTGGGACCCACTTAATTAGGTTACCGGCTAACCAAAATAGTTAGATCAATTGATTAAATCTGTGGACCCACGCGTCAGCATTGACCCGCTGACGTGGCCGTTGACCTGGTCCCACCCGTCAGCCACACAAACCAGCACTGTGTCACCGACCAGTGGACCCCACTGGTCAGTTTGACCCGGACCAGCCCCTGTTGACTCTGCTGAGGTCAGCATGACACCATGCTGACGCAATATTCCTTTTCTGGAATTTAGTTTATTTTATAAATAATCAGGAAATTCCAGAAATAGCTAAAACTTCAATAAATCATAGAAAATTAACCGTAACTCCAAATTAAATAATTTATATATGAAAAATGATCAGAAAAATCCAATCTATCCATCTGTACCATTTTCATGCATGTTAGAACAACTTATAGCTGCTGTTTAACACAAATCATATAAAGGGCATTTAAATAATCATATATGGATTTGGAGTTTGAATCATGTATTCAAACCAACTTCATTTAAATCATAGCTAGGTGCATTAGCCCAAAACACATTCATATTGCCATGTCATAGCATGCATCATATTGTGCATTGCATTAATCGTGTTTCTTCTGTGTTTGCCGGTGTTGTTCCCCCTCGGTAGACGTTGTACCGACGATGTGATTGTTGACACTAATGAAGACTCAATGTTATCTTCAGAAGTGCCAGGCAAGCAAAACCCCCCTTGTTCATTCCGATAAAATCCCACTCTCTCGCTCCTGCTCTCTTTTACTGCATTAGGACAACAACGACATATTTGTTACTTGATGCGGTAGCTGAACCCCTTTATCCTTTGCATGACCTGTCATTGCCACAGTAAATAGATGAAACCCACTAGCATGAGTAGGAGTTGTTTGAGCCCTGATGTGCCTACTCATTCATGCTTGTTTGTTATGCCTGCTACTGCTTAGAGTTGAGTCAGGTCTGATTCATCGGGGATGAATCAGAGGTGTGTGAACATGTCCTATTGTGTGTGAGCTAAGTGTGTGAACACGATTTGGTAAAGGTAGCGGTGAGAGGCCATGTAGGAGTACATGGTGGGTTGTCTCATTGCAGCCGTCCTCAGGAACTGAGTTCTGTGTTTGTGATCCATGACCAACTACTACCACACATTGGAATGCTTAAGTGCCCCTCTCGACTTATTAATCAACTTGATCTCTGTCCAGGAGTTGCAACTAGTTTCTGGTGTTTGTAGGTAGTGTTAGTAGTCTACCAAGTGGCACCCGGTACAGGTGGGCTTGGGACAGACTAGGCACAGTGGCACGGTGTACCAAGCGTAGATCCACCCGTCAGGTGGGCTTGGGAACCCTGCACACATCGTTTGGGGCCGTGAGCGACACCCCGGCCGGATCTCCTTGCGGATGGAACCCGAATAGGCGATAAACCTGGACTAGAGACTTGTTCGGTTAGTCAGGTCATGGCCGACTCCCTCGCCCGGCTTCCGCTTGAAGGTTGCCGAGGTACATGACGTGTACAGGGCGGTAAGTGGCGAGAGCGTGTGTGAAGAAGTACACCCCTGCAGGGTTAACATCATCTATTCGAATAGCCGGATTCCTCGGATATGGAAACTTGGACCCCTTGTACAGTTCATTGACAAGTGAAAGTGGATACTCTAAAATACGCAAGATAAGCGTGAGTGCTACGGATGGCGTTCTCGTAGGCAGACGGGAGCGGATCCATAGTGGTGTATTGATATGGTGAATATGTGGACTCGTGTGCGCCACCTCAAGAGTTACTTGCAGTCGTAGTTCAGGTTAGCCACCGAGTCAAAGCTGGCTTGCTGCAGTCAAACTCCACCACCCCTTTATTGATAATGATGCATATGTAGTTAGATCTGATGTAAGTCTTGCTGGGTACATTTGTACTCACGTTTGCCTATTTTATGTTTTTGCAGAGAGACTTCAGTCTCACTAGTAGTTCCGCGTGGACTTCGACGTTTAGCTTGTTACCTCAGCTACGATCTTGTGCCCTCGGCAGGATCTGGTAGATAGTCAGGCTTCTCAGCCTTTTCCATTTATAGTTGTTTGTACTCAGACATGTTAAGCTTCCGCTTGTGTTTTGACTTGTATGCTCTGAGTGTTGGGTCATGAGACCCATGTTTGTAATATCTCGCTCCTCGGAGCCTATTGATTAAATACTTGAGTTGTAGAGTCATTTTGTGATGCCATGTTGTATTTGCACATATCGAGCATATTGTGTGTATGTTATTGAAATGCTTGGTATGTGTGGGATCTGGCTATCTAGTTGTTTATCCTTAGTAGCCTCTCTTACTGGGAAATGTCTCCTGGTGTTTCCACTGAGCCATGGTAGCTTGCTACTGCTCCGGAACACTTAGGCTGGCCGGCATGTGTCCTTCTTCGTTCCTGTGTCTGTCCCTTCGGGGAAATGTCACGCGATGAATACCGAAGTCCTGTTAGCCCGCTACAGCCCGGTTCACCGGAGTCCTGCTAGCCCAGTGCTACAGCCTGGATTCACTCGCTGATGACCGACACGTTCGATGCTGGGTCATGGATGCCTGTCCCTGTAAGTTAGTGCCACTTTGGGTTTACAACTAGCCATGTCAGCCTGGGCTCCTTATCATATGGATGCTAGCGACACTGTCATATACGTGTGCCAAAAGGCGCAAACGGTCCCGGGCAAAGGTAAGGCGACACCCGTGGGAATACCGTGCGTGAGGCCGCAAAGTGATATGAGGTGTTACATGCTAGATCGATGTGGCATTGAGTCGGGGTCCTGACACCGACGCACCAAGGCAGGAAGCAGATCCCATTGTCTTCCCAACTAGCATGATTAGCTCGAAGCCAAAGGCCCGGTTAACCGCTTCAGAGCTGAAGAAGACGAGGACTGCTGAGGCTGAAGCCAGGAAGAGGAAACATCCTGAAGCCTCTGCTACTGCCCCCTCCAAGAAGAAGCGAAAGACCGAGAAGGAACGGGCTGCTCCCACAGAGCCCTTGATTGTTGAACCCATCTCCATGGTTCGCCCTGACGCTAAACCTCAGGAGCGCCAGCTGACTGTCCATGAGCCTGCTTTCACAAAGGCTCATGAAGCTGAAGAATTTCCAGCAGCTGATCCCATCGCTGCTGAAGATATTGGTCACCATGACCATGTTGAAGATGATGTAGTTCTTCCTCAGCTCGAGCACCAATAGGTATCATCGCCTGTGCTAACGCACAACGAGCTCATCAGCATTGGTCGTCCTCTGATGCCAATTGCTCAGGATGCATCATGGGCTGATCACCCACAAGCACAAGAGGAAGAAGACTTTGAGGCCCAGCCAACTCCAACTCCACAGGCGTCGCCAGCGTTACACAGGCTTCACAAAGGACCAAGGCCTCAAGTCTCTGAGTCTGAAGCTAAAGCTGCTGAAGACATTCCGGCTGCATCAGCCGATGAAGAAGAAACCCCAAGTGCTTCTACACCCCCGTCTCACCAAGAAGCTGTTCTCGAGGAGAACGTGACTATGACCAACACTCCAGCTCGTCAAGTGGAGGTTGAGAATTCTGAGGCTGCCACCGACGCCACTGACGCTGTCATGACTGAAGCCAATGTGGAGCCTTCACCAACTCAAGCACCAGAAGTCAGCAAATCCACTGATCCCACTGCTTCTGTACCTGCGCCTGCTGCTGGTCCTCAGTTCGACTATCATGTTGAGCACAGGCCTCAGGTACAGAAGCCAATCCCAAGATTGCCCAGGTTTCCAGGTCCTGCATCAGCACCTGGATCCTTCAATGTCAATGGCTTCAAAGCAGACAACACTTTCTTCAATAGCTCCAGGAACCCCTACTCAAGCGAAAGAATATCATCTGATCGGTTCTGGAGCTATCCGCAGTGAAGCTATTACTCCTGCATTCTATACAATAAGGTCGCATCTTCCCACATAAGCGTCTTGACATTGAAGCAATAGCTGGTCTGCCCTGTCTGGAAGAAGCTCTGGATTGCTTCAAAGAGGATGGATTACTGCCGTTTGTCACCGACCAAGAGCACTGGAATGAAGAGTTGCTGCTCCAATTCTATGCCACACTTCACATCCGTGGGTACAACAGAGATCCGAAGACTTGGGTCCTAGAGTGGATGACACGAAATGTTCATCACGAAGCAAAAGCCTTTGATATCATTGAGCTCACTGGTCTCCCCACTCCTGGCGATCTCTACGAACATGACTGTCAGCTGCACAGTGAAGCTGTGGAGAGCATCTTTCAAAAGCCTGAACCAAACATGAGTCAGATGCTCAGTATGATGAAGCCATTGCCCCAAGATGCTGCATATCCCAAAGAGTTCTTCGTTGAAGATCTTGAGTATCTGCCAAGAACTATTTACCACATCATAAGGCGAACTCTCTGGCCCATCAAAGGACATTCTCCACATGCCAAGCTGGAAGGTGCAATGAAGACTTTGGTCTTCTATATTCTTCATGGCAAATGCTTCAATGCATAGGATTTCTTCATCCGCCAACTTGCTGCATCAGGCTCTGATCTTTTTGGCTTGAAGTTCTACGCTCCATGGAAAATGCGGCTGATCAAACTCCACTCCGCTATCTCATATCAGGTATCTGCTCGCAATCATCGGATCTTTCTGCCTGATGTGGATATGTCCGTTGAAGCCATTTATCCTGAGCCTGCCAAGCAACCTCTAAGTCTTCAGAATGCGGAGCATCAAAGTTTTTCTCAGAACATTGAAGGAGTTGAAGCAGTTACTCGTGTGTATCCTTTGGCCGGAACTACACGTGCACCACATCCTGCTCTTACTGAAGCCACCGATAGCACAATTGCCCAACGACCCAAGAAGCGCACTCGTGTTCTCAACGACCGAGAGCTTCTGGTGGCTCTTCATCAGAAACAGGATAGGCATCATGACTGGCTGAAGCGCCAAATGCAAAGCCTCTTGGTGGATGTTAACCGCATTCGCAATCTTGCCACCAAGAATGCCTCTGTTGGCCATGAAACCTCACGACGCACATGGAAAGGGCTGACGCTTATGTGCTCTGAAGATGATCTACAAGAGGATGGCTTCTCTGAACGCTTCAAGATTGACTCCACACCTCCTCGAAGGGCAGTGCTGCTACGAACTCCATCTCTTGAAGACTCTGAGTTCTCTTGATCTGCTGCAACTGTGAATGCCAGAGTGATCGAGGATGAATACGATGCTACTTCACCGCCACCTCCTTCAGCATGCTTCGACACTGCTCCAAGTTCCTCTGCACCGCCGAACACCACCGACGACCCTGCTGCTTCACCTACTCTTCGTGGGAACGAGTAGATGCTCTATGTCTTCAAACCTTTTTGGTCCTTACTAACAAAAGGGGGAGAAGCATATGAGTTTGATAGTCTTCAAGCGGGTCCATATGGGCGGGTGCTTTATATTTTGCTTCGTGTTACAACTCTCGTTTTGATACATTTGGTTCTTTGAGTTGTAACACTTAAAATCGATGGTCGTCTGCTACTTATTTGCCACTTTGTGATGCGATGATAAATTCCGCATGTGCGACGATAAATTCCGCACTTAGATCATTTTGCAGACATCCATTTTCCATTATGCATGTCATTATCTTCACATACCTTCACATGCGTAGTGGATTGTCATCATAAGTTGAAGAGGATCTCCACAAGCACAACCTGCCATGTGCATTTGCATTCCAAAAGCAAATTACTTATATGCACATCTTCAGGGGGAGCCCTCACAGCTTATGAAGACAATTCCCTATCCTCTTACAATTTCACATATTGTATTCCCCATTGAAAACTTCAACTAGTTTGTCATGAATCACCAAAAAGGGGGAGATTGTAAGTGCATCTAGTGCCACCCCTAGTTGGTTTTGGAGTATTGATAACAAACCTAGTTGAGGCACTAATGTGTTTGTGAGAATTGCAGGATAACACAGGTAGAAGTCCCTCATTGATTCGGTTTTCCTACGAGAGATGACCCCTAAAAATGTATGAAGACATTGATGTCAAAGGTGGTATATGAAGATATTCTCATTGAAGACTATGACAAGAGAAGACATCGCATGAAGCCTATGGAGCTCGAAGACTTAGATCTTTCGTAGTTCTTTTTCTTCTCTGTTGATTCATAGGAACCACCGTACTGTTAAGTGGGGTCCAAGAGAACCAGCCAGAATGACTTAAGTGATGCTTAACCAAAACCTATATCTTCAAGTGAAGACTATGAGACCGAATCTTGTCCAGAGACGGACAAGTCAGCTTTGCTTGTAGCCCAAGTAAAGTTGCCGTGTGAGTTTGAAATCTGACCGTTGGAACACGTGTCAGTTCCTTAGTGACCCAGGGTCGTTTCGGACAAATCAGGTCGGGTTGCCTAGTGGCTATAAATAGCCCACCCCCTACAACCATAAACAGTTGGCTGCTCAGAGTTAGAGTACAGCTTTTGTCGTTTGAGAGCAACCCACCTTGAAGCCTTTGAGAGAGAATTCCTTGCGAGGATAAAGCCCTAACCACCCAGAGCCAAAGGGAGTTAGGCATCACTTAAGTCTTCTTGTCCGTGTGATCTGAAGACTTATTACACTTGAGGACTATGAATCCTCCAGCCGGTTAGGCGTCGCGTTCTGAGCATCCAAGAGACATTGTGGATCGCCGGTGAACGAAGTCTGTGAAGGTTTGGGAGTCTACCTTGAAGACTTACCAGAGTGATTGGGCGAGGTCGCTGTGACCTTAGCTCAAGGGGAATATGGTGAGGACTGGGTGTCCTGAGCTGCGTGTTCAGGACTGGGTGTCCAGGACTGTGTGTCCTCAGGTTTAAATACCTAGCCGCCCTAACCAGACGTAAAGTTGTCACAGCAACTGGAACTGGTCCAACAAATCATTGTCTTCAATGAGTCACTGGTTTCATCCTTCCCTTCCCTTTACTTACTATTGGTCCTTGTGAAGTCATTGTATGATTTCACTATCTTTTGTCTTCACTGAGTGACTGCGTGTTCTGTTTGGCTTCATAATATCTTCCTACCTGATCCTCACTACATTGCTGCTATTAGTCATTGTGCTTTCACTTCATTGAATACTTGACTATGGCTTGCCTAGTGTAGTCTACCTTCCGCTGCATGGTAATAGGTTTATTTCTATCGATTGTCTTCGAAACTTCCAAGTTTTGAAGACTTTCATAAAAATCGCCTATTCACCCCCCCTATAGTCGATATAACGCACTTTCAGAAGTCTTCAATCTTGTGTCTTCATAGTCCATCAGTCCGGCCAAAGGATATAGTCCGGCTATCCGGAGACCCCCTAACCCAGGATTCCCTTAGTGATGGACAGAGAACCAACTTCACCCAATCTAACCCCAACCCCAGCCGATAGTAACCCAGTTCCTGTTGACACAGCACCATCTCCACCACAGGGCTCCCAAACAAGAGCAGTTAGTAAGGCAGCTCCAGTGCCCAAAGGGCCAGTACTATCACGGCGAACCCCAACTCCACCAGTTAGTATGCCTATTCCTGTGGAGGAAGCACAACCAGCTAGTCGTAGTTTAGCATCTATCGCATTTGATGTTGTTAAATCGTATGTGCGTATCTTCCCATCTTGGAAATATTATACTGAAGAGTAAGGAAAATGCCTGTTGCAGGTGTTTGTCCAGGAGTTATGTGTAAGTAATGTTATTCAAGGCAATTACTTAGCTTCGTCCCATACATCCTACCTCCATGATGGTTATAATACAGCAAAATTTCCCATTTTCCTCTATAGAGAAGGACAGATTTGGAAACTCAGGATGAGGTAACCTGTGCTAATACCTCTGCTATCTTCAAGAATGCTTGGTGGCAGTATCGGAATTACCTGAAGAAAACGTACTTCACCGGCAAAGAAACTCATCAAATTCCCTTATGTTCTCCCGAGACACATTTATTGGACGATGACTGGGAATGCCTTGTTCTGTACTGGTCCCGAACCAAGAATGTGGTAAGGTCTATGAGCTCATTTTCTATTTTTAAGTATTATGTTCTTGCGTCTTACTATACTCTGTTCGTGTAAAACAAGTGCCTAAACCTGAAGAACAACTGTTCTAATATAATATTCCATTGCTATCATAGTTCAAAAAAGCGCTAGGCGTTAATTGTGCGTTTTGCCACCACCTTGCGCTTTACTGACCAAAGCGCATGCTTATGCATAGTTTTGCACAGATTATGTGTAGTTATGCGCAATGTGTTTTGCCAACGCCTAGAGCCTAGGCACGCTTAAGCGCTCGCTTAGGCGCGCCTTTTTAACTATGATTGCTTTGCTCTTGTATCATTGTATTTACTTATACAAACTTATTTTTAAATTGAAGGATCCAATCGAAACTCTAATGGCACAGCAGGTAAGTTCATGCATGTTTCTTTAACAGGTTTGCTCTTATCAATAGCTCTGTTGATTTCAATTTCAATTGTGTATACAGTTGACTTTCATATCATGCACATTACTAGCATCACAACAGAGCCAATAGTGTTGTTGTACATGTAGACCTGTGTTACCCATCTGAAATCTTGTTGTGCCATGTTGTTTCCCACGCTTTTTGTTCTTTCACTACTGCTTTGTCTTGAACTGATATGATTTGAACCGTGTCTCTATTTTGATTTGGCAAGACAATGCAGTGACCATAGGACATAGATATATGTTTGTTTGATGCTTTTATTATGTACTAGTACTTGGCAATAGAAGACTTGGTAGTTTAATCCTGTCCATCTTACTAATGAACTGGTTCACCAAAATGAGTTTCATATACTAGTACATGCTAAACTTGTTATGTGTCTGCTTGTTTCTTATTTTAGAATGCTGACAGAATATTGGGGAAGAGTGCCTTATTAAGCAATGGTAAAGGAAGTAATGCAGATAAGGTTCAGGATAGTGACACATCCTTGTTGGTCTCCAACAAAGCTGATAAAATAGCTAAGGAAGACTATCTTGAAGACAGCGAGACAACCCCAAAGTCTTGTCTTGGTTTAGTGTTCGAGTTACTGGTCGCTACCGCTTGCACAAGCTATTCAAACTCACCGTCTGAATCAGTTCGGTTTCTTGAGTCTCAACTACAAGCTGAAAGACATCGATCAGCTGTGCCGCGACAAGAAGCTAAAGGACTACGGAAGTCCCTGGAGCATTCAGATGCATACTTTCTGGTGCAACAGCAAGCGTTGGAGGATTTTAGCGCCAAACAGGACAAAGCTAATCAGCTTGCTAAGATTATTGCTAGCATGGTGGATATCCAGGATAATGTTTCTTGAGCTCTTCTGAAGTTGTTTCAATTATGCTCTTGTTTTGCTGCTACGTTTATTTGCACTGGTGGCCAATTTTGATGGCCAGTGTATGTAATGTGCTGCTTTGTTCCCTATATTTGCACTGGTGGCGAACTTTGATGCCCAGTGGATGTAATATGTGTAATAGCGGTAATAGGCTAGCGTTAAATGTTTGGTTATTTATTTCCTTATTGTCTTGTTTAGTTGTTTGCTTGTAGTCACTGCAATTCTTTTTCTATTTTTTTCTAATGGCCACAATAGCCTATTTTTGGTAACTAGGCCAAAATAATCATGGCAACACACGAACTGTTGTAACCATGGGCCTCCTGCAGGCCGAATGATCCATGGGCCTTCGTCCAGTCGTAGGATCCATCGGCCTTCTATACGGGCCTTAGGGTCCACGGGCCTTCTACGGGTCATAGGGTCCATGGGCCTTCTACAGGTCGTACTATCCATGGGCCTCATACGGGCCGTAGGATCCATGGGCCTTCTACAGGGCGTATCATCATTTCGCCAATCATGGGCCGTACTATTCGTGGACCATAACGGGTCGTTAATAGGCCGTATTTGAAAACTCTATGAAAATAGCCCAACGGGTTTTTTACATGAAAACAGCCCAACGTATTAATGGTCCGCAAACAGGCCGACTGTAACGACGGGTTGAATTTGGCCCACAAGCAGAAAATGACAGTAATGGGCCGTATGTAATCGAATGCTGCAAATGAGCCCAAGAATCAATGGGCCCTAAGCAGGCCAAAAGATAACTTGGGCTAGAAACGGCCCAATGGAATAACGGGCCGTAAATGGGTATGAAGTGATACACTATTCATTACGGGCCAGTTTCACCATGGGCCATTAATGGCCCAAGAGTTACAAAGGTCCTCATATGGGCCGAAAGAAGTCATGGGCCACACATGGGCCGGAAGTTAAAACGGGCTGAATCATATTGGACGGCCCAGATGACGCTACTGGGCCTAATTCGGATAGGACGTAATGGGCCCTGGGTTAGCGGGCTATAAATGGGCTATATGCGAACAGGACGTTAACAGGCTTTCCGTGGGCTGGCCCGTCACCTTTTGACAAAGTCAAACGGGCCAGCCTTTTCACAGGAATTGACCTCTGTTTGGTCGTGCCACATGTCGCCGTATCATAGGCGCCTCCGGTCCAATGAGCGGATGACATCTGTCCCAACGGTGAGCTGACACATGTTTCCTCCAGCCAATGATGATTTTACACGTGTAAAATCCCCATTGGTCGGGGATGTTAACGGGTTATCGGATCCAAAACCCGACCCAATAGCTTAACGGCGTTCCGTTACAGTGGATGCCATGTGTCAGTCACCCTTGACAAAAGCACTTCTATGACGCGTGATTTATCATCATGGAAGTGGACACTTCCGTGATGATAATTTTGGTATTGTCATGGAACACTTCTACGACAGCACAAGTATGACTATCTCGATTCTGTCATAAATTTGTCATGGATGTACATGCATGGCAAAAAATGCGACCTACTGTGAAAAACACGTATCATCACGGAAGTGTAATTTTTTGTAGTGTTTGGCGTCAAGCCGAGGGCAGGCATTGACTAGCCGCTTCACGAGCCAGAAGTAGTTGCTGGGTATGACTTCGGCAAGCCATAGCCGGATTATCAAATCCTTCATGGCTAGTTCGGCCACCCTATGCAGTTCTACCAGCTGTTTTAGTTGATTGCTAAAGGGCACCGGATGTTCTGGCGTAAGGTATTGTGACCAGAACAGATTCTCCATCGATCTCCCCTCTTCGGCTCGGAAGAACTCCGCAGCGTGTGCAACACTGCACTGTAAATCCGCAAACGCTCCTGGAGAACTCCAAATCCGGGTTAGTAAGAGATACCTCTTCTTCACATATTTGCTCTGCATAGTGAAGGCCTTACCAGCCGTGATTTTTCTGGCCTCTTGGATCTCCTAGAGGGCGCCTTGGGCTTCGGCCCGGGCATCTTGTGCACTTTGATAGGCCTTGGCGAGTTCGGAATCTTGATCCGCAGCATGGCTCTCAAGGGACTCGTATTTCTTCACGGCGTCCTAGAGCTCCTGCTGAACCTCACCGACCCTGGCTTCATGCTTTTCACGGGCGGCTTGTTCCTTTGCCGCTCTCTCCTCGGCCTCGGCCAGCGCCTTCTTGAGGGCCTCCACCTCGGCCGCCGCCCCTAAACATATATCATGGCACTATGGTCGGCACAAATCATTCATCCTTTCCGGATATACACAAGGTCATTGCATACCTTGCTTGTCTTCTAGCTGCCTTTTTACACGGCCGAGTTCTTCCTCGGCCCGCTCCAGACTCTCCTTTAGTCTGGAGACCTCAGCAGCATGAGAGGTTGCGGCCAGCAACGACGCCTGCTTATTCACATACAAAATATTTAGTTAGTCTCCTGCGAAAATCACTTGATCCTCTGTCCGGCTTTTCTTTCCGAACACCGGACAGAGTCTCGGGGGCTACTGTCTATACTATGACATTCTTTTTATACAATTGCTTCGCTTACCTCAAAGTCTGTTAGAAGGCTTGTGCAGGCTTCGTTCAGTCTACTCTTGGTAGACTGAACCCTCTCAACCATCGTACCCATGAGGGTACGGTATTCCTCGACAATGGAAGCACTTCGCAGCGCTTCCAATAGAGTATCTAATGCCTCTGGATGGACAGAGGTCAGCGGTGGAATTGGCGCACCTCCTTCCTTCGAAGGAGGCTGCCTGCTGGATTCCAGAGCCGTATAGGTCTTCGATATCGTATTCGGCTGGGGGCCGAATTGGAGATGGCCCCTATCGCTAGTCTCCATGGGGATCTGCTCCCCCATGTGTGCAGCGGCCGAGGTATTATCCTCTGGCGCCACCGCGATGGCCTCCTGTGCCTCCCCCTGAGTCGGGAGTGTCCTTCAGGACAACACTTCAGCATCTTCCACAGTATTGGGAGAGGAGGCCGCTGAAAGAGACCCGCTGTCCATCACCTTCGGATCCAGCGAGTTTCCCGAAGATGAGGATCGCTCGAGTTCGAAACGAGCCGGACTGCAAGTGCATGATTCAACATGTTAAACTATAAAGTAAAGGAGCTGGATATTTGAGTGCATATTTGAGCACTTACGATTTGGCCAGGGACTTATCCCTGGGCGCCACTCGAAGCTGCTATCGATGTCCCACGCGGGGTTGTCCGCGGCGGAGGCCTTCCCCTTCTTGGACGCCTCGGCCTCCAGATGCATGGAGGCTGCCCTTTTCTTCCTTCCCCTCAGAGGGAGAATCGCTTTCCTCCTCTTGCTCATCGTCGGTGGCTTGAGGGGAGTGGGTGTCGGTGTCTTCGGACGTCACGTCTGAAGTGCCCTTGCGGCGGAGACCAGCCCAGGTCCCCTTGGCCTTCTTCTCCGGCGCTTGATAGGGCGCCAGAACCAGCATCTTCGTCAGAAGCGGGATAGCTGGTTTTTCGGGCAACAGAGCCGGACACTGAATCCGCTCCGCTTGCTTTTTCCAGCCGTGAAAAAACAAATAGGGAAGTTTAGACATCTTCCTTGAGTATGCAAGTAAAGGGTGCACCTTGAAATACGGAAAACTTACCGCACTAGCGGGATGGGCCAGGTCGTGCCCGCGGTCCTCGGTCGTCGCTGGCCACGTCTCGTTGGCCTTGAAGAGCACCTTCCAGATGTCTTCGTGCGTAGTGCCGAAGAACTGTTGCAAGGTCCGATGCTTGGACGAATTGAACTCCCACAAGTGGCAAGTCCGGCTTTGGCATGGCAGGATCCGGCGAGCGAGCATCACCTAAATCACATTGACAAGCTTGACGTCCTTGTCCACCATGCGCTTAGTGCGTGTTTGGAGTGCTGTCAGCTCATCCGATGAAGACCAGTCCAGGTCCTTCTCTAGCCAGGAGGTGAGCTGCATCGGGGCGTCGGACTGGAATTCGGGAGCCGCGGCCCAGGTGGTGTCGCGAGGCTCAGTGACATAGAACCACTGATATTGCCACCCCTTGACGGTGTCCATGAACATACCTTTGGGCCATGTGACATTGGACAACTTTCTCACCATTGCGCCTCTGCACTCTGCATGTTGGCCATCCACCACATCCGGCTTCATGTTGAAGACCTTCAGCCACAACCCAAAGTGGGGAGGGATACGGAGGAAGGCCTCGCACACGAAAATAAATGCCAAGATATTGAGGAAGGAGTTGGGGGACAGATCGTGGAAATCCAGCCCATGGTAGAACATGAGCCCGCGGACGAAGGGGTGGAGAGAAAATCCCAACCCACGGATGAAGTGGGGGTTGAACACGACCCTCTCATGGGGCTCTGGGGTGGGGACGATCTGTCCCTTTGCCGGAAGCCGGTGGGTGATTTCTTTGGCTAGGTACCCGGCCTCCCGGAGCCTGGTGATGTCCTTCTCCTTGACGGAGGACACCATCCACTTGCCTTGCGCTCCAGATCCATACATGGCTGGAGTGCTTCTTGGAGGCGGAAAGGGTGGAAGTTTGGGCGTTGGAGCTTGAGAATGATGGGCAGAGAGGAAGATGGCCTGGGTGAAAGAGGTGAATCCTTATCCCTTTATAAAGGCAGTGAATATCCAGCGCCTCCCCACTCGCCTTAAAACTCGCCTATTCCCCAAGGGTCATGCAAACGGCGCCGTTGGATTACCCATGCCCATATTGATGAGAATCCCGCAATAAGGGGACACGATCGCTGCCTTGACAAGACGTGCCAATAAAACCGCATCTTCAAACATGGAGCGAGAGACTAAAAAACGGTTCGAAATAATGACCGGGCTATGACATGATGTCATGCTACAAAAGTTTTCAGTGGATCAGACTCATAAAATATTATACTCTCAGCGGATATATGTGGTGTTTGTTTTATAGAGCCGGACACGTTCTCTGTGCCTGAGAGATGTTTTGGAGTGTTCGGGGGAGGAACCCACCTTGCAATGCCGAAGATAATCTACGCGTCGGACACCTTGTCATTGAAGCCTGGTTCAGGGGCTACTGAGGGAGTCCTGGATTAAGGGGTCCTCGGGCATCTGGCCTGTGTGACATGGGCCGGACTAATGAGCTATGAAGGTACAAGACACAAGACTCTCTCCCGTGTCCGGATGGGACTCTCCTTGGCGTGGATGGCAAGCCTAGCGTGCGGATATGAAGGTTCCTTTCTTTGTAACCAACTTCGTACAACCCTAGCCCCCTCCAGTGTCTATATAAACCGGAGGGTTTAGTCTGTAGAAATAATCATAATCTGACAGGCTAGACTTCTAGGGTTTACCTATTATGATCTCGTGGTAGATCAACTCTTGTAACCCCCATGCTCATCAATATCAATCAAGCAGGACGTAGGGTATTACCTCCATCAAGAGGGCCCAAACCTGGGTAAAACTTCGTGTCCCCTGTCTCCTGTTACCATCAACGACGCAAAGTTCAAGACCCCCAACCCAAGATCCGTCGGTTTGACACCGACAGTGGTATCAAAAGTGGTATCAGAGCCAAGTCTATGTGTAGATGTTATATGCACGAGTAGAACACAAAAGGAGTTGTGCGCGTGGGTATATATATACTGCTTCTCGTCACTAGTTGTTTCTTGATTCGGCGGTATTGTTGGATGAAGCGGCCCAGACCGACATTACATGACCTCGTTCACGAGACTAGTTCTACCGATGTGCTTTGCACACAGCTGGCTGGCGGGTGTCGGTTTCTCCAACTTTAGTTGAATCGGATTCAATGAACAGGGTTCTTTTTGAAGATCAAAAAGCAATCACTATAACACATTGTGGTTTTTGATGCGTAGGTAAGAACGGTCCTTGCTAAGCCCATAGCAGCCACGTTACACATGCAACAACAAAGTAGAGGACGGCTAACTTGTTTTTGCAGGGCATGTTGTGATGTGATATGGTCAAGACGTGATTATATAAATTATTGTATGAGATTATCATGTTTTGTAACACAGTTATCGGCAACTGGCAGGAGCCATATGGTTGTTGTTTTATTGTATGAAATGCGATCGCCATGTAATTTCTTTATTTTATCACAAAGCGGTAGCGATAGTCGTAGAAGCAACAGTTGGCGAGACAACAACGATGCTTCGATGGAGATCAAGGTGTCACGCCGGTGACGATGGTGATCATGACGGTACTTTGGAGATGGAGATCAAAGGCACAAGATGATGATGGCCATACCATATCACTTATATTGATTGCATGTGATGTTTATCCTTTATGCATCTTATTTTGCTTAGTACGGCGGTAGCATTATAAGATGATCTCTCACTAAATTTCAAGGTATAAGTGTTCTCCCTGAGTATGCACCATTGCTACAGTTCGTGGTGCCGAGACACCACGTGACAATCGGGTCTGATAAGCTATGCGTTCACATACAACGGGTGCAAGCTAGTTTTGCACACACAGAATACTTGGGTTAAACTTGACGAGCCTAGCATATGCAGATATGGCCTCGGAACACTGAGACCGAAAGGTCGAGCGTGAATCATATAGTAGATATGATCAACATAGTGATGTTCACCATTGAAAACTACTCCATCTCATGTGATGATCGGACATGGTTTAGTTGATGTGGATCACGTGATCACTTAGATGATTAGAGGGATGTCTATCTAAGTGGGAGTTCTTATGTAATATGATTAATTGAACTTTAATTTATCATGAACTTAGTACCTGATAGTATTTTGCATGTCTATGTTGTTGTAGATAAATGGCCCGTGTTGTTGTTCCGTTGAATTTTAATGCGTTCCTAGAGAAAGCTAAGTGGAAAGATGATGGTAGCAACTACACGGACTGGGTCCGTAACTTGAGGATTATCATCATTGCTGCACAGAAGAATTATGTCCTAGAAGCACCGGTAGGTGCCAAACCCGTTGTAGGAGCAACGCCAGATGTTATGAACACCTGGCAGAGCAAAGCTGCTGACAACTCAATAGTTTAGTGTGCCATGCTTTACGGCTTAGAACCGGGACTTCAATGACGTTTTGAACGTCATGGGGCATATGAGAGGTTCCAGGAGTTGAGGTTAATATTTCAAGCAAATGCACAGATTGAGAGATATGAAGTCTCCAATAAGTTCTACAGCTGCAAAATGGAGGAGAATAGTTCTGTCAGTGAACACATACTCAGAATGTCTGGGTACCACAATCACTTGAAGCTGGGAGTTAATCTTCAGGTTGATAGTGTCATTGACAGAGTTCTTCAATCACAGCCACCAAGCTACAAACGCTTCATGATGAACTATAATATGCAAGGGATGGATAAGACAATTCCTGAGCTGTTGGCGATGCTAAAGGCAGCGGAGGTAGAAATCAAGAAGGAGCATCAAGTGCTGATGGTCAACAAGACCACCAGTTTCGAGAAGAAGGGGAACTTCAAGAAGAACAGCAAGCAAGTTGCTGCTCAAGTGAAGAAGCCCAAGTCTAGACCTAAGCCTGAGACTGAGTGCTTCTACTGCAAAGGGACTGGTCACTAGAAGCGGAACTGCCCCAAGTATTTGGCGGATAAGAAGGATGGCAAAGTGAAAGGTATATTTGATATACATGTTATTGGTGTGTACCTTACTAATGCTCGCAGTAGCGCCTGGCTATTTGATACTGGTTCTGTTGCTAATATTTGCAACTCGGAACAGGGGCTACAGATTAAGTGAGGATTGGCCAAGGACGAGGTGACGATGCGCGTGGGAAATGGTTCCAAAGTCGATGTGATCGCCTTCGACACGCTTCCTCTACATCTACCTTTGGATTAGTTTTAGACCTGAATAATTGTTATTTGGTGCCAGCATTAAGCATGAACATTATATCTGGATCTTGTTTGATGCGAGATGGTTATTCATTTAAATCAGAGAATAATGATTGTTCTATTTGTCGGCATTCTGGGAACGGGGGTCCCCGGAATTGCCTGCCTGCGGCCTGCGACGTGGCTAAGCCAGCAGGCCGTACGGCCCATCCTCACCAACAAAGCACCCAAGACCCTCGCGAGGGGTTAAACCTCGCGAGGTGGATGATGCAAGACCTCCTCTGGAGGGGCCTAGCCAGGCAGGCTCACGAGGAGCGGAGATATCAAGGCGAGGCGAACCTCACGAGGTTCTCGTGACGTGAGCCATGACGATCGACACCAGGCGGGCGCCAGCGCGCACAGCGTCCTTGTTTCCTCTTTGGTGCAAAGGGGGCAAGCGCAGCTGCGGAGTACCGAGGAATCAGGTAAAGGTTTCCATTTCGGTGCAACAAGACCAAGACCGAGGACTACAAGACGGAGGTCATCATGGAGCCCAGAAGGGCGTCACCACTAGAACTTTGTGCAGGCGAAGACTACATTTGTCAAGATAGCTTGTACTAGATGTCCCCCTTCAAATTAGCCTGCCATTGTTGGCTCCCTTCCCGCTCGATATTTGGGAAGAGGACCAAGGCCTCTATAAATAGGAGTAGCCACCACAGTAGAGGGGGACGATCAAATCTGGGCTCGGGCAGATCGAAGCTTGGGACGACGATCTGGCCTTAGCTAGAGAGAGACCCAGAGATACACGCAAGTTCATACGCACAAGAACACCTCAACCTCAGGAGGTTGTTCTTCCCTTCTATTGTTCATCATCAGCCCAAGAGGCAATCCACCACCACCACACTGGAGTAGGGCATTACACCACAATGGTGGCCCAAACCATTATAAACCCCGTGTCTTTCTGTGTTGTGAGTTCGTCGAGTTCGTCCGCAAGATCCTAGTGAGCTAGAGCGTAGATCGGTTGGAGGGAAAGACTTCGCGCGCACCCCGGTGTCCGAACCTTAAGGGTTTGTCGGGACCCCATACCCCGACATTTGGCGCGCCAGGTAGGGGCGCGCCGTAGCTTCCCTTCCATCAGTTCGTCGCTCCGTTGATCCGTCATCTCCATGTCGGACGCTCGCCGCGCTCGAGCTGAGCATCAGGCCGCCCTCGCCGCCCGCGTCGCTCAGGAGGCTCCAGTTGGCGGGGCGCCTCGTCGTTCTCCGTCCCCCGCCGCCAACGCTGCCACCGGCCCGGCGGGAAACGAGCAGCAGGCGTCCTCGCAACATCCTTCGGTGCGGCAGGATGGCTGCACCGCTACTCCATCGCTCACCCCTGCTGGCTCTTCGTCGCACGTGCACCACGCTCCCATGGAGGCACGGGCTGCGCTCATTGCGGCGAACGAGCTCCTACGTTACCGCCCCGTCGACGACGTCTATGAGGAGTGGCTCGACCGCTCGCCGAGCTCGTCCGTGCTGCGGGGGCCTCTCCGGCGCCGTCCCACTCTCTGCCTCCCCCTCAGCAGGCCGCGGGCGACGGGGCTCATGGCGTGCCTCCACCTCCTTGACCCCAAAATGGTGCCTTGGCACCAAGACGTGCGCCCCCGCGACGTGATCCGCTGCGCCCGGCGCCCGCGCGTGAAGAAAGGAGCTGCCAAGAAATCCCGCGACCGCGAGAAGCTGCACCAGTGCTCCCCGTGCCACCTCATCAAGACCGCGCGCTGCCTGAAGTGGCACAGCGTGGACCTCGCCAAGACCAAGCTCCGCCCCTGAAGCGGGCCCCGACGACCACGACTGGCTGCGTTCCTTCACCCCTGAGCTGCGTAGTGTTGCCTGGCCAGGCAAGTTCAAGCTAGATCTGCCTCCTCGGTACGACGGCACCGCCGACCCCGTGGAGTTCCTGCAGCTCTATGAGTTGAGCGTCGAAGCGTCCAACGGCGATGAAAAAGTCATGGTGAACTGGTTTCCCATGGCTCTCAAGGATGGGGCCCGCTCCTGGCTCCTGAACCTGCAGCACGGCTCGATCTACTCCTGGGACAAGATGCGCGATTGCTTCGTCGCCAACTTCCAGGGCACTCGTGACCGCCCACCAGTCGCGGGCGACCTACGCCGCATCAAGCAACAGCCAGGAGAGACCCTCCAGAAGTACATCCAGCGCTTCAACAGCACCCGCCTCAAGATCTCTAAGGTCACGGATGAGGCCATCATCTCCGCGTTTTCTGATGGTGTCCGCGATGTCAAGATGAAGGAAGAGCTGGCTATCCATGAGGAGCTTTGCACATCTCAGGAGTTGTTCAACCCGGCTACCAGGTGCGCAAGAGCTGAGGAGGGGCGCCTCTCTCTCCTTGAGCTGCCAGCTGCAAGAGTGGAGGAAAAGAAGACCAAGGCCAAGGAAGTGAAGCGTAAGGAGGCAGTAGTGCTCGCAGCAGAGCCCGACACCAAGCGAGGAAAAGATCAGCCCAAGTCATCCAAAAATGGCCGCCCATTCTGCGCCTTCCACAACATGAACACCCACAACACCAGCGACTGTCAAGAGCTCAGAGCCATTCGGGAAGGATGCTTCGGCCGACTCCCCGAGCACAACAACCGGGGCTACGGCCGCGAAGGAGGACGCGAAGGCGCACGCTGGAACGACCGTGGCCCGCGCCAGGAGTGGCGTGACCGGCCTCGTGAGGACCGCTGGCAGGACCAGCCTCGCGAGGGCGCCTGGAGGGATCCGCCTCGTGAGCATTGCCCCCAGGGCAACGCTGGTCTTGCCCCATTGTCGCTGCCAAGGAGGAACGACGACCACCACCAGGACGAGGGGGCTGGGGGCTTCCAGGAGCCCTGCGCAGTCGCTTGCATCTTGGGCGGCGCTCAGGCCCCAGCCTCTCAGCGCATCTTCAAGCAGTTCGCTCACGAGGTGAATGCGGCGCTCCCCAAGCTCGAGGCCACACGCCCGCTCCGGTGGTCCTAGTGCACCATCACCTTCAGCTCGGCCGACTAGCTCAAGTGTGAAGCCACTGCTGGCACACTCCCTATGCTGTGCTCCCCAGTCATCATCAATGTGCAAGTCACTAAGACTCTCATCGACAGCGGCGCAGGGCTCAACGTCCTATCCGCTGACACATTCGACAGCCTCCAAGTGCCCTATGAGCAGCTCCAGCCAACCAAGCCTTTCTCAGGAGTGACTGATGGTTCCACCACACCAATAGGGCAGGTCCGCCTGCCCGTCACCTTCGGGGAGCACAAGAATTACCGCACCGAGCTCATCGACTTCGATGTCGCGCACATCCGCCTGCCGTGTGATCCAGCCCTGGCTAAGTTCATGGTAGTCACTCACCACGGCTACAATGTTCTCAAGATGCCAGGAAGCGGGGTGATCATCACGGTCCCATGTGAAGAAAGGGGTGCGGTGTGCTCCCTTGAGAGCGCCTTCCAAGCCGCGGCAATCGACAACCCTGACAGCAGAAGTGAAGGCCCTCCAAAGACCATCCCCAAGAAGAAGTTGCCGCGCCGAGCAGGACCCCAAGAAGATGGTGTCACATTAGGAGCCTCATCAGGATCGGCGCCCGCTCCAGGGGCACCTCCCTCCATCGCATAGGAAAGTGCGCCCGGCGCCCTCCTCAGGCAAGGCTCGGGGGCTCCCTTCTGTAGGGCCTCAGACCTTACCAATCTCACGAGGGAGGCGCTTGGGCACCACTTGGAAGCGTGCTTCACGGCATGTGTTCCTCAGGAGAGCATGGGGCGAGGAATGCCCACCACCCAGGAGTGCAGCACCAAGACCAACCAAGAGCTACAAGACGCAAGAGCCATGCGTGGCGACAGCCGTTCACAGAGTGTGGCTCACCACCCAGGCAAGGGTGCTGAGCTACGCGCCAGCATCAAAATCCCAGGGCTCAACAGGGCCGCATCTCAAGAACGCTTCTGGCCATCACGCGTGGGCCGCTGTGAGGTCCCACCACACAGCTTCGTTCGCATGCCCCACAGATTGCCGAGCGTGGCGTCGGCCCATCAGCGCCATGTGCGGCAAGTTCTGGTGGCTCAGGAGACCAGGTTCCACGCAGTTCTGGAGGAGATAGCGACGGCCTTCAGGGAACCTCCTGAGCCCCCAGAGCCTCCCGAGGCTCAGGGCCCCGGTGGCTCATGAGGAGTCATTCCTTCGATGCGTGGCTTCAGCTGCACTAGCTCTACTTCCTCTATAGACCCAGGTGACATCTTCCAAGTTCATTTAAGCTGGGAGCACCCCTCGGGCTGCACTATTCCCAGGCCGCGTGGGTCCGTCCCTGTGGCATGTATCCCTTTTACTTATGTCTTTGGCTTACCTTGCTGGGGGCGCCCCTCGGGCTCATCATCCCCACGCCGCTCGGGCCGGACCCGGTGGCATGTATCTTGTTGCATTTATCCAAGTCAACCTGCTCTTCGTGCTTAACCTGTCGACTGCTATCACTTGTTTTATCACCGCCCGCCACGGGTCCGTTCGCCCCATGCAATTTACTTGCATTTTAAAAGGGGGGGCTCCTGAGCATCACAACTCAGGAGCTCTTACTGGCTCTCCAGCCCTCACCCCCTGGCTTTGACCACGGCATCGCGACCTGGCATACCAGCGGCGGCTGAGCTTGCTCGAGGGCCGGGACCTGAGGACGTAGAGTGCTTGCATCTAACCGCCTTGCAGGAACATACAGTCACCAAGACTCAAGACCAGGCGCAACCCGCCTTGAGGTAGGGCCTCTAAGTCCCACGCTGGCTCGCGAGTGCCCAGATACACCTCGCAGCCCTGCCGTGCAAGCCATGTGTCAGGGCGGGGCTGTACACGCCCCGGGGGCTCCTCCCAGAGGGCCCCCCCATCCCACACCCAAGTGGAAGCTCCATGCTCCGCACTGGCAGTCAACACTACCGAGGAGCGGCTATGCCCATGCACAAGCGGAAGCACTACGCTCCGCGCTAGTGATAAACAACTGAGGGCGACCCCACGGTCATACCAACCTTAGGGAGCCCAGAGCTCAACGCCCAGCCTCACCACGACGCCTCCCCTCAGGAGAGTCGCGCGAGGGGGCTGGGCACGGAGGTTGTGCTTGGGTCACGCCCAAGCGCACGCCACCCAACCAGGCCCCCCAGACCTAGGCGTCGCGCGCCCCTCCCGAGGCCTCGGCGAGGGCAGGTATGGAAATTGTTTGGACGTCAAGGGGGACTCCTGAGCATCACGACTCAGGAGCCTAACTGGTCACGTAGCCCCTCACTCCTTGGTCCATCCTGGTCTCCAGTCAGCCCAACGGCGGTTGAGGTATGCACAGGGCCGGGCTCTGCCGACGTAGAGCATTAATATATCCTCACAAACTCTCCCTATATGTTGTTCGCACGTCAAGGGGGACTCCTGAACATCGCGACTCAGGAGCCTAACTAGTCACGTAGCCCCTCACTCCTTGGACCGTCCTGGTCTCCGGTCAGCCCAATGGCGGTTGAGGTATGCGCGGGGCCGGTCTCTGCCGACGCAGAACAAGGAAAATAAGGAAGGAAAACGCAGAATCTCAAAGCAAATATTACAAGCATACTGTTCTCACAATACCAAATGAAAAGTCTAAACGCCTCCACGAGGCCTGATGTATGTTGCAGGAATAAAACAAGGAGAATAGCCGCGGGTCACCCCTGGATGTCGTCGTCGCCTGCGGAAGGAGCTCCCCTGTGGGAGAGGATGTCTTCACCTTCGCCACCAGCCGCTGGATCCGCGGCATCACCACACGGAGGATCGGAGACAAAGCCGCGGAACTTCCCCGGCAAAGCCTCCACTTGACCTTGAATGGCTGCGACGGCGGTCTCGTAGAGATCTTCAGCCACAGGCTCCAGCAGCTCGTCAAACTGGGCATTGGGATCGCGGAGGTGCAGATGGCTGAGGAGGCGGGTAAGAGCGGCTGAAGACAGAACGTGAGCTTCTGCCTCCGCCATGGGACCGAGGCCCTCAATGACCTCCTCAAGTGCCTTCACCACGAGAGGAAGCAGCTGGGCGGGGCCGTCCTCGTCGGTATCCAGCGGCTTCTCTAGGCCGAGCTCATAGAGCGTCTTCAGCGCCTTTCGAGATCTCTTCTCGAGATCGGCGAAGGCCACATGGTCTTCGGCCAAGACCCGCGCCTTGGCGTTGATATCGGCCTCCTTCGCCCCCATCTTCTGCTCCAGCTCCTCCAACCGGTTGCGCTCGGCAACCTGCCTCTTCCCCAGCTCCGCCAGCTCAGCATCACGGTTCCTAACGGCTTCCTCCTGGGCCTTCATATCCTTCTCCTCTGCTTCGCGGCGGCGCGCCTCTTCGTCGTGCTTATCACGCAGGCTCTGCAACTCGTCCTCCAGCGCCTGACAACGGTCTCGGGCGGCCTTGGATTCTTTCAGCACCGCCTCACGATCGGTTGCAGCACCGACAGCCCCTTTCTTCTCTCTCTCGGAGGCCGCAACAGCCTGGCTCAGCGCCGCATGTACTGCCAGGTCAGAATGAAGCCAGCCGGTGGCAAACTCCAGACGCCCGGCCACCAGGCGCGGGTCAGCGCTCAGGAGATCCGCCTGCAGTTGGGTCATCTCTGAAAAGGCACGCTCCAAGACGGCAACAGGAGCAGAGGAACCAAGGAGTGGAGGCACAGTAGTAGGAGGAAGTGGCGCCGTCACCAGGGCTTGGGAGACTGCGAGCTCTGGAGCAGCTGGGACCTCATCAGTCGCGCCAAGTATCGGCACATCCGGAGCCAGCGGGGCCATGGGGGCTGACTCCATGCGATGGGGCACCTCTTCGCCCTGCGAAGATGACCGGGTTGGGGATGAACGGGCAATGTTGCCTCCTTGCTCTGCAGAGGGAGGCACAGCTGCCTTACCATCCTTCCTCTTCTTCGCCGAGGATGTCGGTCTGATCAACCAAAGGCGAGCGTCAGAAAAAAAACAGGCACCCGCACGGACCAAGCAAAGTTTGAAACACCTACCGGTCCATCGCAAGGTACTCCACCCTTCACTTGTAAAGCTTGAGGCCCGACAGCATCGGGACCCGAGGAGCAGGCGCTCGGGATCCGGTGGCGCCATGTGATGCGGAGGCAGAACCGGATCCAGCCCCAAGAGATGTTGGAGTGGAGGTGGCACCACCGTCCACCAGCGATGATCTGCCCTTCGTAGGGACGAGGGGTTGCCCCTTCCCGCCTTGGTAGGCGTCGGCCTCGGCATCATCAGGAAGGGCGTGGAGAATCTCGGCCTTGCTCGGAAGGGAGGTCTCCTCCACCTCTTTCGGGGTCTCCTTAGAATCCTCCTCCTCCTCCCCCTCTCCGCCGGACTCGCCAGAAGACACCTCCATCGGCTTTGGCACCAAAGGAGCTCCCGAAAGCACCGGCGGCACCAGCCCGCGCGCATCAAAAGTCGGCCTGGAAGCGACGAATTCCTCCCGGTACCTGCATTGGAACAGGGGAATGAAGGCGCTAGGCAGGTACTCCTGGTTGTCTCCAACTATGAGGTGCAGCACGGCGTCCAGCTCGTCATCAGGCAGGTCCCCCGGCCTCAGACGGACCTTGTTTTCCCCTCCTTCAAGCTACCAGAAGGGGCGCACGCGCGCCTAGAATGGGGCGACCTGCAGCGTCAAGAACTCCCACAGGAGCATCGCTCCCATTATTTTGGCCGCCCTTGCATTGCCCGGCTTCAGGTCGGCCATCATCTGCTCCAACATTGACGATGCCCGCTCGTCGACAAGCTCCGCCCTGGGCCATTCCTTGCCTTGCCGAGGCGCCTCCATCGGCAACACCAGGCGCGAATGGGCGAGCGAGGCATCTACCATGACCCACTTGGATCGAATGTTGTCGGCCCTCTTCCCGGTGCTCGAGATCGAGTTGGCCTTGCCAGACGCAACGAAGTTAGCGCATCCAGAGATGTGGCCCTCGTTGACGCGGAGGAAGAAGAAATGGCGCAGGAGCGCCACGGACGACATCACGCCCAGCTACACCTCATAGTAGTAGGCAAAGATGGACAAGAGGAGGAGAGAGTTGGGATGGAGGTGCAACGCCTGCAGCCCATAGTGGTCAAGGACTTCATAAAAGAAATCAAAGAAGGGGGGAACCAACCCGACAGCAATGCCACTCAAAAAGAAGGGGACGAAGGTTCTCCCCTCAGGCTCCGGCTCGTCGGAGGCAAGCCGGAGCTCCGTCTTCCCACACTCGTTGCTCTCTCCCGCCGTCAGCAGGCGCACGGAGGCAAGGCTCTTATCCGTGACAGTGGGCACCTCAAGAGCGGGCTCGTACCAAGCCGGGGACGAGGAAGTCTTGACCTTGCGAGGCGCCATTGGCGGCAGATGCAGAGCGTGGCCGAAGCAGATCTGTGGGTAGCGGCGGCGAAGAGCAAGAAAGGGGATCAGGAGCGAGGCGAGGAAGAAACAATGAAGGCAAGTGCCGCCCGCACCAGCCTTTTGTCAGGTCAAGCAGTTGCCGAAACAGCGTGGGGAAGCAGAGATGCCCACGTTCAATCAACCTCCATGCGTCAACCGAGGCCGCAGGCTTTGGGGGCCCACAGCGCTTCGAGCTTGACCTTTGGCATCGCTACGAAGCCAAGCCCGCGCGCACCTTGGGCCCGGGGGCTACTGTCGGCGTTCTGGGAACGGGGGTCCCCAGACTTGCCTGCTTGCGGCCCGCAGCGTGGCTAAGCCAGCAGGCCGTACGGCCCATCCTCACCAACAAAGCACCCAAGACCCTTGCGAGGGGCCAAGCCTCGCGAGGCAGACGACGCAAGACCTCCTCTGGAGGATCCTAGCCATGCAGGCTCACGAGGAGCAGAGATATCAAGGCGAGGCAAACCTCACAAGGTTCTCGTGACGTGAGCCATGACGATCGACACCAGGCGGGCGCCAGGCGGGCGCCAGCGCGCACAGCGTCCTTGTTTCCTCTTTGGTGCAAAGGGGGCAAGCGCAGCCGCGGAGTACCGAGGCATCAGGTAAAGGTTGCCATTTCTGTGCAACAAGACCAAGACCGAGGACTACAAGACGGAGGTCATCGTGGAACCCAGAACGGCGTCACCACCAGAACTTTGTGCAGGCGAAGACTACTTTTGTCACGATAGCTTGTACTAGCTGTCCCCCTTCAAATTAGCCTGCCATTGTTGGCTCCCTTCCTGCTCGATATCTGGGAAGAGGACCAGGGCCTCTATAAATAGGACTAGCCACCACAGTAGAGGGGGACGATCGAATCTGGGCTCGGGCAGATCGAAGCTTGGGAGGACGATCTGACCTTAGCTAGAGAGAGACCCAGAGATACACGCAAGTTCATACGCACAAGAACACCTCAACCTCAGGAGGCCGTTCTTCCCTTGTATTGTTCATCATCAGCCCAAGAGGCAATCCACCACCACCACACTGGAGTAGGGCATTACACCACAACAGTGGCCCGAACCAGTATAAACCCCATGTCATTCTACGTTGTGAGTTCGTCGAGTTCGTCCGCAAGATCCTAGTGAGCTAGAGCATAGATCGGTTGGAGGGAAAGACTTCGTGCGCACCCCAGTGTTCGAACCTTAAGGGTTTGCCGGGACCCCATACCCTGACACTATTGATACGAGTAATATATTTTATGGTCATGCACCCTTGATGAGTGGTCTATTTTTACTAAATCTTGATAGTAGTGATACACATATTCATAGTATTGAAGCCAAAAGATATAAGTTTAATAATGATAGTGCAACTTATTTGTGGCACTGCCATTTCGGTCATATTGGTGTAAAGCGCATGAAGAAACTCCATGCTGATGGGATTTTGGAATCACTTGATTATGAATCACTTGATGCTTGCGAAACATGCCTCATGGGCAAGATGACTAAGACTTCTTTCTCTGGAACAATGGAACGAGCAACAGACTTATTGGAAATAATACATACTAATGTATGCGGTCCGATGAGTGTTGATGCTTCTGGCGGGTATCGTTATTTTCTGACCTTCATAGGTGATTTGAGTAGATATGGCTATGTCTACTTGATGAAACATAAGTCTGAAACATTTGAAAAGTTCAAAGAATTTCAGAGTGAAGTGGAAAATCATCGAAACAAGAAAATAAAGTTTCTATGATCTGATCGTGGAGGATAATATTTGAGTTACGAGTTTGGTCTTTATTTGAAACAATGCGGAATACTTTCGCAACTCATGCCACCTGGAACACCACAGCGTGATGGTGTGTCCGAACATCGTAACCGCACTTTATTGGATATAGTGTGATCTATGATGTCTCTTACTGATTTACCGCTATCGTTTTGGGGTTATGCTTTAGAGATGGCCGCATTCACGTTAAATAGGGCACCATCTAAATCCGTTGAGACGACACCATATGAACTGTGGTTTGGCAAGAAACCCAAGTTGTCATTTCTTAAAGTTTGGGGCTGCGATGCTTATGTGAAAAAGCTTCAACCTGATAAGCTCGAACCCAAATCGGAGCAATGTGTCTTCATAGGATACCCAAAGGAGACTGTTGGGTACACCCTATATGACAGATCTGAAGGCAAGATATTCGTTGCTAAGAATGAATCCTTTCTAGAGAACGAGTTTCTCCCGAAAGAAGTGAGTGGGAGGAAAGTAGAACTTGATGAGGTAAATGTACCGGCTCCCTTATTGGAAAGTAGTTCATCACAGAAATCAGTTCCAGTGATTCCTACACCAATTAGTGAGGAAACTAATGATGGTGATCATGAAACTTCTAATCGAGTTACTACCGAACCTCGTAGGTCAACCAGAGTGGTATGGTAATCCTATTCTGGAGGTCATGTTACTTGACCATGACGAACCTTCGAACTATGAGGAAGCGATGACGAGCCCAGATTCCACAAAATGGCTTGAGGCCATGAAATCTGAGATGGGATCCATGTATGAGAACAAAGTGTGGACTTTGGTTGACTTGCCCGATGATCGGCAAGCCATAGAGAATAAATGGATATTCAAGAGGAAGACTGACGCTAACGGTAATATTACTGTCTACAAAGCTCGACTTGTTACGAAAGGTTTTCGACAAGTTCAAGGAGTTGACTATGATGAGACCTTCTCACCCGTAGCGATGCTTAAGTCCGTCCGAATCATGTTAGCAATTGCTGCATTTTATGATTATGAAATTTGGCAAATGGATGTCATAACTACATTCCTTAATGGATATGTTAAAGAAGAGTTGTATATTATGCAAACAGAAGATCCAAAAGGCGCTAACAAAGTGTGCAAGCACCGGCGATCCATTTATGGACTGGTGGAAAACTCTCGGAGTTGGAGTATACGCTTTGATTGTGTGATCAAAGCATATGGTTTTATACAGACTTTTGGAGAAGCCTGTATTTACAAGAAAGTGAGTGGGAGCTCTATAGCATTTCTAATATTATATGTGGATGCCATATTGTTGATTGGAAATGACACTGAATTTATGAATAGCATAATAGGATACTTGAATAAGAATTTTCCAATGAAAGACCTCGGTGAAGTTGCTTATATATTGGGCATCAAGATCTATAGAGATAGATCAAGACGCTTAATTGGACTTTCACAAAGCACATACCTTGATAAAGTTTTTAAGAAGTTCAAAATGGATCAAGCAAAGAAAGGGTTCTTGCTTGTGTTACAAGGTGTGAAGTTGAGTCAGACTCAATGCCCGACCACTGCAGAAGATAGAGAGAAAATGAAAGTCATTCCATATGCTTCAGCCATAGGTTCTATCATGTATGCAATGTTGTGTACCACACCTGATGTGTACCTTTCTATTAGTTTAGTAGGGAGGTACCAAAGTAATCCAGGAGTGGATCACTGGACAGTGGTCAAGAATATCCTAAAATGCCTAAAAAGGACTAAGGATATGTTTCTCGTTTATGGAGGTGACAAAGAGCTCGTCGTAAATGGTTAGGTCGATGCAAGCTTTGGCACTGATCCGGATGACTCTAAGTCACAAACTAGATACGTACTTTTATTGAATGGTGGAGCTGTCAGTTGGTGCAGTCCTAAGTAAAGCATTGTGGCGGGATCTACGTGTGAAGCGTAATACATAGCTGCTTCGGAAGCAGCAAATGAAGGAGTCTGGATGAAGGAGTTCATATCCGATCTAGGTGTCATACCTAGTGCATCGGGTCCAATGATAATCTTTTGTGACAATATTGGTGCAATTGCCTTGGCAAAGGAATCCAGATTTCACAAGAGAACCACGCACATCAAGAGACGCTTCAATTCCATCTGCAATCAAGTAAAGGAGGGAGACATAGAGATTTGCAAGATACATGCGGATCTGAGTGTTGCAGACCTATTGACTAAGCCTCTCTCACGAGCAAAACATGATCAGCACCAAGAATCCATGGGTGTTAGAATCATTACAATGTAATCTAGATTATTGACTCTCGTGCAATTGGGAGACTGAAGGAAATATGCCCTAGAGGAAATAATAAAGTTTTTATTTATATTTCCTTATATCATGATACATGTTTATTATTCATGCTAAAATTGTATTAACCAGAAACTTAGTACATGTCTGAATACATATACAAAAAGAGTGTCACTAGTATGGCTCTACTTGACTAGCTCGTTAATCAAAGATGGTTAAGTTTCTTAACCATAGACATGAGTTGTCATTTGATAAGCAGGATCACATCATTAGAGAATAATTTGATTGACTTGACCCATCCGTTAGCTTAGCATTATGCTCTATAGGTGTCTCCGATGGTGTTTGTTGAGTTGGCATAGATCGAGATTAGGATTTATCACTCCAATTGTTGGAGAGGTATCTTTGGGCCCTCTCGATAATGCACATCACTATAAGCCTTGCAAGCAATGTGACTAATGAGATAGTTACGGGATGTTGCATTACGGAACGAGTAAAGAGACTTGCCGGTAATGAGATTGAACTACGTATGATGATATCAACGATCGAATCTTGGGCAAGTAACATACCAACGACAAAGGGAACAACATATGTTGTTATGCGGTTTGACCGATAAAGATCTTCGTAGAATATGTAGGAACCAATATGAGCATCCAGGTTCCACTATTGGTTATTGACCAAAGATGAGTCTCGGTCATGACTACATAGTTCTCGAACCCGTAGGGTGCGCACGCTTAACGTTTGATGACGATTGGTATTATGAGTTTATGTGTTTTGATGTACGAAAGGTAGTTCAGAGTCCCGGATGTGATCACGGACATGACGAGGTGTCTCGAAATGGTCGAGACATGAAGATTGATATATTGGAAGGTTATGTTTGGACACCGGAATGGTTTCGAATGAGTTCGGGCATAGACCGGAGTACCGGGAGGTACCGAAACACCCCCGGGGTATTAATGGGCCTACATGGGCATTAGTGGAAGAGAGAGGAGGCGGCCAAGAGGTGCCCCCCCTCGAAGCCCAATCCGAATTGGGAAGGGGGCCGGGCCCCCTTTCCTTCTTCTTCTCTTCCCCTTCCTTCCCCTCCTATTAGGACTAGGAAAGGGGGGAAATCTACTCCTAGTAGGAGTAGGAATCCCCCCTTGGGGGCACACCATGAGGGCTGGCCGACCCCTCCTCCCCTCCATTATATACGGGGGAGGGGCACCCCATAGACACACAAGTTGACAATTGTTTTAGCTGTGTGCGGTGCCCCCTCCACAGATACACACCTCGGTCATATCGTCGTAGTGCTTAGGTGAAGGCCTGTGCTGGTAACTTCATCATCACCGTCAACACGCCGTCGGGCTGACGAAACTCTCCCTCGGCCTCAACTGGATCAAGAGTACGAGGGACGTCACTGAGCTGAACCTGTGCAAATCGCGGAGGTGTCGTACGTTCGGTACTTGATTGGTTGGATCGCGAAGACGTTCGACTACATCAACCACGTTTCTTAATGCTTCCGCTTTCGGTCTACGAGGGTACGTAGACATACTCTCCCCTCTCATTGCTATGCATCCCTATATAGATCTTGCGTGATCGTAGGAAATTTTTGAAATACTGTGTTCCCCAACAGTGGTATCAGAGCCAGATCTATGCGTAGATGTTATATGCACGAGTAAAATACAAAGGAGTTGTGGGCGTGGGTATATACATATTGCTTGTCGTCATTAGTTGTTTCTTGATTTGGCGGTATTGTTGGATGAAGCGGCCCAGACCGACATTACATGACCGCGTTCATAAGACTAGTTCTACTGATGTGCTTCCATACAAGTGGCTGGCGGGTGTCAGTTTCTCCAACTTTAGTTGAATCGGATTCAATTAATAGGGTTCTTTCTAAAGATCAAAAAGCAATCACTATACCGTGTTGTGGTTTTTGATGCGTAGGTAAGCACGGTTCTTGATAAGCCGTAGCAGCCACATAAAACTTGCAACAACAAAGTAGAGGACGTCTAACTTGTTTTTGCAGGGCATGTTGTGATGTGATATAGTCAAGACGTGATTATATAAATTTTTGTATGAGATGATCATGTTTTGTAACACAGTTATCAGCAACTGGCAGGAGCCATATGGTTGTTTCTTTATTGTATGAAATGCAATCGCCATGTAATTGCTTTATTTTATCACTAAGTGGCAGTATAGTCGTAGAAGCAATAGTTGGCGAGAAGAGAACGATGCTTCGATGGGGATCAAGGTGTCAATCCGGTGACGATGGTGATCATGACGGTGCTGTGGAGATGGGGATCAAAGGCACAAGATGATGATGGCCATATCATATCACTTATATTTATTGCATGTGATGTTTATCCTTTATGCATCTTATTTTGCTTAGTACTGCGGTAGCATTATAAGATGATCTCTCACTAAATTTCAAGGTATAAGTGTTCTACCTAAGTATGCACCATTGCTATAGTTCGTCGTGCCGAGACACCACATGATGATCGGGTGTGATAAGATCTACGTTCACATACAATGGGTGCAAGCCAGTTTTGCACACGCAGAATACTCGGGTTAAACTTGAGGATTATCCTCGCATACGTAGATATGGCCTCGGAACACTGAGACCGAAAGGTCAAGCGTGAATCATATAGTAGATATGATCAACATAGTGATGTTCACCACTGAAAACTACTCCATCTCACGTGATGATCGGACATGGTTTAGTTGATGTGGATCACATGATCACTTAGATGATTAGAGGGATGTCTATCTAAGTGGGTGTTCTTAAGTAATATGATTAATTGAACTTTCATTTATCATGAACTTAGTACCTGATAGTATTTTGCATGTCTATGTTGTTGTAGATAATTGGCCTGTGTTGTTGTTCCGTTGAATTTTAATGCATTCCTAGAGAATGCTAAGTTGAAAGATGATGGTAGCAACTACACGAACTGGGTCCGTAACTTGAGGATTATCCTCATTGCTGCACAGAAGAATTATGTCATAGAAGCACCGCTAGGTGCCAAACCTGCTACAGGAGCAACGCCAGATGTTATGAACACCTGGCAGAGCAAAGCTGATGACTACTCGATAGTTCGGTGTGCCATGCTTTATGGCTTAGAACTGGGACTTCAATGATGTTTTGAACGTCATGGGGCATATGAGATGTTCTAGGAGTTGAGGTTAATATTTCAAGCAAATGCCCGGATTGAGAGATATGAAGTCTCAATAAGTTCTACCCCTACAAAATGGAGGAGAATAGTTCTGTCAGTGAACACATGCTCAGAATGTCTAGGTACCACAATCACTTGACTCGGCTGGGAGTTAATCTTCAGGTTGATAGTGTCTTTGACAGAGTTCTTCAATCACTGCCACCAAGCTACAAAATCTTCATGATGAACTATAATATGCAAGGGATGGTGTAGGATTGAAAGTATGTCTAGAGGGGGGGTGATTAGACTACTTGACCAAATAAAAGTCTAGCTTTTTCCCAATTTTAGTTCTTGGTAGATTTTAGCAACTTTGGACAAGTCAAGCAATCTTAACACAATTCAACCAAGCATGCAAAGAGTATATGAGCAGCGGAAAGTAAAGCATGCAACTTGCAAGAATGTAAAGGGAAGGGTTTGGAGGATTCAAACGCAATTGGAGACACGGATGTTTTTGTCGTGGTTCCGATAGGTGGTACTATCGTACATCCAGGTTGATGGAGACTTCAACCCGCGAAGGGTAATGGTTGCGCGAGTCCACGGAGGGCTCCACCCACGAAGGGTCCATGAAGAAGCAACCTTGTGTATCCCACCATGGCCATCGCCCGCGAAGGACTTGCCTCACTAGCGGTAGATCTTCACGAAGTAGGCGATCTCCTTGCCCTTACAAACTCCTTGGTTCAACTCCACAATCTTGTCGGAGATTCCCAAGTGACACCTAGCCAATCTAGGAGACATCACTCTCCAAGAAGTAACAAATGGTGTGTTAATGATGAACTCCTTGCTCTTGTGCTGCAAATGATAGTCTCCCCAACACTCAACTCTCTCTCACAGGATTTGGATTTGGTGGAAAGAAGATTTGAGTGCAAAGCAACTTGGGAAGGCTAGAGATCAAGATTCATATGGTAGGAATGGAATATTTTGGTCTCAACACAAGTGTAGGTGGTTCTCTCTCAGAAAAAGTAAGTTGGAAGTGTAGGTTCGTTCTGATGGCTCTCTCGACGACTGAAGAGGAGGTGGAGGGGTATTTATAGCCTCCACACAAAATCTAACCGTTACACATAACTTCCTAAACTCGGTGGGACTGAATGGTTAAACTCGGTCGAACCGATTCAGCAAAGCTAGTGACTGTTAGGGTTTTCGGTGGGACCGACATGCAACTCGGTAGGACCGATATGATTAGGGTTAGGGCATAATGTAATATCGGTGAGACCGATTACACAAACTCGGTGGGACCGATTTTGGTAATAAGCTAACCAGAGAGTTGGTCAGGTAAACTCCGTGGGACCGATCGCTCATTTCAGTGAGACTGAAACATTACGAAGGGAAAACAGAGAGTTTACATTGCAATCTCGGTGGGACTGATCCCTCATCTCCGTGAGGCCATAATGTTACGAAGGGAAAGAGAGATATTACAACCCCATCTCAGTGAGATCGAGATCCCTATCGGTGCGACCGATTTGCCTAGGGTTTGTGGAAGTGGCTATGACATTTGAAACTCGGTGGCGCTGGATAGGAAGAATCGGTGGGGCTGAGTTTGACTTTTGGTTTAGGTCATATGTGGATGTGAGAAAGTAGTTGAGGGCTTTTGAACATATCACTAAGCATTTTAGCAAGAACCTCATTAAGCAACACCTCATCCCTCCTTGATAGTATTGGCTTTTCCTATAGACTCAATGTGATCTTGGATCACTAAAATGGAAAATGTAGAGTCTTGAGCATTGAGCTTGAGCCAATCCTTTGTCCTTAGCATTTTGAGGGGTCCACTTTTCTCATCCATGCCATGCCAATCATTGAGCTTTCCTGAAATATTAGTCTTGAAATAGCATTAGCTCAATGAACTATATGTTGTTAGGAACTATATATTAGTTTAAAAAACATTGTCGCTTTGAGAAGTATGTGAAAAGCAAGAGCTCCCCCTAAATTTGTGCATAGTTTAAGATTTGCTTTGGATTACAAATGCACAAAGAGTTAGGATCATGGGTTACTCTTCCATGTCACATACATCTTGGTGAGTGATCATATGGAATATAAAAGGATAATGTCATCCAACAAGCATAAAGGTAGTATATGATCAAACACATGATCATCCAAGTATCACAAAGTATAAAGTATCTCAAACGAGCAGATAATAAAGTTCAACCACCAAGGAGAAACGCAAGAGAGAACAAAAGCAACACTCTCTCTTGAAGCCTATGATCTATACATCCCCCCCCCCTTTGGCAACAAGTTACCAAAAAGTTCATAAAAATGCATAGTGCTAAATCGACTCTCAGGCTTGGTCTTCAGGTGGTGGTGTAGACAGAACTCCAAGGACGAAGGTGTCAGTCGATGTAGATGGAGCTAGTGGAGTAGGTGCTGGAGCTAGTGGCACTGAAGTTGTAGCTGGTGCAGATGAAGTTTCTCTAGTGTCTGGAATAGGCACTGCAGCAGATCTTTGTCCTCTGGGCACTCTAGCAAAAGCATCAGTGGTAGACTTGCCCTTCTTCTCCTGCACTTCATCCTGAAGTTTCTCAACGACTGACTGGATCTTAGTGACCTTCACATCTAAGTCATAGAACTTCTACTCCACGATCCTCTCCAAGCTCTCCTTGTTTTATGTTAAGGTAGCCAATCCCTTCTCAATCCTCAGAGTGGAGGCAATCAAGTAGCCAAGGTTATCTTGCTTGCTCTTCAGAAGATACTGAGATGCCTCTTTAGTGGTTGGCATCTTTGCAGCCTTTTCAGCCCTTGCCTTCTCCTTCTTGGCTTGTGCGTGCACAGAAGATGGTTCATTTTCATCCATCACCACAGTATTGTCCTCAAAGTCTGGATAGATGGGCAGGTGATCCTTGTCCAGCAGATATGTGCCAGTGCCCATCTTGGAGTTGATTAGCTCCTGGATCTATGGGGCATACCCACAACTCCTCTTCTGATCTGCAGCTGTCCTTTTTATGGTTTCCACAATTGGGCTCATGACCTTGAATTTCTGTGGAACATCAAAATTGTGCAGCAAGTTGATGGAGTGACCTCTGATCATCTTGTGATCACCTGACTTTGGCAAGAGAGTGTGCCTGAGGATCCAGTTGATTGTTGGCAAGCCTGACAGAAGGTAATGTACTAATCCAAACTTGTGTGTCTCAAGAGCAGCATCTGGGATCTCTTTGTACATGTGTGCCATGGTGTTGTGATCCTTCTTCTTCTTGGCATAGACATCTAAGTAATCTTCTTGTTCTTCTGGGGCATTGATTAACTGAGCCCATTCTGCAACGGTTGACTGGTACCTAGTGCCTTCAGACAACCAGACAATCCTTCCATCTAGGTAGAAATGAGCTGTGGAGTAGAACTGCATGATGAGCTCATCATTCCACTTTGTGAGCTTCTGAGCCACAAACTCATCGACTCCACACGCCTTGAAGCTGTCATATACACCAGGGAAGTGATCCTCATTTTCCTCAATGAATTTCCAATCGACCCATCTCATGTCACACACTATTGGCTTCTTATCAAGCAACACTATCTCATAGAAGTCTTGTTGTTCCTTGGTATGGAACATGTAGTCCACAACAGTTCTTCTTCTGGTAGCATATGGATCTGACTCTCTCCATAGCCTCAATCCTAAATCCTTCCTTATCTTCATGTTCTCAGCTACTGGATGAGCATCATTGTGATCTGGAATTTTTGGCTTCAACTTCCTTAAGACATGTGACTCATCATCTTATTCTTCCATTGCAGTTTCAGGCACTCGGGCCTTGTTCTTTTCCTCAGTGGGGATGTTCGTGGTGCTCCTCTTTGGTTTTGGCTTTGGAGCTAGAGCAGCAGTCTTAGGAGCAGTCTTAGGCTTAGATGGAACAGCCCCTGCCCTTATAGCATCTCCCATAAGCTTTTGAGCTTTGGGTGCTGGTGCTGCATCCTCTTCCTCTTCTTCAGAGTCTTTCATTATTGAAGATCTCCCAAGCACTCTAGCAGTGGTCTTCTTGACCCTCTCTTTACTTTTCTTTTCTACCACAACCTGCTCTTTGGGTGCAGATCCCAAATTCTCTTGAGTGGATGTTCTGGCTTTTGACATGGGAGCTCTCTTGGCAGGAACCATTTGCTTCATCACTGGCTTAGTGGCAGCAGCTGTGCCATATTCCTTTTTCAGGACTTTCCTCTTTGTGGTGGCCTCTTCCTTAATAGCCACATAGTCCTCATCCTCAGAATCTGAGGTTTTCTTCTTTCTGGTCCTGGTGGTTGCCTTAGGCAAGTTGCTAGGTGTGCTCCTGCTTCCATCATCTGAGCTACTGCAGGGACTAGTGCCCTCACTCATCTGAACCTGCTCCTCAAATTTGTTCTAATTGTCACTCTGATCTGACATGATGCAAACACTAATAGCGGACCCTGTGAATAGCTTATAGATGAGGTAGAGTGGATGAGCATCACAAAGTGCAAAGGTTTTGCAAAAGAATGAATCAAAAACATAGTTTTAGTTTTCCATAGAAAGCATTTCGGATCTACTGAATTGAAATCTCGGTGATACCGAATCATCTGTTGGAACCTAAATTAGTGAACTCGGTCAGACCGAGTCACAGTTTGGTGGCACCGAGACTGCTAGGGTTTCACAAAGACTCGAACTTGATCACACCGATTTGCAATTCTCGATCAGACCAAGAATCACATGTGCAATGGCCTGAGCCAAATCGGTGGAACCGATTTCAACAACTCGGTCGGTCTGAGATGGTTTCGATGGAAACCAAACCCTAAGTTTTCAATCCACAACTAAACTACGGAGTGATTTCGATGGATAGAATCATCTCAATCGTGGCAAGATACATGGCAAAACAATGTGCTGGGAAATCGGAGTGAGAATAGCACAAAGATCAAGTCCATGCCCTAGTTCGGCGATGGACTTGCTACGGCGGCAATGGCGGAGACGATCCCGTTGACGGCGGCGGAGACCAGCGACTGGAGGCGTCTGGCAACGATGAGGATGATCCGGAGACCCAGGGAGGAAGAGTAGGCTGAGCGCGGGCGAAGAGGTTCGGAAAGTTTTCCAAATTTTGGCCCATGGGTATATATAGCCTGACCCTGTCGGTGTGACCGAGTGGAACAACTCGGTTGTACCGAGATGCATAATTGCAAGCAATTACTGCAACTCGGTGTGACCGAAAAGTTCAAATCGGTTGCACCGAGATAAAAACCCTAGATCGACTTAGTAATCTCGGTATGACCGAAATGGATGAATCGGTCAGACCGAAACGCACAAAGAAGTTTTGGAAGTTTAAGTCTATGATGAATCGGGGACTCCGAGTGCTCCTCACACAGAGTGGTTCGAATCTGACTTGATAAAACTTTGTGATGCAGCATGAATAGAGTTTGAGACGAGAAGAGCATAGATAGCTAGAGAAGGTTCTTAGGCATTCTTGTCCATCTACTTGGCAAGAGAAAAAGAAACCAACCAATCAAAACAACAAGTGGATGTCCTCGAATGAGTAAATTATGCAACCAACATGCTCACACAATAAAATGACAAATGAAATATGTGGCAAAGCATGCACAAACAATTCTAGCATCTATCAAGCAATTGGCGATGACTAGGTCATCTATATATGAGTATATTGACTTAGGAGTCAAATGAGAACATTTGATCATAGGTCATACTCCTCGTTTAAGTACAAGTGGGGTTACCACTTTTACATAAAGCATTGTTGTGTTCACACCAGTAGAGTTGCTTTAGCTCAATTATTAGAGTAAAGCTCCCCCTAGATGTGAGATCCCCACTAAGAGGGATGAACTAACCTTGGGTTTTGTCGATGATGAGTTCATGTAGGTGTTGAAGATGTGGATGCTCTAAGTTGATGTAGATCATTCAGAGCTATCCTTTGGAGCGAGTTGCACTTTCAATACCTACACGGGTTAGTCCCACAAGGAACAAACAAGGATATCCATAGACATAGAGTGATGCACACACAAGATGATGTCTATGAGAGCATTAGGTTACCTTCTCCCTTGTCTTACCAACACGAGGGTTTGTGACTCCTTGAACTAGTGCAAGATGTGGAAGTTGATTGCACTTGTTCTTGTCGAAATGGTAAGAGTGAAGTATGTTGGCGGAGTCACCCTCAAGAACTCTCTAGTTCTTCTTCTTCGGGATCCACACCATTTTGATGGGAATCCTCGGAGTTGTAGTTGTACTTGATGAAGTGGAACTTGATGTAGTCTTGGGAACCCACTTGACCAAGGCCTTAGGAGCTTCTTCAAATGCATCAATTTCCTCTTGAAGCTTGTCCTTGCCTTTTTCCTTGTGGTCTTGTGGTGGAAGATCATCTTGAGCTTGTGTCCCTTTGAAAGAAGTAGGATCATACTTCTCTTGTTGAGGAACATACTTTGTCTTGGGGTATTGATCTTCTTCCCACTCAACTCCATTGGCATTGAACTTTCGTTCAAAACCAATACCTTGATTCTTCCGGTGCCTTCCTTGCTTGCGTACAATTTCCTCGAATTGCTTACTCCTGGCAAGGCTCTTGTAAACACCTTTCTCTATGATTCCCTTCAATAAGCTATTTTCTTGCTCAAGTGTAACTTGGCTAGGAGAATCATTAGTGGAATCAAGAGAACTACTAGAAGCAACAATATTGGATTTAGCATGATTATTGTTACTACTAGAGGAAGAATCCTTCTTGTTCTTGTTACTAGACTTGACTTGAGGCATGTAAGTGGATAAGAGTAAACACTTGGCAATGTAAGAAGAACTTTTCTTGCTAAGATCTTCATTGATTGCCTTTAAGAACTCATGCTCTTGCTCAAGATTGAGCTTCTCAAAACTTAATTTCTCATGAGTCCTTAAAAGTTCTCGATGATCTCCTAAGATAGTTTCATGAGCTAACTTAAGAGTGTTTAGCTCTTTAGTTAGAGACTCAATCTTCTCCTTATCATTGTCATTCATTTTATCTTGATTAGCATGATTAATTGATGTTTCATCATAGTATTCATCACTAGAGTTGTCAACAAGTAAATCATCATCACCTAACAAGTCATCTTCATCACTATTGAAATCAACATACTCGGGGTGTGATACCTTTGGACCTTTGGCCATGAAGCATCTTCCAATTCCTTCATTTGGTGAATCAAATATGTCGTAGGAGTTGGTTGACACAAGTGCTAGACCGGCAACACCTTCATCTTGAGTATATTCGGAGTCAGAGTGATAGCTTCTCTCGGAGTGATTGTCGGAGTCGGAGCCAGATACCCATTCACCAACATGAGCTTGATGTCTTCATTTTGGGTAGCTCCTTGTCGGTGTTAAAACCGGCGGATCTCGGGTAGAGGGTCCCGAACTGTGCGTCTAGGCGGATGGTAACAGGAGGTAGGGGACACGATGTTTTACCCAGGTTCAGGCCCTCCTGATGTAATACCCTGCGTCCTGCTTGATTGTTCTTGATAATATGAGTAGTAGAATAGTTGATCTACCACGAGATCGAAGAGGCTAAACCCTAGAAGCTAGCCTATGGTATGATTGTTGTTGTTGGTCCTACGGACTAAACCCTCCAGTTTATATAGACACCGGAGGGGGCTAGGGTTACACAGAGTTGGTTACAAGGAAGGAGATCTACATATCCGTATTGCCAAGCTTGCCTTCCACGCCAAGGAGAGTCCCATCCAGACACGGGACGAAGTCTTCAATCTTGTATCTTCATAGTCCAACAATCCGGCCAAAGGATATAATCCGGATGTCCGGATACCCCCTAATCCAGGACTCCCTCAGTAGCCCCTGAACTAGGCTTCAATGACGATGAGTCCGGCGCGCAGATTGTCTTCGGCATTGCAAGGCGGGTTCCTCCTCCGAATACTTCATAGAAGATTTTGAACACGAAGATCGTGTCCGGCTCTGCAAAACAAGTTCCACATACCACCGTAGAGAGAATAATATTTCCATAAATCTAATCTGCCGACGTACCCAGTAGTGTGACATCACACCATAGCCAGGTCTTTATTTGAATCGTTTTTCATAACCAATCTCAGCGTGTTTCGCGAGGCGGTTTCCTTGGCATGTCTTGTCAAAGCAGAGATCGTGTCCCCTTTATTACGGGATTCTCTTCAATACGGGTGTGGATAACCCAACCATGCCTATTGGTAGGACTCTTAGATCTTAGGCAAGTCCCAAACGGCCACGAGGAGGGCGCTTGATATTCACCCTCTTTATAAATGGGACAAGGCTTTTTCTTTCTTCCCTCTCGTGCTCAATCAAATCCTTCCCCCGCCTCGAGTTCTAACACCCAAAACTCAGGTGAGGTGCTTCGGACCTTCAACTATGTCCGGGTCCAACCTTCAAGATCGATGGATGCCCTACTCCGTCACGGAGGAGGACATCAAGAGGTTGAGAGGGGCCAGATATCTTATCGCCGAAATTTTGCATCGGCTGTCCGCCCAAGGGCAGGCTGTCCCTACTCCCGAACCCAACGAGAGCATCGTGTTCGTCTCCCACTTCCTCCGAAGACTAGGCCTCGCTCTGGATCCCTTTCTTAGGGGTCTTATGTTCTATTACAGGCTAGATTTTCATGATCTGGCCTCGGATTCCCTTCTTCACATCTCGACATTTATTGTCGTATGTGAGGCCTTGCTCCGCATTACCCCTCACTTCGGCCTGTGGCTCAAGACCTTCGATGTGAAGCCGAAGATGATCGAGGGGCAGCACGCAGCGTGCGGAGGCACTTCAATAAGCAAAATTGCTGACGCTCCATGGCCTGAGGGTTGCTTCCCAGAGGTGTTCGGATTGTGGCAGCGGGAGTGGTTCTACATCACAGCTCGCCGAAGTGCCAAGTGGGTAGCTGCCCCCACCTTTCGCTCAGGCCCCTCACCACAACTAATGTCATGGATCAGCAGAGGGCTGAGCTGGGGTCCAGCCAAGGACGTGCCAATACTGCAAAGCCGTATCCGAGATCTCTTTGAGAGAGATTTTAGTCTGGTTATGGTAGTGCAAGTTATGCTAGTTCGTCAAGTCCAGCCTTGCAAACGCCGGCCCCTTCCCATGTGGGAATTCAACCTGGAAGGACTGCGAGCTATTCAACATTTCCTTGGCATGACGCACGAAGAGATGTACAAATTGTTCTTCAGACCACAAATAATGTGTACGGACATCACTGAGGATGCAGGTCTGAGCTGCAATCGCCCGGATACCCAAGTAAGTAGCCCCGCATCCGAACACATTGTCCGTTTATTTATCGCAACATTGCCCTAAAAAAGCCGCTCTTTGACCAAGATTGGATAGCGAAGGAAAAGTTGATCAGGTGTCCCCCCCCCCTCCCTGAGACTTCACCAAATCCCGTGCTAACCAGGATGCTGGAGATCGCACCTTATCAAGCACCCTCGGGAGAGGATGAAGGGGGGAACAAGGAGGCTAGCGCCTCCGCGAAGGAGGTTAGCCGGGAAGGAGGAACTGAAACTTCCTCTCCCCAGGGAAGGAAGAGAACCGCCTGTCAGGACCCGGAGACAATGCTCTCCAAACGGGGGAAGAAATCTCCACCGGAGGGTCCTGCCCTGGGGGATACCCTGGCCGCACTATGCCCTCAAGGGGATCAGCCCTCCACCGAGCTATAATTAAAAGGGTACTTAATAATGAAAATATCTCGCTTTACCTCTGAGGAAAATAATCAAGGCATTTATCTTGCAGTTCGGATCTTAGCCCTTCTCAGCAGAGCTCGTCTTCAGGGGATCTTCTTCCAGAGATGATGGAGAGTGAAACACCTCCCCCTGCCATACCGCCTCATGAGGTGGGCGACCCCGAGGTGTCGTCGCGGAGGGTTTCTCTTGATTCGGCAAGGCCAGAAGGTAATCCTATGGCCACCCGAAGTCCTCAGTATCCGGCTCTTGAAGAGAGCAATCAAAAGAGTCCGGCATTGTCTGGAGTGCGGTCGGACATACTGAGGGATCTGCTGGAGCAAGCGGCTATCCCAGAAGAGCACCGCACGTTGATGGGTATGGTGATTGAAAGGATTTCGTACGCCGAAAGCGGGTTGCATGAAGCCTTTATGACTCTACTGATGGGTTTTGAGGTACACGAAATGATGTACATTTTTTACCGTACCGCACATTTTTAGATGTGACCTGTGTAGATAGTAGCCCCTGAGACTCTGGTTCTCGTCGAAAACGGCGGCAAACAGAGGATCATAGTCCCAGGTAATAACCAGACCGCCTTTATGTGCAGGTGGTTGAAGCTCCGGTGGCTAGCCGGACTGATGTGTTTGCCAAACTAAGGCGGCAACTGGATGTGGCAGATGCCGACATCGTGCTTGTTAACAAGCGGCTTGACGAGGCACAGGGCAAGTGATTTTTCTGGTGATTGTCACATAATAAGAGCAGCATGATGCCAGTATCTTTAATATGTTGTGACTGCAGATGGAGCTGCCACCGTGGAGACCCTTTGGGCGAAGCTTGCCCGAGCCAAGGAGCAAGCAAAGAGTAGCAATGCGGCCGCTTTAAAGGCGGCCGAAGAGTTAAGGGCCGAACAGGCCGCACATTGCGAGAGCAAAGAAAAAATTGCCAAGATGGCCGTGGAGTTAAAACATGCTGCTGACCGTTACCGGCTTCTTGAAGAAGAAAACCGGGTGAAGGCAATGGATATGGAGAAGGCCCGGGCGGCTGCCAAGGAAACCCGCTCCAAAATTAGAGCGACGAAGGAGGAGCTGAATCAAGCTGCAGATATCGTTTCTGGGAAGCCCTTCTTGTTGCGGACTAAGTTCGGAGATCTGAAATATGCTCCTCTGGACCGGCTATGGAGTTCTATGGACGAGTACATGGATTTGGCTGAAAGTGCTGCTGATGCGGCTGAGTACTTCAAGGATCAGAAAGGTCCTGAAGTGGAGAAGCTGTTCTGGTCACAGTTTCATGCTCCAGTCCGTCCGCTATTGCTGAATGAGCGATTGACCGGTTGGGCCGAGCTCCATAGATTATCCGGACTTGCCATGAGGTCCGTTGTGGATCATCTGTGGCCAGGAGGGCCAAGGCCGAATAGCTACTTTAGCTTAGTGCAACAATTCCTTGGTGCTGTGCCACACATCGATGCTGTAAAGAGGTCGGCGTGCATCGAAGGCTCGCGGATGGCCCTTGCCCGTGTCAAAACATACTGGGTGGAGATGGATGCCACCACTGTTGCGGCACAGGGTTCGGCCATAGGCCGAGTGGCTGCCGAGCACTACTCTGAAGAAGTTCTTGAAGCCGCTTGTTTGATAGAGGCTCAGTGCTCGAAGAATATTATGTTTAAGTGACATGTATTCCCATTGTAAAAACAATGTTTTATTGAGTTTATCAAGGCAGTATTTATACTTTTGCCCGAAAGTACTATGATGCCTCATGTGCGGCCGTTTATGTATATATGTATATAACCTGAAAGATGGCAGTCATCGGTTTCAGCCCCCACGCATATAATGCGGGGGTGTTCGCAGAAGATGCATGTTCACACTTGATCCAACGTCTTGGTCCATTAAGGAGGTGATAGCGCAGGGAACTAGGCAATCTGACTATAATGCTTTAACACTTTCACTTAGCCAGAGGAGTTTGACAGTGGGGCTACTATATAGCCCCTGGTGGCTCCGCGTTCATCCGGATTCGGGGCGCGTACATGCCTGGCCGGGAAACGGCCATTCGTTAAGGCGGAGGAATTCCTAAGATTCCGCTAGGTCATCAAGTGGTTGACCAGTCTCACGCTATATCATGACAGTCAGTTTTTGGCTTTCTCTACTAAGGTGCTCGTCCGGATGAACCAGGGCACAATCGCAGTAGTTCTCCTGGTGCCGCCTTAGCCGATAGAGTGGAACGTAAGGTGGCAAAACACAGGAGCCGGGCAAACCCAACATTTGACGATAGACATGATTCGAAGCTGATGCATATAAGTCCAAACTCGCGACACCGAGCACTCCCTAATGTATTCGGTCTTTATGATATAAAACGGGCCTAAACAGTGCCCTTTGTAATAAGCCCCTGGTGTCCAGGTACGTGTAATATTCTGACATGGCCACATGCCAATACATCAGCATCCTTCTCAATTGTACTGAGAATCCGGGGGATGTGTATCAACAAGAGACAGTAAAAAAGGTTTACGCAGGGTCTTAATCTAAAAAGAATCCTTGGAACGGGTCCCTGCTGCACGTCTGCGCCTGTGTCTCCGTTGTGCCGTATCCTGGACGGGTGTAGCACGATGGTCATCTGTAAAAGAGGGGAACTTAGTTGAAAAGTTGTCGTGCAAAAAGGTAGGTTATACTAAATAAACCATGTACAGTTCAAGATAAGTAAGGTTGAGCCTAATTGTCACTAGTTTACACGCCTTGAGCCCCTTGTATTGTTATAGGGGTATAGCCATCAAACCTGTATCAATTATATATAGCCGCACCGGACTCGTCTAACCGTGTCCGTGGTCTTAACGACCTGTCATATGCTCTAGTTGGTGAGGCCGTCTAGTGTGCGGCTGCCAAGGCGGCCGCACGGTCTTCCGCGCGCAAGGAGCGCTCAATATTTCCATTTACTGTAATGATGCCACACGGACCGGGCATCTTAACCATGAGAGAAGCGTAATGCGGTATTGCGTTAAAGCGAGTGAAAGCTTCGCGTCCGAGTAGTGCTTGATAGCCACTTTGGAACGGAGCGATGTGGAAGGTTAACTTTTCGCTGCGGAAGTTATCGGGAAAGCCGAATATAACCTCTAGTAGCAGGGAGCCCGTGCAATGCGCTTCTGGGCCTGGCGTTACTCCTTTAAAGGTAGTATTGCTATGGCTGATTTTTGTTGGGTCTATCCCCATTTTGCAGACTGTGTCCTGATATATCAGGTTTAAACTACTGCTGCCGTCCACCAGGACTCATGTGAAGTGGTATCCGTCAATTATCGGGTCTAACACCAAGGCAGCCCATCCTACATGTCGGATACTTGCCGAGTAATCACGATGGTCAAAGGTGATCGGTTGGGATGACCAGTGGCAGAACTCCGCGGTGATAGGCCCTGGGGCATGTGTCTCTAGGAGTGCCGCTTTGTTTCTCCCCTTTATCACGTGTAACACGTTTACTGTTTTGACTTCTGGTGGGAATTTCTTATGTTCCCCAGTGCTTTGCTTGCGAGGCTGGTCCTCGTCTTCGCTTGGTGTATCCTGCCCCTTGTGTTCGGCGTTGAGCTTGCCGGACTGCTTGAAGACCCAACATTCTCTATGGGTATGATTTGCAGGTTTATCGGGGGTGTTGTAGATCTGACATATTTTGTCCAGAATCTTGTTTAGGCTGGACAGTTCGTCTATGTTGCCTTTGGAAGGCAACTTTTGATGACCTGGCCGAGAGCTTCTAAATCCGGCGTTTACCACCGTGCTCTTCGGGCTGCCTTCTTTATTCTGGCGCTTGTTTTTGCTGCATCGTGGCTTCCTGTTTCCGTCCCTGACTTCGGATGTACTTGGGTCACTGGTGCTACATTGGGCTAACCAGCTGTCCTCGCCCGCGCAAAAGCGGGTCAAGAGGCTGTTTAATGCTGCCATTGTTCTTGGCTTTTCTTGGCCGAGGTGTCTGGCAAGCCATTCATCTCGAACGCTGTGCTTGAAAGCTGCTAAGGCTTCGGTGTCCGGACAATCGACTATTTGGTTCTTTTTAGTGAGAAACCTGTTCCAAAGCTTTCGGGCTGACTCTCCGGGCTGTTGAGTTATATGACTTAAATCGTCTGCATCCGGTGGTCGGACATAGGTCCATTGAAAATTTGCCCGAAAAGCGTCCTCGAGCTCTTCCCAGCTTTCAATGGAGTTTTCAGGGAGGCTTTTAAGCCAGTGCTGAGCTGGCCCTTTGAGCTTGAGGGGTAAGTACTTGATGGCATGGAGATCGTCTCCTCGAGCCATGTGGATATGAAGGATATAGTCCTTAATCCAGACCCCAGGGTCTGTCGTTCCGTCGTACGCCTCTATGTTTACGGGTTTGAATCCCTCTGGAAATTCATGGTCCAGCACCTCATCGGTGAAACATAGGGGGTGCGCGGCGCCCCTGTATTTGGGTGTACCGTGGTGTTCGGATTTTTGTTGTGTCGCATTGCGTGCTGGAGCGCGCTTGCATGGTCCGTAGATGGATCTGGTTACGCCGTCCTTTTGATGTGAGTCCTTGCGTGGATCGCGTACTGGCTTGTGTGTGGCGTCGTTCGCCACTCTATGTTGGCCACGAGGTCGTCTATCAGACCGGATGGCTGTTTTGTTTTTTGATTGTGGGGGATCTAAGGCCTCCTCATCGAATTCAGGTAGCAGCTTTCGCTTCGGGTAGCTCTTTCTATGGCGACTACCGCCGTACTTTGCTGCAGTGTTGAGTACTTCACTCCATCTAATTCTGAGTGTGTCTTGTGAAGCCCTGAGCCTTTGCTTTTGCTTTTTCACACTCCTCGTAGTGGCAACAAGCCTTTGATGGGTATTCTGTTGCTCCGGGTGCCTGTCCGGTGTGATGTCATCCGGTCTGTTATCTTTTCCGGAGTCGGGTTGTTTGGTTTGATTCTTCGTGTTGCCATGGTCGGACGATGGTTTAATGTCGTGTTTGTCGTCCGCTGACTCACCCTGCTCTATCGCTGGGTCTGCATGATCACTGTTTCTACCGAGGCGGGATTTGGAGCGGCGCTTACGCCGCCGCTTTGACTGCTTCTCGAGGGAATGATCCTTCACTGCGTCCTTTCGTTCCTCGTAGTCGTTTTCTTTGGGTGTGTCCACCATGTATACATCATATGATGAAGTGGGCGTCCAGTGCCCTATGGGCAGTGGCTCCTGTTCGTCTCCTGCATCGTTGTCCATACCGTCGATGTCTTCAGAGTCGAAGTCGAGCATGTCGGTCAAATTGTCGACAGTGGCTACTAAGTGGGTGGTGGGTGGGCGGCGAATTTCTTCGTCATCTGCATCCCAATCCTGCCGGACATAGTTCGGCCAGGGCTCTCCTGACAAGGAGAGAGACTTTAATGAATTCAGTATGTCGCCGAAGGGAGAGTGCTGAAAGATATCCACGAAGGTGAACTCCATGATTGGCGCCCAGTCGGATTAGATAGGCACGGGCGCAGGCTGTTCGGAGTTCGTGGCCGGGGAAGGATCCGGCAGTTCGGCGACACGGCTCTCGTTAGGGGTGAAGTTAGTATTTGGCTCTATCGCCGCTGAGAGTGCAGCCTCCATGGCGGGGTCTATCCACCCGTCCTCGGATGGCGCAACTGGCTCCGAATTGACGATCGGAGCGGTCGCCGGTGCGATCTCCCGAACACTGTCCGATGGTAGGGCTAAATCATGCTCATCGTGACCGTGCAGCACACTCGGCAAGGGCTCGAATCCATCGAAGATCAAGTCTCCGTGGATGTCGGCCGTGTGGTTTATGCTTCCAAACCTGACCTGGTGGCCAGGGGCGTAGCTCTCGATCTGCTCCAGATGGCCAAGCGAGTTGGCCCGCAGTACGGAGCCGCCGAAGACAAAGATTTGTCCGGGGAGAAAAGTCTCGCCCAGGACTGCATGCCATCCAGCCTTATGGTGACGATACAGAGGAACTCTCAATGAAAGCACCAATGTCGGTGTCAAAACCGGCAGATCTCGGGTAGGGGGTCACGAACTGAGCGTCTAGGCGGATGGTAACAGGAGGCAGGGGACACGATGTTTTACCCAGGTTCGGGCCCTATTGATGGAGGTAATACCCTACGTCCTTCTTGATTGTTCTTGATAATATGAGTAGTACAAGAGTTGATCTACCACAAGATCGAAGAGGCTAAACCCTAGAAGCTAGCTTATGGCATGATTGTTGTTGTTGGTCCTACGGACTAAACCCTCCGATTTATATAGACACCGGAGGGGGCTAGGGTTACATAGAGTCGGTTACAAGGAAGGATATCTACATATCCGTATTGCCAAGCTTGCCTTCCACGCCAAGCAGAGTCCCATCCGGACACGGGACGAAGTCTTCAATCTTGTATCTTCATAGTCCAACAGTCCGGCCAAAGGATATAATCCGGCTATCCGGATACCCCCTAATCCAGGACTCCCTCACTCCTTGATGACTTGTCCTTCCTTTCCGAATCCTTGCTTCTTCGAGAGGCTCTTCGTTCATAACGATCATCCCTACTCCTTCTCTCCCTCGATGGTGATTCTTCTCTTCTACTTCTTCTTTTGGGAGAATCTTGTCTTCTCTTGTAGGGGGGCGTACACTCATTTGAGTAGTGTCCGGGTCTTCCACAATTGTAGCAGTTTCGCCCTCGACTAGAAGATCTTTTGTCATTGTAGGACGTTGACTTGGAACTTCTCTCTTTGCTTCTACTCTTGTAGAACTTGTTGAAGTTCTTCACCATTAGGCTCAATTCTTCATTGAAGGTTTGTTTCTCACTTGATGATGTGGGAGCTTCACATGACGCTTTGTAAGCACCACTTGACTTGTTATGGAGCTACTCCTTATACTTGAGTGACATCTCATGAGCAACAATTCTTCCAATGACTTCTGTTGGCTTGAGATCTTTGTAATTTGGCATCATTTGGATAAATGTGCATACGGTATCATATTTTCCATCCAAGGCTCTTAGGATCTTCATGATAATGAATTTGTCGGTCATCTCTTCACTTCCTAAGCCGGCAATCTCATTTGTGTAAGAGCAAGCCTAGAGTACATTTCAGCGACACCTTCACCATCCTTCATTTTGAACTTTTCAAGTTGACTTTGAAGCACATCCAACTTGGATTCCTTGACGGAGTCGGTACCTTCGTGCATATCAATCAAAGTATCCCAAATTTTTGCATTCTCAAGGCGGCTGATTTTGTTGAATTCTTCGGGGCACAATCCATTGAAGAGGATATCACAAGCTTGAGCATTGTATTGTAGCATCTTCAATTCTTCCGCGGTAGCTTCACGGTTTGGTACTCTCCCATCAAAGAATTCACCTTGCAAGCCAATACACATAATAGCCCAAACGGCGGGGTTATGTCCAAGAATATGCATTTTCATCTTATGCTTCCAACTAGCAAAATTAGTGCCATCAAAGTAAGGACCTCTGCGGTGGTAATTTCCCTCGCTAGACGCCATACTATCCTAGGTTGTGAAACCAAGGCTATGACCACCAAAAGCTATGGAAATCAAAGAAAATGGAGACCAAAGCTCTGATACCACTTGTAGGATCGAAAGTATGTCTAGAGGGGGTGATTAGACTACTTGACCAAATAAAAGTCTAGTGTTTTCCCAATTTTAATCCTTGGCAGATTTTAGCAACTTTGGACAAGTCAAGCAATCCTAACACAATTCAAGCAAGCATGCAAAGAGTATATGAGCAGCGGAAAGTAAAGCATGCCACTTGCAAGAATATAAAGGGAAGGGTTTGGAGGATTCAAACGCAATTGGAGACACGGATGTTTTTGTCGTGGTTCCGATAGGTGGTGCTATGGTACATCCACGTTGATGGAGACTTCAACCCACGAAGGGTAACGGTTGCGCGAGTCCATGGAGGGTTCCACCCACGAAGGGTCCATGAAGAAGCAACCTTGTCTATCCCACCATGGCCATCGCCCACGAAGGACTTGCCTCACTAGAGGTAGATCTTCATGAAGTAGGTGATCTCCTTGCCCTTACAAACTCCTTGGTGCAACTCCACAATCTTGTCGGAGGCTCCCAAGTGACACCTAGCCAATCTAGGAGACACCACTCTCCAAGAAGTAATAAATGGTGTGTTGATGATGAACTCCTTGCTCTTGTGCTTCAAATGATAGTCTCCCCAATGCTCAACTCTCTCTCACAGGATTTGGATTTGGTGGAAAGAAGATTTGAGTGGAAAGCAACTTGGGTAGGCTAGAGATCAAGATTCATATGGTAGGAATGGAATATCTTGGTCTCAACACAAGTGTAGGTGGTTCTCTCTTAGAAAAGTTAAGTTGGAAGTGTAGGTTCGTTCTGATGGCTCTCTCCGCGAATGAAGAGGAGGTGGAGGGGTATTTATAGCCTCCACACAAAATCTAACCGTTACACATAACTTCCCAAACTCGGTGGGACCGAATGGTTAAACTCGGTCAGACCGATTCAGCAAAGCTAGTGACCGTTAGGGTTTTCGGTGGGACCGACATGCAACTCGGTAGGACCGATATGATTAGGGTTAGGGCATAACGTAATCTCGGTGAGACCGATTACACAAACTTTGTGGGACCGATTTTGGTAATAAGCTAACCAGAGAGTTGGTCAGGTAAACTCGGTGGGACCAATCGCTCATTTCGGTGAGACCGAAACGTTACAAAGGGAAAACAGAGAGTTTACATTGCAATCTCGGTGGGACCGATCGCTCATCTTGGTGAGGCCGAAATTTTATGAAGGGAAACACCGAGATTACAACCCCATCTCGGTGAGACCGAGATCCCTATCGGTGAGACCGATTGGCCTCGGGTTTGTGCCAGTGGCTATGACATTTGAAACTCGATGGTGCCGAATAGGAAGAATCGGTGGGGCCGAGTTTGACTTTTGGTTTAGGTCATATGTGGATGTGAGAAAGTAGTTGAGGGCTTTGGAGCATATCACTAAGCATTTTAGCAAGAACCTCATTAAGCAACACCTCATCCCTCCTTGATAGTATTAGCTTTTCCTATAGACTCAATGTGATCTTGGATCACTAAAATGGAAAATGTAGAGTCTTGAGCTTTGAGCTTGAGCCAATCCTTTGTCCTTAGAATTTTGAGGGGTCCACTTTTCTCATCCATGCCATGCCAATCATTGAGCTTTCCTGAAATATTAGTCTTGAAATAGCATTAGCTCAATGAACTATATGTTGTTAGGAATTACCAAAACCACCTAGGGATAGTTGCACTTTCAGATGGATAAGACAATTCCCGAGCTCTTCGCGATGCTAAAGGCTGCGGAGGTAGAAATCAAGAAGGAGCATCAAGTGTTGATGGTTAACAAGACCACCAGTTTCAAGAAGAAGGGGAACTTCAAGAAGAACAACAAGCAAGTTGCTGCTCAAGTGAAGAAGCCCAAGTCTGGACCTAAGCTTGAGACTGAGTGTTTCTACTGCAAAGGGATTTGTCACTAGAAGCGGAACTGCCCCAATTATTTGGTGGATAATAAAGATGGAAAAGTGAAAGGTATATGTGATATACATGTTATTGATGTGTACCTTACTAATGCTCGCACTAGCGCCTGGGTATTTGATACTGGTTCTGTTACTAATATTTGCAACTCGAAACAGGGGCTATGGATTAAGCGAGTATTGGCCAAGGACGAGGCGACGATGCGCGTGGGAAATGGTTCCAAAGCCGATGTGATCGCTGTCGGCATGCTACCTCTACATCTACCTTTGGATTAGTTTTAGACCTAAATAATTGTTATTTGGTGCCAGCGTTAAGCATGAACATTATATCTGGATCTTTTTTGATGCGAGATGGTTATTCATTTAAATCAGAGAATAATGGTTGTTCTATTTATATGAGTAATATCTTTTATGGTCATGCACCCTTGATGAGTGGTCTATTTTTACTAAATCTTGATAGTAGTGATACATATATTCATAGTATTGAAGCCAAAATATATAAGTTTAATGATGATAGTGCAACTTATTTGTGGCACTGCCGTTTAGGTCATATTGGTTTAAAGCGCATGAAGAAACTCCATGCTGATGGGATTTTGGAATCACTTGATGCTTATGCCTCATGGGCAAGATGACTAAGACTCCCTTCTCTGGAATAATGGAACGAGCAACAGACTTATTGGAAATAATACATACTGATGTATGCGGTCCGATGAGTGTTGATGCTCGTGGCGGGTATCGTTATTTTTTGACCTTCACAGATTATTTGAGAAGATATGGGTATGTCTACTTGATGAAACATAAGTCTGAAACATTTGACAAGTTCAAAGAATTTCAGAGTGAAGTGGAAACACATCGTCACAAGAAAATAAAGTTTCTAAGATCTGATCGTGGAGGAGAATATTTGAGTTACGAGTTTGGTCTTCATTTGGAACAATGCGGAATAGTTTCGCAACTCATGCCACCTGGAACACCAGAGCATAATAGTGTGTCCGAACGCCGTAACCGCCCTTTATTAGATATGGTGCGATCTATGATGTCTCTTACTGATTTACCACTATTGTTTTGGGGTTATGCTTTAGAGACGGCTGCATTCATGTTAAATAGGGCACCATCCAAATCCGTTGAGACGACACCATATGAACTGTGGTTTGGCAAGAAACCCAAGTTGTCATTTCTTAAAGTTTGGGGCTGCGACGCTTATGTGAAAAAGCTTCAACCTGATAAGCTCGAACCCAAATCGCAGAAATGTGTCGTCATAGGATACCCAAAGAAGACTGTTGGGTACATCTTCTATCACAGATCCGAAGGCAATATATTCATTGCTAAGAATGTTTCCTTTCTAGAGAAGGAGTTTCTCTCGAAAGAAGTGAGTGGAGGAAAGTAGAACTTGATGAGGTAATTGTACATGCTCCCTTATTGGAAAGTAGTTCATCACAAAAATCAGTTCCAGTGATTCCTACACCAATTAGTGAGGAAACTAATGATGATAATCATGAAACTTCTGATCAAGTTACTACTGAACCTCGTAGGTCAACCAGAGTAAGATCCACACCAGAGTGGTACGGTAATCCTGTTCTGGAGGTCATGTTACTTGACCATGATGAACCTACGAACTATGAGGAAGCGATGACGAGCCGAGGTTCCGCAAAATGGCTTGAGGCCATGAAATCTGAGATGGGATCCATGTATGAGAACAAAGTGTGGACTTTGGTTGACTTGCCCGATGATTGGCAAGCCATAGAGAATAAATGGATCTTCAAGAAGAAGACCGACGCTGCCAGTAATATTATTGTCTACAAAGCTCGACTTGTTGTGAAAGGTTTTCGACAAGTTCAAGGAGTTGACTATGATGAGACCTTCTCACCCGTAGCCATGCTTAAGTCTGTCCGAATCATGTTAGCAATTGCTGCATTTCATGATTATGAAATTTGGCAAATGGATGTCAAAACGGCATTCCTTAATGGATATCTTAAAGAATAGTTGTATATGATGCAACCAGAAGGTTTTGTCGATCCAAAAGGTTCTAACAAAGTGTGCAAGCTCCAACGGTCAATTTATGGACTAGTGCAAGCCTCTCGAAGTTGGAACATATGATTTGATAGTTTGATCAAAGCATATGGTTTTAAACAGACTTTTGGAGAAGCCTGTATTTACAAGAAAGTGAGTGGGAGCTCTATAGCATTTGTAATATTATGTTTGGATGACATATTTTTGATTGGAAATGATACTGAATTTATGAATAGCATAACAGGATACTTGAATAAGAATTTTTCAATGAAAGACCTCGGTGAAGCTGCTTATATATTGGGCATCAAGATCTATAGAGATAGAGCCAGACGCTTAATTGGAATTTCACAAAGCACATACCTTGATAAAGTATTGAAGAAGTTCAAAATGGATCAAGCAAATAAAGGGTTCTTTCCTGTGTTACAAGGTGTGAAGTTGAGTCCGACTCAATGCTCGACCACTGTAGAAGATAGAGAGAAAATGAAAGTCATTCCCTATGCTTCAGCCATAGGTTCTATCATGTATGCAATGCTGTGTAACAGACCTAATGTGTGCCTTGCTATTAGTTTAGCAGGGAGGTACCAAAGTAATCTAGGAGTGGTTCACTAGACAGCGGTCAAGAATATCCTGAAATACCTGAAAAGGACTAAGGATATGTTTCTCGTTTATGGAGGTGACAAAGAGCTCATCGTATATGGTTATGTTGATGCAAGCTTTGACACTGATCCGGATGACTCTAAGTCATAAACCGGATATGTATTTTTATTGAGTGGTGGAGCTAACAGTTGGTGCAGTTCTAAGCAAAGCGTTGTCGCGGGATCGCCGTGTGAAGTGGAATACATAGCTGCTTCGGAAGTACCAAATGAAGGAGTCTAGATGAAGGAGTTCATATCCGATCTAGGTGTCATACCTAGTGCATCGGGTCCAATGAAAATCTTTTGTGACAATACTGGTGCAATTGCCTTGGCAAAGGAATCCAGATTGCACAAGAGAACCAAGCACATCAAGAGACGCTTCAATTCCATCCGCAATCAAGTCAGGGAGGGGGACATAGAGATTTTCAAGATACATACGGATCTGAATGTTGCAGACCCGTTGACTAAGCCTCTCTCATGAGCAAACCATGATCAGCACCAAGAATCCATGGGTGTTAGAATCTTTACAATTTAATCTAGATTATTGACTCTAGTGCAAGTGGGAAACTGAAGGAAATATGCCCTAGAGGCAACAATAAAGTTGTTAGTTATATTTCCTCATAACATGATAAATGTTTATTATTCATGCTAGAATTCTATTAACCAGAAACTTAGTACATGTGTGAATACATAGACAAACAGAGTGTCACTAGTATGGCTCTACTTGACTAGCTCGTTAATCAAAGATGGTTAAGTTTCCTAACCATAGACATGAGTTGTCATTTGATAAACGGGATCACATCATTAGAGAATAATTTGATTGACTTGACCCATCCGTTAGCTTAGCATTATGATCGTTTAGTTTATTGCTATTGCTTTCTCCATAACTTATACATGTTCCTATGACGACGAGATTATGCAACTCCCGAATACCGGAGGAACACTTAGTGTGCTATCAAACATCACAACGTAACTGGGTGATTATAAATATGATCTACAGGTATCTCCGATGGTGTTTGGTGAGTTGTCATAGATCGAGATTAGGATTTGTCACTCCAATTGTCGGAGAGGTATCTCTGGGCCCTCTCGGTAATGCACATCACTATAAGCCTTGCAAGCAATGCGACTAGTGATTTAGTTACTTGATGTTGCATTATGGAATGAGTAAAGAGACTTCACGGTAACGAGGTTGAACTTGGTATGATGATACCGATGATCGAATCTCGGGCAAGTAACATACCAATGACAAAGGGAACAACATATGTTGTTATGCGGTTTGATCGATAAAGATCTTTGTAGAATATGTAGGAAGCAATATGAGCACCTACATTCATCTATTGGTTATTGACCAGAGATGAGTCTCGGTCATGTCTACATAGTTCCCGAACCCGTAGGGTCCGCACGCTTAACGTTCGATGACGATCGGTATTATGAGTTTATGTGTTTTGATGTACCGAAGGTAGTTCGGAGTCCCGGATGTGGTCACGGACATGACGAGGAGTCTTGAAATGGTCGAGGCATGAATATTGATATATTGGAAGGTTATGTTTGGACACCATAATGGTTTCGGATGTGTTTGGGAATATACTGGAGTACCGGGAGGTTACCGGAACCCCCCGAGGGCTTAATGGGCCTACATGGGCTTTAGTGGAAGAGAGAGGAGGCGGCCAAGAGGTGGGGGCGCGCCCCCCAAGCCCAATCCGAATTGGGAAGGGAGCCAGCCCCCCTTCCCTTTTTCTTCTCTTCCCCTTCCTTCCCCCTCCTATTAGGACTAGGAAAGGGGAGAAACCTACTCCTAGTAGGAGTAGGTATCCCCCTTGGGGGTGCACCATGAGGGCCGGCCAGCCCCTCCTCCCCTCCATTATATACAGGGGAGGGGGCACCCCATAGACACACAAGTTGACAATTGTTTTAGCCGTGTGCGGTGCCCCCCTCCACAGATACACACCTCGATCATATCTTCGTAGTGCTTAGGCGAAGCCCTGCACCGGTAACTTCATCATCACCGTCAACACGCCGTCGTGCTGACGAAACTCTCCCTCGGCCTCAACTGGATCAAGAGTACGAGGGACGTCACTGAGCTGAACATGTGCAGATCGCGGAGGTGTCGTATGTTCGGTACTTGATCGATTGGATCGCGAAGACGTTCGACTACATCAAATGTGTTTCATAACGCTTCCGCTTTCAGTCTACGAGGGTACATAGACATACTCTCCCCCCTTGTTGCTATGCATCCCTAGATAGATCTTGCGTGATCGTAGGAAATTTTGAAATACTGCATTCCCCAACACAGTGGATGCAATAAGGTATAATTTCTTTATTGTATAGTGTAGGATTATTCTTCGTTTCTATGCTTTAATCTCTTTATTGTATAGTGTAGGTTTTTGACAGGGTATAGTGTAGAGTAGGATAATTCTTTGTGTATGCTATCATTGAAATGGGGGCCAACACGCCCAAACATTACATGGACGTCATTCGAAAGAACAAACATGGGTAGTCGAAGCGGGCCTTATTTGGGCTTGTCAACTAATTAGTTAATGCATCCTAATCTATGTGGGCTCATAATGGCCCAATCAACTAGGCTTGTTAGAAATAGTGGATTTCGTCCTCGAATGTGGGCCCATCGTAAAAAGGGCTCTTACCAGGTCATTAATAGGCTGAAAGCTCGATACGGCCGCGGTAATGGAGACGGCCCACGGGCCTCTAGCAGGCCAAAGTAAGCATCAGTTTTGTCTCGGCCCTTTTCCATGTCGAGCCATAAAGAGGCCTAAAGCATTTTGGGCCAAAAGGGGCCCAATGTACAACATAGGCTTTTAACAAGCTGAAAGTCGGGTCGGGTTGGAATTCTGCCATGGAGAACTTGGGCCGCTAAAGGACCGAAAATCAGGTGGGACCGTCAAAGTCCCAACTGTTGTGCAGGCCGTTAACAGGCCAAAAGACAAACTAGGTAAGAAATTGTCCCAAGTATCGAATGGGCCGACAAAAGGCCGAAAGACGTACTTGAGGGGATATTGGCCCATCTCTTTAATGAGTTGCTAACATGCCGGAAGAAACTTGGGCCGCAATTGAGCCTGAAGACATAGCGGGTTGTTAATGGGCTAGAACCGACAATGGCCCGGGATGGTGTCAAATCTATAATGGGCCTTTGATGGGCCTATTTTGCGTAACTCGTTTGGGTCGTGGTTGTGAATGGGCCAGACGCAAGCAGGCCGGTAATGGGTGGGCCCACTTATTTTGATAGGCCCAGCCTTTTAACATAAATGGGCCACTATTGGGCCTTGCCACGTGTCGACGTATCATAACCGCCTCATGTGCATTGGATGATTGACATCTGTCGCGGCGAGGAGCTGACATGTGGTTCCTCCGGCCAATGAGAATTTTACATGTGGAAAATTGCCATTGGTCTGGGCTGTTATCGGGTTATCGGATCCAAAACCGGACCCGAGAGCTTAACGGCGACCCGTTACGGTGGATGCCACGTGTCGGTTACCCTTGACGAACCCACTTTGACGTGCCAATTATCGTCATGGAAGTGGACACTCCCGTGATGATAATTTGGGTATTGTCATGGAACACTTCTACGACAACAAGTATGACTATCTTGATTCTGTCATAAAATTGTCATGGATGAACATGCATGACTGAAAACGTGACCTACTATAACAAACATGTATCATCATGAAAGTGTTTTTTGTAGTGGAGAGCGACACCGTAGGCCACATGGCATATGGTGATGGGGAGGGAAATGTAGGCCATGGGCAATGGTGAAGAGAGTGAAGGAAGGTGACGGTAAGGAAAGTGGAGGCTTGGGTGGCGATGAGGAAAGTGGCGGCTGCCTGCGGCGATGGTGAGGAAAGCAGAGACATAGCGTCAAACATTTTATAGCAACGAGCGGCGAAATATCTTCGTAGAAAACATCGCGGGACTAACCCCGAGCAGTTGGCACACTGCAAATATCATTAATTGGCACACTTCTTGGTGCCATGGTCGTATGCTCCCTTGGCAATGACAAGAGATAGGCCGCGTGAGAGGCTAAAGACTGGCCCGCCCTCTGAACCAACATCCCCAACCTCGAAATAGAAGACTCGTTGACAGAATATAAAGTGCCCTCCATAACTTAATTGTGATGAGGCTATTGGTGTCCTTTTTTAGGTAAGATCTCATATCAGCATGTCGATCCACCCGATATGACGATCTACTAGTGTTGCTTTAGAGCATCTACAACCGGACATTACAAATATGACCCCTCAAACGCCCGCAGACACGCCTGGGCGCGTCCGCGGACACAGACCGGTCAAGCCTCAAATTTGCCTTGTCACAACCGCACACCTCAATTATCATATCTCAAATCCGTACAAACTCATGCAACTACATCGATGCATTACACACATCGTCCAGCTACTCCATCACTACTAACATGCCATCGGACTACCAAAACTTGGCATATTTGGTATGCTGGAGATCATCCATGACTGCCCTTACCCTTCCCGGCGCCCTTGTCGTCCTTCTCGCAGAAGTAACAGTCGAAGACGCAGTAGGGATCGAGCTAGATTTTCTCGTCACCGGATCTATCCTCGCTGTCGTTGTCCTCCTTCTTCTCCTTCAGTGGCAGTGCAGCCATGGCACAAACCGCCCGATTCTTCTCTCGGGCGAGGGTGCGCGTGTTCCTCCGTTGTAGTTTCTTCACAATACGGACGTGGATGGCTTCCTCCTCTGCGGTCGCCCGCGCCCGCCTCCTCCATCGCCATTTTCGCTGCGATACGGGCCTCAGCGGCCCTTATCATCTCCTTCCCACAGCGGACCGCCCATTCCTGATGGGACTCATAGTCTGCCCGACCAATGATGAGGAACGAGAGTTTTTCCTTCTGCCGGGACCGCAATGATCTAGCCCCAAGGACCCGAGCACCCGTTGAGCCGGTGGTATGGAGTCGCGCCGGACAGATCGGTACGTCGGACAGGCGCTATCCTCTCGGGAGCGGCGGAGTGCAATGCGAACTGCCATTGCCTCCTCCAACCTACACAAGAGGACAACCCAGTCGACGGAGCCAGAGTGGCTGGAGTCAGATCCACTACCCGCCATGATGGTGACGGCCGAAAATCGCCGGAGATGAGCTTAGGTGGCAGAGGAAGTGGGCGGGAGTGGAGTGTGAAGTGGCTAGGCTTTGGTTCAGCGAGCGAATGGGGACAAATATATGTGGGCTCGAGTGGGCCAGCGTGGTTCGGGTCTGCAGGCCGGGTCCGACATGGTGGAAGCGCCCGGACACCCCCTTATACACCCCATATTTGGTTGGATGAGGGGTGAGGGAGTCCTAGATTAGGGGGTCTCTGGACAGCCGGACTATGTCCTTTGGCCGGACTGTTGGACTATGAAGATACAAGATTGAAGACTTCATCTCGTGTCCAGATGGGACTCTACTTGGCATGGTAGGCAAGCTAGGTAGTACGGATATGGATATCTCCTCCTTTGTAACCGACCTTGTGTAACCCTAACCCTCTCCGGTGTCTATATAAACCGGAGGGTTTTAGTCCGTAGGACATAACAAAAAACATACAATCATACAATAGGCTAGCTTCTAGGGTTTAGCCTCTCCGATCTCGTGGTAGATCAACTCTTGTAATACCCATATCGTCAAGAATAAATCAAGCATGACGTAGGGTTTTACCTCCATCAAGAGGGCCCGAACCTGGGTAAAACATCGTGTTCCCTGCCTCCTGTTACCATCCGCCTTAGGCGCACAGTTCGGGACCCCTACCCGAGATCCGCCGGTTTTGACACCGACATTGGTGCTTTCATTGAGAGTTCCTCTGTGTCGTCGCCGTTAGGCTTGATGGCTCCTACTATCATCGATAGCGATGCAGTCCAGGGTGAGACTTTTCTCCCCGGACAGATCTTTGTGTTCGGAGGCTTCGCACTGCGGGCCAACTCGCTTGGCCATCTGTAGCAGATCGAAAGTTACGCCCCTGGCCACCAGGTCAGGTTTGGAAGCTTAAATTACATGGCCGATATCCACGGAGACTTGATCTTCGACGGATCCGAGCCCCTGCCTTGTGTGTCACGCGGTCTCGAGGAGTACGATTTAGCTCTGCCATCGGACAGTGTTTAAGAAATCACACCGGCAGCCGCTCCGACCCTTAATTCGGAGCCAATTGCGCCTCCCATGGACGGGTGGATAGACCCCGCCACAGAGGCCGCGTCCCTAACGGCGATCGAGCCGAATATAGATCTTACCCTTCACGAGAGCCGTGTTGTTAAACTGCCGGATACTTCTCCGGCCACGGACGCCGAATCGCCTACGCCCGTTCCTATCGAGTCCGGTTGGGCGCCGATCATGGAGTTTACCTCCGTGGATATCTTTCAGCACTCGCCCTTCGGCGACATACTGAATTAGTTAAAGTCTCTCTCCTTATCAGGAGAGTCCTGGCTGAAATATGTTCGGCAGGATTTGGATGCGGATGACGAAGAAATTCACTGCCCACCCACCACCCACTTAGTAGCCACTGTCGATGACTTAACCGACATGCTCGACTCCGACTCCGAAGACATCAACGGTTTGGACGACGATGCAGGAGGCGAACAGGAACCACTGCCCACAGGGCACTGGACGCCCACTTCATCACATGACGTATACATTGTGGACACACCAAAAGACGACGACGAGGAACGGAAGGACGCAACGAAGGATTGTCCCCTCGAGAAGCAGTCAAAGCGGCGACGTAAGCGCCGCTCCAAATCCCGCCTTGGCAGAAACAATGATCATATAGACCCAGCGTTAGAGCAGGTTGAACCATCGCCGGACCATGGCAACACGGAGAATCAAACCTAACAACCCGACTCTGTCAAAGATAATAGTCCAGACGACATCACACCGAACAGACACCCGATGCAACAGAATGCCCATCAAAGGCTCATTGCCACCGCGAGGAGTCTAAAAAAGCAGAAGCAAAGGCTCAAGGCTGCGCAAGACACACTCAGAATTAGATGGAGTAAAGTGCTCAACACAATAGCAAAGTATGGCGGTAATCACCCCACCAAGAGCTACCCGAAGCGGAAGTTGCTACCCGAATTCGATGAGGAGGCCTTAGACCCCCCGCAACCAAAAATTAAAACGGCCATCTGGCCGGATAGACGACCTCACGGCCAACATAAAGCGGCAAACAACGCCGCACATAAGCCAATACGCGATCCACGCGAGGGCTCGCATCAAAAGGATGACCCAACCAGATCCATCTATGGACCACGCAAGCGCGCTCCAGCATACGATGCAACACAACAAACATCCGAACAATGCGGTACACCCAGATACAGGGGTGCCGCACACCCCCTATGTTTCACCGATGAGGTGCTGGACCATGAATTTCCAGAGGGATTCAAACCCGTAAACATAGAGGCATACGACGGAACAACAGACCCTGGGGTCTGGATTGAGGACTATATCCTCCATATCCATATGGCTCGAGGATATGATCTCCACGCCATTAAGTATTTACCCCTCAAACTCAAAGGGCCAGCTCGCCACTGGCTTAAAAGCCTCCCCGAAATCTCCATTGGAAGCTGGGAAGAGCTCGAAGATGCTTTTCGGGCAAATTTTCAAGGGACTTATGTCCGACCTTCGGACGCGGACGATTTGAGTCATATAACTCAACAGCCCAGAGAGTCAGCCTGAAAGCTTTGGAATGGGTTTCTTACTAAAAAGAATCAAATAGTCGACTGTCTGGACGCCGAAGCCTTGGCAGCTTTTAAGCATAGCGTCCGCGACGAATGGCTTGCCAGACACCTTGGCCAAGAAAAGCCGAGAACAATGGCAGCATTAACAAGCCTCATGACCCGCTTTTGCGCGGGTGAGGATAGCTGGCTAGCCAGATGCAGCACCAGCGGCCCAAGTACATCCGAAGTTAGAGATGGAAATGGGAAATCACGACGCAACAAAAATAATATGCACCGGAATAAAGAAGACAGCCCGAAGAGCACGGTAGTAAACACTGGATTCAGAAGCTCTCGGCCAGGTCAGCAAAAGCCGCCCTCTAAAGGCAGCAGAGACGAACTGTCCAGCTTAAACAAAATTCTGGACCAAATATGTCAGATCCATAGCACCCCTCGTAAACCCGCTAACCATACCCATAGAGAATGTTGGGTCTTCAAGCAGTCCGGCAAGCTCAACGCCGTACACAAGGGGGAGGATATACCAAGCGAAGACGAGAATGAGCCTCCCAAGCAAAACACTGGGGAACAAAAGAAATTTCCACCAGAAGTCAAAATAGTGAATGTGTTACACGTTACCAAGGGGAGAAACAAAGCGGCACTCCCAGAGAAATATGTCCAAGGGCCTATCACCGCGGAGTCCTGCCATTGGTCGTCTCAACCGATCACTTTCGACCATCGGGATTACTCAACAAGTATCTGGCGTGCAGGATGGGCTGCCTTAGTATTAGACCCAATAATTGACGGATACCATTTCACACGAGTCCTGATGGACGGTGGCAGCAGTCTAAACCTAATATATGAAGACACAATCCGCAAAATGGGGATAGACCCAACGAAAATTTGCCACAGCAATACTACCCTTAAAGGAGTAACGCCAGGCCCAGGGGCTCCTTGCACGGGCTCCCTACTACTAGAGGTTATATTCGGCTTCCTCGATAACTTCCGTAGCGAAAATTTAACATTCCACATTGCTCCGTCCCAAAGTGGCTATCAAGCACTACTTGGACGCGAAGCTTTCGCTCGCTTTAATGCAATACCGCATTGCGCTTCCCTTATGCTTAAGATGCCCGGTCCACGTAGCATCATTACAGTGAACGGAAATATTAAGCGATCCTTGCACGCCGAAGAGAGTGCGACTGCCTTGGAAGCCGCACACTAAAAACGGCCTCACCAACTAAAGCATTTGATAGGTCGTCAAGACCACGGACACGGTTAGACGTGTCCGGCGCAGCTATATGTAACTCACACAGGTTTGATAAGCCACACCCCTATTACAAATACAAGGGGCACAACGCGCGCAGACAAGTGGCAGTTTTTACTCATCTTGAATTATACATGGTTTCTTTAAACCTACCTTTTTGCACGACACCTTTTCACCTAAGTTTCTCTCTTTTACAGATGACCATCATGCTACACCCGTCCAGGATACGGCACAACGGAGACATAGGCGCAGACGTGTAGTAGGGACCCGTTCCAAGGATTCTTTTTAGATTAAGACCCTGTGTAAACCTTTTTTACTGTCTCTTGTTGATAAACATCCCTCGGATTCTCAGTACAATTGAGAAGGATGCTGGCGTCTTGGCATGTGGCCACGTCAGAATAATGCACATTCTTGGACACCAGGGGCTTCTTATAAAGGGCACTGTTTAGGCCCGGTTTATACCATAAAAGACCGAATAGCTTAGGGAGTGTTCGGCGTCGCGAGTTTGGCCTTATATGCATCAGCTCCGAATCATGTCTTTGGTCAAATGTTGGGTTTGCCCGGCTCCTGTGTTTTGCTGCCTTACGTTCGCTCTATCGGCTAAGGCGGCACCAGGAGAACTACTACGATTGTGCCCTGGTTCATCCGGACGAGCACCTCAGTAGAGAAAGCCGAAAACTGACTATCATGATATAGCGCGAGACTGGTCAACCACTCGATGACCTATCGGAATGTTAGAATTCCTCCGCTTTAACGAAGGGCCGTTTCCCGGCCAGGCTTGTACGCACCCCGAATTCGGATGAGTGCGGAGCCACCAGGGGCTATATAGTAGCCCCACTGTAAAACTCCTATGGCAAAGTGAAAGTATTAAAGCATTATAGTCCGGTTGCCTAGTTCGCTGCGCCATCACCTCCTTATTAGGACCAAGATGTTGGATTAAGTGTGAATACGCATCTTCTGCGAACACCCCCGCATAATATGCGTGGGGACTAAAGCCGACGACTGCAATCTTTCAGGTTATACACATGTATACATAAACGGCCGCACAGGAGGCATCATATTACTTTCGGGCAAAATTATAAATACAGCCTTAATAAATTTCATAAAAACATTGTGTTTACAATGGGAATACATGTCACTCAAACAAAATATTCTTCGAGCACTGGGCCTCTATCAAACGAGCGCCCTCGAGAACTTATTTGAAATAGTGCTCGGCAGCCACTCGGCCTATGGCCGAACCCTGCGCCGCAACAGTGGTAGCATCCATCTCCGCCCAGTATGCTTTGACACGGGCAAGGGCCATCCGCGAGCCCTCTATACACGCCGACCTCTTCATCGCATTGATGCGCGGCACCGCTCCAAGGAATTGTTGTGCTAAGCTAAAATAGTTGTTCGGCTTCGGTATTTCCGGCCACAGATGATCTACGACGGACCTCATGGCGAGTTCGGACAATCTATTGAGTTCGGCCCATTCGGCTAGCTGATCAGTCAGGGGAAGCGGATGCTCTGGAACATTAAATTGCGACCAGAATAGCTTGTCCACTTCACGATATGTCTGATCTCGGAAGTATTCGACCGCATCGACAGCACTCGCTGTCAAATCCAGATATGCATCTGCCGAACTCCACAGCCAATCCAGAGGGGCATACCGCGGATCTCCGAACTTCCTCCGTGGCAAAAAGGGCTTCCCAGCCACAATATCACCAGCTTCACGCAACTCTTCCTTCTTTGCCCTCATGGCAAAGCGGGTGTCTTTGGCCGCCATCATGGCCTTTTCGAGGTCCGTCGCCTTCGCTTGGTTTTCTTCTTCAAGGAACCGGCAATGGTCGGCAGTGTCTTTTACCTTTACAGCCATCTTGGCCATCTTTTCTTTGCTCTTGCAATGCGCGGCCTTCTCGGCTCTTAACTCTTCAGCCGCCTTTAAAGCGGCCGCTTACTAATCCTTGTTTGTTCGTTGGCTCGAGCAAGTTCCGCCCGAAGGGTCTCCACGGCGGCAACTCCATCTGCAGTCACAACATATTAAAGATACTTGCATCATGCTACTCTTACTATGTGACGTTGACCGGAAAAACATTACTTACCCTATGCCTCGTCAAGCCGCTTGTTAGCAAGCTCGATGTCGGCATCTGCCGCATCCAGTTGCCGCTTTAGTTCGTCAAACTCATTAGTCCGGCCAGCCACCAGAGCTCCCATCACCTGCACATAAAAAGCGGTATGATTATTACCTGGGACTACGATCCTCTGTTCACCGCCGTTCTCGATGACGACCACAGTCTCAGGGGCTACTATCTACATAGGGCACACCTAAAAATGTGCGGTACTATCAAAAAGTATACCATTTCACGTACCTCAAAGCCCGTCAATAGACTCATAAAGGCTCCATGCAGTCCGCTTTTGGCGGACGAAATTCTTTCCATCACTGTACCCATCAACGTACGGTGTTCTTCTGAGATGGCCGCTCGCTCCAACAGCTCCCTCAGTACGTCCGACCGCATACCAGACGGTGTCGGACTCTTTTGTTTGCTCTCTTCAAGAGCCGGACGCTGGGGACTTCGGGTGACTATAGAATTATCTTCTGGCCTCACCAGATCCGGAGAGGCCCTCCGCGATGACACTTCAAGGTCGCCCGCTTCTTGAGCGGGGGACTCCAGGGGAGGCGTTTCGCTCTCCATCATCTCCGGAAGAAGATCCCCTGAAGACGAGCTCTACTGAGAAGGGCTAAGATCCGAACTGCAAGATAAATGCTTCGGTTATTTTCCTTAGAGGTAAGGTAGTATATCTCCACTATTAAAGTACTTTCTGATTACTTATAGCTCGTTGGAGGGCTGATCCTCGTGCGGACTTTGTGCGGCAAAAGCACCCTCCAAGGCAGGACCCTCTAATGGAGAATTCTTCTCCCGTTTGGAAGCCTCGGTTTCCAGATCTTCAGAGGCAGTCCTCTTCCTTCCCCGAAGCGAGAGCAGGTCGGATTCTTCTCCTTGGTTATCCTCCTTCACGGAAGTGCTCATTCCCTTGGTTGGAATTGGTAGCGATGGGGGCCCGCTTCCGACCTCATTATTCCCCCCTTTATCTTCCTTTGAGGGCTTCGGGCAAGGTGCTAGCTCGAGCATCTTTTCCAGTACCGGATTCTCCAAACCCTCAAGAAGGGGGGGCGAACACCGAATCATCTTCGCCTTTGTTAGCCAGTCCTGATCAAAGAGCGATTTCTCAGAATGACGTCATGGTAAATAAAAGACGGTGTGTTTGGCTAAAGGATTACTTACTTGGTCGGTGGTACGGTTGCTGCTCAGGCCCACGTCCTCGATAGTATTCGGACACTCTATTTGGGGTCCAAAGAATGATTTGTACATCTCCTCATGCGTCAGGCCGAGGAAATTCTGAATAGTGCGCGGCCCTTCTGGGTTGAACTCCCACATGCGGAGGGGTCGGCGTTTGCAAGGTTGGACTCGACGAACCAGCATGACTTGCGCCACCATAACCAGACTGAAATCTCCTTCGAAGAGATCGCGAATGCGGCTCTGCATTATAGGCACGTCCTTGACTGGACCCCAGCTCAGTCCTCTGCTAATCCATGACATCAGTTGTGGTGGAGGGCCCGAGCGGAAAGCAGGGGCAGCCACCCACTTGGCACTTCTGGGAGCTGTAATGTAAAACCACTCCTGTTGCCATAATCCGGACACCTCTAGAAAGGAACCTTTGGGCCACGGAGCTCCTGCTATCTTGCTTATTAATGCGCCTCCGCAAGCTGCATACTGCCCCTCGACCATCTTCGGCTTCACGTCAAAGGTCTTGAGCCACAGGCCGAAGTGAGGGGTAATGCGGAGGAAGGCCTCACACACGACAATGAATGTCGAGATGTGGAGAAAGGAGTACGGGGCTAGATCGTGGAAATCTAGCCCGTAATAGAACATCAAACCCCTAACAAAGGGATCTAGGGTGAGGCCTAGGCCTCGGAGGAAGTGGGATATGAACACAACGTTCTCGTTGGGTTCGGGAGTAGGGACGACCTGCCCTCGGGTAGGCAGCCGATGCGAAACTCGGCGATCAGGTATCTGGCCTCCCTCAACTTCTTGATATCCTCTTCCGTAACGGAGGAGGGAATCCATCGGCCTTGAAGGCTAGATCCGGACATGATTGAAGGTCCGAAGCACCTGACCTGGGCTTTGGGTGTTAGAACTCGAGGCGGGGGAAGGATTCGATTGAGCACGGGGGAAAAAGGTAAAAGCCTTGTCCCTTTATAAAGAGGGTGAATATCAAGCGTCCTCTCCGTAGTCGTTTGGGACTTGCCTATAATCTAGGAGTCCTAGACACGGTTGGGTTACCCACGACCGTATTGATGAGAATCCCGTAATTAGGGGAACACGGTCTCTCCTTTGACAAGATGTGTCAAGAAACTGCCTCGCGTTATGTATGGAGCTGGCTGAAGAAAAACGGTTCGAATAATCACCGAACCATGGCATGATGTCATGTTGCCAAAACATGTCAGTAGATTAAGATTTGTGGAAATATTATTCTCTCTACGGTGGAATGTGGAACTTATTTTGCAGGGTCAGGCACTATCCTTGTATTCAAATTCTTCAGTGGTGTATTTGGAGGAGGAACCTGCCTTGAAATGCCGAAGACAATACTGCGCGCCGGACTCATTGTCATTGAAGCCTGGTTCAGGGGCTACTGAGGGAGTCCTGGATTAGGGGGTCTCCGGACAGCCAGACTATGTCCTTTGGCCGGCCTGTTGGACTATGAAGATACAAGATTGAAGGCTTCGTCTCGTGTCCGGATGGGACTCTACTTGGCATGGAAGGCAAGCTAGGCAGTACGGATATGGATATCTCCTCCTTTGTAACCGACCTTGTGTAACCCTAACCCTCTCCGGTGTCTATATAAACCGGACGGTTTTAGTCCGTAGGACATAACAAAAAACATACAATCATACCATAGGCTAGCTTCTAGGGTTTAGCCTCTCCGATCTCATGGTAGATCAACTCTTATAATACCCATATCATCAAGAATAAATCAAGCAGGACGTAGGGTTTTACCTCCATCAAGAGGGCCCGAACCTGGGTAAAACATCGTGTTCCCTGCCTCCTGTTACCATCTGCCTTAGACGCACAGTTTGGGACCCCCTACCCGAGATCCGCCGGTTTTGACAGCGACAAGGGGTATTGGTCAGCCCGGACGTTTGAGGCCCATTTGAGGTGTCCATCTGGATTAAAATTTTGTGACCGGTCAGTGATTAGATGGGCCGTCAGGCATTTGAGGCGAGTTTGGGACACCCGAGTGTAGAGGCTCTTAGGCCAACTCCAACACACGACCCCAAACGGACATCGGTTTGGTCCGGATTTGGTTCGTTTGGGGTGGGAAAATGGACGCCCATGTCCGATTTGAGCCGGCCTCGTCTCGAGGCACCCAGCGTGTGGTCGCGGTCCCAACTAGTCCATACAACACATAAAAAACCGCACAAAAGGCATGGCAAACTAAATAAGGCTGTAGGATCTAGAAGTAGATGTGTCTAGAGGGGGGGTGATTAGACACTTAGTGCTAAAGTTGCAATTTTTAGGCCTTTTTGGTTTGAGTGGAGTTTTAGGCACAATTTCAACATACACAATACATATCAAGCAAGCATGCAAAGAGTATATGAGCAGTGGAATGTAAAGCATGCAACTTGCAAGAATGTAAGGGGAAGGGTTTGGAGAATTCAAACGCAATTGGAGACACGGATGTTCTTCCCGTGGTTCGGATAGGTGGTGCTATCCTACATCCACGTTGATGGAGACTTCAACCCACGAAGGGTAACGGTTGCGCGAGCCCACGGAGGGCTCCACCCACAAAGGGTAATGGTTGCGCGAGTCCACGGAGGGCTCCACCCACGAAGGGTCCACGAAGAAGCAACCACCCACGAAGGGTCCATGAAGAAGCAACCTTGTCTATCCCACCATGGCCATCGCCCACGAAGGACTTGCCTCACTAGCGGTAGATCTTCACGAAGTAGGTGATCTCCTTGCCCTTACAAACTCCTTGGTTCAACTCCACAATCTTGTCGGAGGCTCCCAAGTGACACCTAGCCAATCTAGGAGACACCACTCTCCAAGAAGTAACAAATGGTGTGTTGATGATGAATTCCTTGTTCATGTGCTTCAAATGATAGTCTCCCCAACACTCAACTCTCTCTCATAGGATTTGGATTTTGTGGAAAGAAGATTTGAGTGGAAAGCAACTTGGGGAAGGCTAGAGATCAAGATTCATATGGTAGGAATGGAATATCTTGGTCTCAACACATGAGTAGGTGGTTCTCTCTCAGAACATATGAGTTGGAATTGTGTATGTGTTCTGATGGCTCTCTCCACGAATGAAGAGGAGGTGGAGGGGTATATATAGCCTCCACACAAAATCCAACCGTTACACACAGTTTTCCAATCTCGGTGGGACCGAATCAACAAACTCGGTCGGACTGAAAAGGTAAACCTAGTGACCGTTAGAGATTTTCGGTGGGACTGACATGCAACTCGGTAGGACCGATATGGTTAGGGTTTGGGCATAACGTAATCTCGGTGAGACCGATTACACAAACTCGGTGAGACCGAGTTTGGTAATAAGCTAACCAGAGAGTTGGTCAGGCAAACTCGGTGGGACCGATTTGCTCTTTCGGTGAGACCGAAAAGTTACAAAAGGGAAACAAAGAGTTTACATTGCAATCTCGGTGGGACCGATTCGCTCCTTCGGTGAGACCAAAAAGTTACGAAAGGGAAACAGAGAGTTTGCAATCCCATCTCGGTGAGACCGAGATCCCTATTGGTAGAACCGAATTGCTAGGGTTTGGCAGTGGCTTATGACAAGTGAAACTCGGTGGCGCCGGATAGAAAGAATTGGTATGACCGAGTTTGGCTTAGGGTTTAGGTCATTTGTGGAAGTGGGAAACTAGCAGAGGATTTTGGAGCATATCATTAAGCACATGAAGCAAGAGGCTCATTAAGCAACACCTCATCCCTCCTTGATAGTATTGGCTTTTCCTATGGACTCAATGTGATCTTGGATCACTAAAATGTAAAATGAAGAGTCTTGAGCTTGAAGCTTTAGCCAATCCTTTGTCCTTAGCATCTTGAAGGAGTTCCCACAACCTTTAGTCCATGCCACTCCATTGTTGAACTTATCTGAAACATGCTAGATAGAAATGTTAGTCCAACAAGAGATATGTTGTCATCAATTATCAAAACCACCTAGGGAGCACTTGTGCTTTCAATCTCCCCCTTTTTGGTAATTGATGGCAACATACATCAAAGCTTTAGATAAAGATATAAAGAACAGCAAGTAAAGCTTTGGAAGGACATGTAACAAGCATAGGCTCCCCCTACATGTATGCACTCATGTAAATATGAAATATAGAGGCATGTGAGAGCATAACCATGACAGAGTAGGCAATGTGTTACATGTATCTTGGCCATATGCATCAGAGCAAAAGATTATCAAGGAAAATACCTTCATGCTCATGAGTCCTTGCAAACAGTATGTACATAAGCAAGAACTCCTCATACTCATGATTTTGATGCATATACTTACCTTGTGGTCTTGAGTTGGCTTAGGATGGAATGAACCTGCACAAACAAAGTTAGATAACACAGGTACATCCACTAGCCAGAGCAAACAAAAGAAACCACAAGAATACCAAGACTGGGATGACATGTAGAGAGTGAGTACAAGGTACCACATTGGATTCAACATGTCCCCAAGAATAAAGATATGCAATGAATTTGACTGATTTCTTTCCCTTAGGTGTCTTGCTCCCCCAGAATCTTACATGGGATATTGGGAGAAGATAAGGAACAGCAAATCAGAGCTGAAAGATACAAATGAACATGTCTTTCCCCCTAAAAAGACATGTGACATCTCTCCTCTTGAACATCAAGCATCTGGGACATCTGGGATCCTTGAGTATTCTCTCCCCCTGGAAGTCTCTCTCTCCACCTTAATACTTTCTCTCTTGTAGGTTTGGTCCTTGAGACTTTTTCTCTCCCTTGATGTGATCTCTCTCTCCTACAAGCTTTGATGTGATCTCTCTCTCCCCCTTTGACATCAATTTCCAAGAAGGGCTTTCTGGAATCCGTCGTATAGGTTTGGTCCTTGAGACTCAGCACAAAGCAATGGATAAAACTGTGATGCTTGTAGAGGACAAGATTCATTGAGTAGAGCTGGATCAGAAGAAATATAGAACAAGTGGCAAACTGTTTTTCCTGTTGCGAAGTCGGTGGCACCGAGTGGTATGTTTCGGTGGCACCGAAAAGATTCGGTTGGACCGAAAATTACAAGTCGGTGAAACCGAGTTCACACAGAGAAAAACACTTGTCACCTCAGCTCACTAGACATGTAGGATCTCACAAAGATTTGCAATGAATTACCTGAAGAATTTGCAAGGAATTAAATGCAGAAAATGCAGAACATAAACAGAAAGAAAAGAGAAGAGACTGAAAAATCTAGATGGAGTTTTTTTTTGAAAAAGAGAAAGAAACTAAACATGCATGAGATAAATGCAATAACACAGAAAAGAACACAAGAGAACTTCATCTAGAGTTGGGCGGTGACATAGTCACCTATGTTAGAGTATATTGACTTAGGAGTCAAGTGAGAACACTTGATCATAGGCCATACTCATTGTTTAAGCTCAAAATGGGGTTACCATTTTTCGTTTAAGCATCTTGATGTATTCACATCTTGTTGAGTTGCTTTGACTCATGTCTTGGAGTAAAGCTTCTCTAAGATGGAATAACATACCTTGGGTGGTGGTGTGGTTCTTGATCATGTAGTTGAACTTGTGTGGGTGCTCAAGGTTGATGTAGCTCATCAAGAGTTGGGAGCACCACTTGGAGTTGGAGTTCATCTACCTACATGGGTTAGTTCTTGCAAGGAAGAGCAGTGTGTATCCAAAAATGACAATCATGAAACTCAACATAGAATTTGTCAAAGGATATGTTTGAATGGTTTTGTGCTTCCTTGTCTTCAACCACCATTGTGTAGAGTCTTGGTGATGTAGAGATTGCTCAAGATGTGAGTGAGTCGCAATCTCATGGAATTAGATTCAACCAAGCACCTACATGGGTTAGACAACATGCAAGGTACAAATATATCCAAGACATAAGATAGTCATCATAAGAGATGTATCATGGATTAGTCATAAGCTCATGTCTTGCATGTATCCAATGGAGTTTCTACTCCAAGTTTGAAGCATCAATGATGTTCAATTCTCCTCTCAACCTGCAAAACACTTTCTCATCAAGAGGTTTAGTAAATATATCCGCTAATTGCTTATCGGTGCGAACATGCTTAAGATCAATGTCACCCTTAGCAACATGATCTCGAATGAAATGATGACGAACTTCAATATGCTTAGTTCGAGAATGTTGTACAGGATTATGACCAATTTTGATAGCACTTTCATTGTCACAAAGTAGTGGAACATGTTTCACATAGATCCCATAATCTTTAAGAGTTTGGGTCATCCAAAGTAATTGAGCACAACATGAACCAGTGGCAATGTATTCCGCTTCAACGGTGGATAAGGATACCGAGTTTTGTTTCTTGGAAGACCAAGACACAAGAGATCTACCAAGAAATTGACAGGTACCCCGAAGTGGACTTTCTATCAACCTTGTCTCCGGCATAATCCGAGTCGGAATAGCCAACGAGATCAAAAGAAGATCTCTTAGGATACCAAATGCCAAATTTTGGTGTATGGATTAAGTATCTCACTATCCTTTTCACAGCCTTAAGATGACATTCTTTAGGAGCAGCTTGATATCGTGCACACATGCACACACTTAGCATAATATCGGGACGTGAAGCACATAGGTATAACAATGAACCAATCATAGAGCGATAAACCTTTTGATCAACCGGTTCACCATCTTTGGTCAAATCATTATGTCCACTAGTAGGCATGGGTTTAGACATACCTTTGCATTCTTGCATATTGAACTTCTTGAATAAGTCCTTGGTGTACTTTGTTTGAGAGACAAATGTACCTTCCTTAGTTTGCTTGATTTGCAAACCGAGAAAGAATTTGAGTTCACTCATCATAGACATCTCAAACTTCTCTGACATTAGCTTTCCAAACTTTTCACTAAAGAGAGGGTTAGTTGAACCAAATATGATATCATCGACATAAATTTGGCATACAAATAGTTCTCCATTAACCCTTTTAGTAAAAAGAGTAGAATCAATTTTACCAATTTCAAAACCACTTGTAATAAGGAACTTGGTCAAGCATTTATACCATGCTCTAGGAGCTTGTTTAAGACCATAAAGAGCTTTGTGAAGTTTGTAAACATGATTTGGTTTCTTAGGATTGATAAAGCCGGGAGGTTGTTTGACATAAACTTCCTCCTCTATTTCACCATTTAGAAAAGCACTTTTAATGTCCATTTGGTATAAGGTGATATTATGGTGATTAGCATAGGCAAGTAAGATACGAATGGACTCAAGTCTAGCAACGGGAGCATATGTCTCACCATAGTCCATACCTTCGACTTGTGTGTACCCTTGGGCGACGAGACGTGCTTTGTTGCGAACCACTTGTCCATCTTCATCTTGCTTGTTGCGAAACACCCATTTGGTACCAATGATGTTGTGGTTGTTGTCGGGCTTCTCAACTAATGTCCAAACTTGGTTTCTCTCAAAGTTGTGTAGCTCTTCATGCATAGCGTTTATCCAATCCGGATCTTCCAATGCTTCTTCAACCTTCATAGGTTCAATGCTAGAGATGAATGAATAGTTTTCACAAAAGTTAGCTAAACGAGTTTTTGAGCGAGTGATTCTCCCGGTTTGTATATCATTGAGGATTTGCTCGACGGGATGATCTTTGGCAATTCTGGCTCGAACACGTGAGAGCTTTTGCTTGGGTCTTCGTTGAACATCTTCTTCATCTTGTTCTTCTTCTTGGCCTTCTTCATTGTTGACATCGTCGTTCTCTTGTCGTAGTGGAGAAAGAGGTTGTTGATGTTCGTCTTGATGCATTTCCTTCTCTTCTTCATCTTGGTGTGTCCCACTTGTGGATGCTTCCGTGTCGATTCTTGGTTCACCTTGTCGTGAAGTAGAAGCTTCCACTTGGGCGGATGAAGTACTCTCCTTCACCTCCGTTGGACGAATTTTGCCAATGGACAAGTCTTGGATTGCTTCTGAAGGGTCTTTGTCTCCTACATCAATTGGCAATTGCTCTACTTGCGAGCCATTAGATTCATCAAACTTCACATCTACCGTCTCTTCAACCTTTCGGGTGAAATTGTTGTAGAGACGGTAAGTGTGAGAGTTTGAGCCATAACCAAGTAGAAAACCTTCATGAGATTTAGGAGCAAACTTTGAACGACGATGCTTATCAAGAATGTAGCACTTTGAGCCGAATACTCGAAAGTATCCAACTTGGGGTTTGTTACCGGTGAGAAGCTCGTATGCCGTCTTGCCGAGTAGCTTGTGAAGATATAGGCGATTTGTTGCGTGACAAGCTGTCTCAACCGCTTCTTCCCAAAAGTGCTTTGGCGTCTTGTATTCATCAAGCATCGTTCTTGCCATTTCGATGAGCGTCCGGTTCTTCCTCTCAACAACTCCATTTTGTTGAGGTGTGTACGTAGCCGAGAACTCGTGTGAAATCCCTTCTTCGTCAAGAAAGGTGTCCACATTTGCGTTCTTGAACTCCATTCCGTTGTCACTCCGAACCTTCTTGATCTTCACGTCAAACTGATTTTGGGCCTTCCTAGCGAAGTTTCTGAAGATCTTCTGGACGTGCGACTTGTCATTAAGAAAGAACACCCATGTAAATCTTGAAAAATCATCAACTATAACTAGACCAAAAGAATTTCCACGACTCTTGTAGGCGTTGAGACCAAAAAGATCCATATGAAGTAGCTCGAGTGGCCTTCTTGTGGTCATGATGTTCTTCATGGGATGCCTTCCTCCAACCTGTTTACCTGCTTGACAAGCACTGCAAAGTCTATCCTTATCAAATATGACATCGTTAACTCCAAGGATATGATTTCCTTTAATAAGCTTGTCAAGGTTTCTCATGCCAACGTGACCTAGTCGTCTATGCCACAACCAACCTTTTGAGGATTTAGCAACAAAGCAAGTTTTAGGTTGTGCCTTTTTAGAGAAATCGACAATGTAAAGATCACCTCTACGCATACCGGTAAAGACCATTTTATGATTGTCTCGATGAAATACTTGGCAATCTACCTCAGTAAATAGGACATTCAAACCAAAATCAGCAAGTCTAGATACTGAAAGTAAGTTGTACCCGAGAGATTCAACGAGCATGACATTTTGAATGGAACTATCATGTGAGATGGACACCTTACCAAGGCCAACCACTTTACCCTTTGAATTATCACCAAAGGTGACATATTTTCGAGGGCCGTCATTTTCAGCAAGCTCACGAAACATCTCTTCATCTCCGGTCATATGATCAGTACATCCACTATCAAGAACCCATTCCTTTCCTCCTGATTCATATCCCCGAAGATTTGCCATAAGACCAAAATGTCTCATTGCATCATCAAGATCAAAGTCACTATCATCATCATCATAGTATCCATGTTCATCATGATCTTGTGACTCATCATTTCCTAGAGAGGGTAATTCATTAGATAAATGATCATCAAAGTGGTCACTTTTATGCATTCTTGTAGCTTCGAATATGATATCACTAATGATTCCAACATCTCCTTTAGCATGCTTAAGATTGGTAAGTTCAAATAGACAATTACCAAAACTAGGATCACTAGAGTTCATCTTACTCAAGGCAATAGATTTACGGAGAATTTCATCCAAAGTTTTCAAGGAATGATCGGGAAATCATTCCTCAAGAAATTTCCATATAGTATAGGCACAAATAAGAGTAGGCAAACTAGCAATCAAATTTTTGGGCAATCCTCTAATGATGAGCTCAATAGTTCTAAGATTGCGAATCATGTCAATATCTTCATCTAGGGTAGGATGCAAAGGATCAATATGAGGTGCACAAGGGCTAGCAATATACTTGTTCAAATGATATTGATTGAAAATTACAAGCATCCCATTTTTTCCACTCATGAAAATACTCTCCATCAAGAATAGGCACTCTATGTCTAAGACTCCCTAAGGTAGACACATCCATCTTCCTCCAATGGTGATTAAACCAAGGCAATGGAGACCAAAGCTCTGATACCACTTGTAGGATCTATAAGTAGATGTGTCTAGAGGGGGGTGATTAGACACTTAGTGCTAAAGTTGCAATTTTTAGGCCTTTTTGGTTTGAGTGGAGTTTTAGGCACAATTTCAACATACACAATACATATCAAGCAAGCATGCAAAGAGTATATGAGCAGCGGAATGTAAAGCATGCAACTTGCAAGAATGTAAGGGGAAGGGTTTGGAGAATTCAAACGCAATTGGAGACACGGATGTTTTTCCCGTGGTTCGGATAGGTGGTGCTATCCTACATCCACGTTGATGGAGACTTCAACCCACGAAGGGTAACGGTTGCGCGAGTCCACGGAGGGCTCCACCCACGAAGGGTAATGGTTGCGCGAGTCCACGGAGGGCTCCACCCACGAAGGGTCCACGAAGAAGCAACCACCCACGAAGAGTCCACGAAGAAGCAACCTTGTCTATCCCACCATGGCCATCGCCCACAAAGGACTTGCCTCACTAGCGGTAGATCTTCAAGAAGTAGGCGATCTCCTTGCCCTTACAAACTCCTTGGTTCAACTCCACAGTCTTGTCGGAGGCTCCCAAGTGACACCTAGCCAATCTAGGAGACACCACTCTCCAAGAAGTAACAAATGGTGTGTTGATGATGAACTCCTTGCTCTTGTGCTTCAAATGGTAGTCTCCCCAACACTCAACTCTCTCTCATAGGATTTGGATTTTGTGGAAAGAAGATTTGAGTGGAAAGCAACTTGGGGAAGGCTAGAGATCAAGATTCATATGGTAGGAATGGAATATCTTGGTCTCAACACATGAGTAGGTGGTTCTCTCTCAGAACATATGAGTTGGAATTGTGTATGTGTTCTGATGGCTCTCTCCACGAATGAAGAGGAGGTGGAGGGGTATATATAGCCTCCACACAAAATCCAACCGTTACACACAGTTTTCCAATCTCGGTGGGACCGAATCAACAAACTCGGTCGGACCGAAAAGGTAAACCTAGTGACCGTTAGAGATTTTCGGTGGGACTGACATGCAACTCGGTAGGACCGATATGGTTAGGGTTTGGGCATAACATAATCTCGGTGAGACCGATTACACAAACTCGGTGAGACCGAGTTTGGTAATAAGCTAACCAGAGAGTTGGTTAGGCAAACTCGGTGGGACCGATTTGCTCTTTCGGTGAGACCGAAAAGTTACAAAAGGGAAACAAAGAGTTTACATTGCAATCTCGGTGGGACCGATTCGCTCTTTCAGTGAGACCGAAAAGATACGAAAGGGAAACAGAGAGTTTGCAATCCCATCTCGGTGAGACCGAGATCCCTATCGATAGAACCGAATTGCTAGGGTTTGGCAGTGGCTTATGACAAGTGAAACTCGGTGGCGCCGGATAAAAAGAATCGGTATGACCGAGTTTGGCTTAGGGTTTAGGTCATTTGTGGAAGTGGGAAAGTAGCTGAGGATTTTGGAGCATATCATTAAGCACATGAAGCAAGAGGCTCATTAATTAACACCTCATCCCTCCTTGATAGTATTGGCTTTTCCTATGGACTCAATGTGATCTTGGATCACTAAAATGTAAAATGAAGAGTCTTGAGCTTGAAGCTTTAGCCAATCCTTTGTCCTTAGCATCTTGAAGGAGTTCCCACAACCTTTAGTCCATGCCACTCCATTGTTGAACTTATCTGAAACATGCTAGATAGAAATGTTAGTCCAACAAGAGATATGTTGTCATCAATTATCAAAACCACCTAGGGAGCACTTGTGCTTTCAAAGGCTTTGTAGAATAGAATATCTTAAAACATAAAAAATAATTAGACAGTCCACCGTTGTCATGACCCATGCATAGTACATAAGAAGAAATTTAAAGAACCTTTAAAAAAAATAATGCGGCCGCCCCACGCGCCGCAGAAGCCATCGCCATCACCGCCGATGTCGTCGCTACCGCCGTCTTCAGGCACCACCATCCTCGTCGTCGCTTCTTAGGTTGATGTACGGTGGAGGAGACCAGAGGTGGGGCGGCAGGCCCCAGAATGGGTCGGGCATGTGCTGTGCAGGCTGAGGGGGCGAGAGGGGCGGTGGTGCGGCTGGTGGTGACCACGACACCCATGCCCACTCCTCCTTGACCTCCTGCTTGACGTCCAGCTCCGGCACGTACACGTCATCGGAGGCCAACAACTCGAGCATCTCCTTGAGGCCCTCCTGTTGGGGAACACAGTATTTCAAAAAAATTCCTATGATCACGCAAGATCTATCTAGGATATGCATAGCAACGAGAGGGGAGAGTGTGTCTACATACCCTCGTAGACCAAAAGCAGAAGCATTGAGTAACGCGGTTAATGTAGTCGAATGTCTTCGCGATCCAACCGATCAAGTACCAAATGCACGGCACCTCCGCGATCTGCACACTTTCAGCTTGGTGACATCCCTCGAACTCTAGATCCAGCTGAGGCCGGGGGAGAGTTTCATCAGCACGACGGCGTGTTGATGGTGATGATGAAGTTACCGATGTAGAGCTTCGCCTAAGCACTACGACAATATGACCGAGGTGGAAATTGCTATGTCTTGAGCTTGCGTTGGTTTTCCCCGAAGAGGAAGGGATGATGCAGCAGAGTAGCGTAAGTATTTCCCTCGGTTTTTGAGAACCAAGGTATCAATCTAGTCGGAGGCCACGCTCAAGTCCCTCGTACCTGGACAAAGTGATAGCTACTCGCAACCAACAAATTAGGGGTTGTCAATCCCTTCACGGTCACTTACAAGAGTGAGTTCTGATAGATATAATATTTTTGGTATTTTTGGTATAAAGATGCAAAGTAAAAAAGTAAAAGCAAAGTAAAAAGCAAAGAAAGATTAAAGTAATGGAGATTGATATGATGAGAATAGACCCGGGGGCCATAGGTTTCACTAGTGGCTTCTCTCAAGAGCATAAGTATTCTACGGTGGGTGAACAAATTACTGTTGAGCGATTGATAGAATTGAGCATGGTTATGAGAATATCTAGCCATGATCATGTATATAGGCATCACGTCTGTGACAAGTAGATCAAAACTATTATGCATCTACTACTATTACTCCACTCATCGACCGCTATCCAGCATGCATCTAGAGTATTAAGTTAAAAACAGAGTAAGGCCTTAAGCAAGATGACATGATGTAGAGAGATAAATTCATGGAATATGAAATAAACCCCATCTTGTTATCCTCGATGGCAATGATACAATACGTGCCTTGCTGCCCCTTCTGTCACTGGGTAAGGACACCGCAAGATCAAACCCAAAGCTAAGCACTTCTCCCATGGCAAGAACTACCAATCTAGTTGGCCAAACCAAACGGATAATTCGAAGAGACTTGCAAAGATAACCAATCATACATAAAATAATTCAGAGAAGATTCAAATATTATTCATAGATAGACTTGATCATAAACCCACAATTCATCGGTCTCAACAAACACACCGCAAAAAGAAGATTACATCGAATAGATCTCCACAAGAGAGGGGGAGAACTTTGTATTGAGATTCAAAGAGAGAGAAGAAGCCATCTAGCTACTAACTATGGACCCGAAGGTCTGAGGTAAACTACTCACACTTCATCGGAGAGGCTATGATGATGTAGAAGCCCTCCGTGATGACGGCCTCCTTCCGGCGGAGCTCCGGAACAGGCCCCAAGATGGGATCTCGTGGATACAGAAAGTTGCGACGGTGGAATTAGGTTTTTGGCTCCTCTTCTGATCGTTTGGGGGTACGTGTGTATATATAGGAGGAAGAAGAACGCCGGAGGAGCAACAAGGGGCCCACGAGGCAGGGGGCGCGCCCCCACCCTCGTGTCTGCCTCTTTTGTTCCTTGGAGCAGGGTCCAAGTCTCCTGGATTACGTTCGGTGAGAAAATCCCGTTCCCGAAGATTTTATTCTGTTTGATATTCCGTTTCTTCGAAACACTGAAATAGGCAAAAAAAACAGCAATTCTGGATTGGGCCTCCAGTTAATAGGTTAGTCCCAAAAATAATATAAAAGTGGAAAATAAAGCCCAATATAGTCCAAAACAGTAGATAATATAGCATGGAGCAATCAAAAATTATAGATACGTTGGAGACGTATCAGAAATCTGTGTAGGGGGGCACCGCACACGGCTAAGAAATCAACTTGTGTGTCTATGGGGTGCCCCTCCCCCGTATAAAAAGGAGGGGAGGAGGGGGCCGGCCGGCCTCATGGGGCGCGCCCCAAGGGGGGAATCCTGCTCCTACTAGGAGTAGGTTCCCCCCTTTCCTAGTCCAACTAGGAGGCGAAGGAAAGAGGAAGAGGGAGAGAAGGAAATCCCCCCCACACACACACAATTCGGATTGGGCTTGGGGGCCGCGCGCCTCCTCATGGCCGCCTCCTCCTCTCTTCCGCTAAGGCCCATGAAGGCCCATTAACCCTCCGGGGGGTTTCGGTAACCCCCCGGTACTCCGGAAAATGCCTGAACCTATCCGAAACATTTCCGGTGTCCAAACATAACCTTCCAATATATCAATATTTATGTCTCGACCATTTCGAGACTCCTCGTTGTCGTGGATCTAAGACTGACAGTAGAATGGGGGGTAGGTATGAGGAGGCAAGATCCTAGCTATGGTGAAGTTGTACACACAAGTTTTACGAGTTTAGGCCCTTCACGGAGAAAGTAATAGCCCTATGTCTTGGAGCCTGGAGGCGGTCGACTGGATTATGTATGTGTGTGTTTACAGGAGGTGCGAACCCTTGTGCCAGTGGAGGGGGTGGCTTATATAGAGTGCGCCAGGACCCCAACCAGCCCACGTTACAAAGGGTTTAAAGTACATTAAGAAGGAGGCGTTACTAGTAACGCTAGCAATTAAGTGATATAAATGCCTATTAAGTCTATGAAATAAACGTCCGACCGTTGTCGTGTAGAGTGACTTTAGGTCTTCTGTTCGTCGAGTGATAATTGTTGCGGTCAAGTGACCTTGAATCTTCCGAGTGGAACGACTTGTAGTCGAGTGGATGATGCTATCCCTTGAATGCTTCTGGTTTTAAGATGGCGTCCTGGGGGAGGGTGTCTAGGTCAGGCCTATGACCCTGCCCTAGGTACATAGCTTCATCATTAGCCCCCGAATGGTTCAGGGCTTGAGTGGAGAAGGAGTTGAGAACACCTCTGATTCAATTTTCATGCTTCAGAAGCGCCTTATTGGGACCAAATGAACAATCATGATAACTTCAACTCATTTTTCAGTCGCCTTGATCCATTCTTGGTTCTACCGAGTGAACTTTTACTACGATGCTTTGAGTACTGGTATGGAAAAAATCTTCCGTCTGACAGGTTGCCCTGCTATTCGTCGATATCGTGGGATTCGTATTTTGGGGAAGCGCACGGGACGGAGGAGACCGCAGTAATCGGACGGGATTAGGTGAGGCCACCTCGATTACCGCGCCACCTTTTTCGCCATGTACCTCGCGTGCGACTGTTGCGGGATTTGATAGGATCGCCCAGGCCCACAGGTCAGCCACTCGGAAGCGACCTCATATAAGGTGTCGGATTGGGGTTTTCTGCACTATGCGTTCCCATTCTCCTTCTTTCTCCTCCGCTCTCTCCTCCACATCTGCCTCTACTCCCGGTGTCGTTGCTCTGTTCGAGTTTCGCCTGCGGTCATGGGGAAGGAGAAGACGGTGGCTCTGGAGCGCGCGAAGAAGGCGACGGCGAAGGCGAAGGGGTAGAGGTCCAGCTGGGGCAGATCTTCGTCGAGGTTCGGCCTGCCGCGCGGCTGGATCCAGCGCGACTGGATTCGGTCGATGAACAGCCAGGACGACATTGATGATCTGGTCGAGGGGGGCTGATTCCCCACGAATTGACACGGCTCTCAGAAGGCGAGACTAAACCATATCCATGAGAGGGTGAGTGCGTTCTCCTCTCCACTCATGTTGACCGTGGATTTTCTTTGCCTCCCCATCCTTTTTTCCCCAGGTTCCTGAACTTCTTTGGAGCACAACTCCACCACTTTACTCCCAACACCATCGTATATCTCGTTGCCTATGTGTCCATGTGTGAGAACTTCTTAGGTTGTAGGCCACACTGGGTGTTTTCAAGCACATTTTCACGTGTCATTCTCAGTCGGTCAAGAAGGCCAACTCGTGTGACGAGAGGACGCACGTAATTTAGATGTGTGGGGGTCTTGGAATTCCAATGAGAGGCAAGAGCACTTTCCCAGCCATGATCCTTCCTGAGTCGGTCCGAGGATGGCAGTTGACCTGGTTTTATTGCAAAGACCAGCCGACTCCAGGTCAGTCGACTGGACTCCCTCCTTTCTCCATAGCTCGGGCCGAGAAGCCTTCCGCCTTGAAAGTGATCCCAGAGGAGAAGGCACAGGTGAAGGTGTTGGTCGAGCGGGTGGTCCAGCTCGCTCAGGACGGCATGACCGGTATGGATCTGTTGGAGGTCTTCCTTAAACTATGCATCCAGCCGCTCCAAGCCCATGACCATCTGATGTGGATGTACTCGGGTATTGAGGATTCCACTCGGATCCACCCGGAGGAGGTCGACGAGGACATGGTGGAGAAGTGGCTGAAAGGCATCCCTAGCAACAAGGATAACCCCAGGGGGGCCAAGAGAGTCCCTCCATTCGACAACCTGCGCCAGCCAGACCAGGTCCGACTCTGGGTTTCCGAATGTTTTCTTGATTCATCATGTAATCGCTAGTTGACAACCGACTGATTTTTGCCTCGCTTGTTATCTTTCAGGCCCTTACTGAGATGTACTCGATGCCCAACGGGGAGCAGGAGCAGGATCCGGAGAGGGAGGCGGGCGGGGGTGAGAGCAGCGAGTGGCACTCCAATGAAGAGGAGGACAAGGAGAGTGATGACCCGAGTGATGAAGAAGAGGTCGACTCACCCCCTCATAGGGAAAAATGATCCAAGCACGCTCACAACCCGGCAAGCACCCACGACAAAGCGACCGCACCAGCTGGTCAATCGTCGAAGTGCCCACAGACGTCTTCTCCAGTGCCGACTGAGAGGGCACAGAAGCAACCAAAAGCTGCACTGTCTCCAGCGCCGACTGATAAGGTGCCGAAACAACTGAAAGCTGCATCATCCAAACTGCCGAAGGCTTTACCCAAGATCAAAGTGGTCATTCCTACTGTCTCTGGGTAATAATCAGACTTGATCCTTTGGTTGACTCGGTGCGATAGACGCGACCGACTGAATTTTGAAATTTGTAGGGATGCTACCTCCGGGACTTCCACCCATCAGTACGAAGATGAAGAAATGGAAGGTGCAGTCACCTCCAACCCAGGTATAACTCTCGTAACCCTGTCTTTGGTTACTTGGTCGATTAAATTCTGACGACTGATCTGGGGTCGACTGATCTCTTTGCAGCCCCTCCCAATGTCATTGAGCTTCTAGATGATGACGAGGACGTGCCGCCTAGGCCCAGGAGGAACAAGAAGGCACCGGCTGGCAAGACCTCTCAATCGGAACCGGCGGCAGAGCCAGTAGTTCAACATCTTGAAGATGTGAGTGGGGCTTCTGTTACTTTTGCAGATCCAGTGTCGAGTGTATGCCCCACATCGCGACTGCACCAGAGCCTGCTTCAACCATCCAACTTCATACCTCAGAACTTCAAGCTGCTGTGTCTGGACCATCAGTCCCATTCTTCACCGCTCATCATGTCCAGAAAACTAGGCGGGCGCCGCTACGGAAGCCATTCGCCAGGCTGGCATAATGATGGAGCGGGTGAAGGTGGTGCACGAAAACAGTCAGGCTGCTTACGACGCCAGCACGGCCCTTCGAGCTAATGTCCAAGTAAGTTGGCTTCCGACTGAACTTGTTCTGTTAGGATATGCTACCTGAATACTTTTCTCCGTGTAATCTCTTGTTGTCCTGCACTTCGCATCTGCACACCCACTGGGTGTTTTGTCATTTTTGTTGTTTTCACTCTTCCACTCGGTCTAGGTGGACCATGTCGAGTGGAATCTGAACCAGTGGGGGCATGCTAAGTGCACCCACTGGGTGTAGTCCCCGAGACCGCAGTCGACTGCTGGCAGTCGGTTGGGGTCTGAGTACTTCTTTCTCTCTTTTTTTTTCTTCCACTCGGTCTAGGCGGACCGTGTCGAGTGGAATCTGAACCAGCGGGGGCACACTAAGTGCACTCACTGGGTGTAGTCCCCGAGACTACTGTAGAATGTTTGATTCTGCGGTAGTCTTTAAAGTTTTATTCACTCGGAAGTAAATAATCTTTGACCTTGTTCATTGACATGTCTTTTATTCATTGTAGAAGTCTTGTGCACTTATCTCCAAGTTCGCCGAATTCAAGGAAAAGCATAGGCAACTCAACCTTGACTTGGAGCTGGCCCGACAGAACTTAAAAAAGGCTCAAGATGAAGTTGCTGGTACGGAAGGTAACGGCCTATCGACTTCTTATCTCGACCATCCTTCAAGTTATCCCTTCATTCTTCTGTTTGACCCAAATGCGTATTTTGTAGAGAAAATGAGGCTAGCTCTGGAGAAGAAGGACCTGGACCTTGCAGCTGCGCAAAAGGAGGCTCAGGAGAAGACTGCCCTTGCTGACAAAAAGTTGGCTTCGGTTGGAGCGCTAGAGGAGGAAATAACCAAGCTGAAGTCGTCTCTTACTGAATCCAACCGAGAGGCGACTCGTTTGAAGAAAGATAAGGTGGAACTGAATGACCAGCTGGAAAGCATGTCTCGTAGGAGAAATGACTTGGAAGCTTATCTAAAGGCTCTCGCCAAGAAGCTCTTCCTTATGATCGAAGGTACCCCTTTTTATCCGACTGTTTTGCTATTTGTAAGTTACTGCTGACCAGTCGACTCACTAGCTCCTTGAATCTGCAGAATTTTGTCAAAACTTTGAAGAGGAAACTGGACAGATTGAGATGGGTTTGGATCCTATCCTTTCTCCAGTCGGCGGCGAGGCTGCCATGAATGTGCTTCGACTGGAATCTCGTGTCGCCGGTGTTACTAGCTATCTTGCTCATCTGAAGGTGGCGGTGTCGCGCATTGATACATCACTCTGGCCAAGGGCAACGCTTAAGAATGATCTTGAGTCTCTGATGGCTCAACTCAATGAGGTTCCTAGTCGAGTTCATGAATGGAAGAAATCTTCTACCTGATGCGGCGCTGACGTGGCTCTATCGCTGGTTAGGGTCCACTACAAGGAAGCTCGAGAAGAGAAGCTGGTAGCTATCAAGGTTGCTAACACCAAAAAACACGACTTCCAATCCTTCATGGAACTTTCATTGCTGCTGCCACTCGGATCGCTGACGGAATTGATCTGGACGAGTTCATCGAGCCTGCAAGCCCTCCTCCTGCAGAGTGAACAAACTCAATACCTCGCCTTAAATTTGCCTTGGAATGCCGAGTGATTTTGTAACTGTTAAACTCCTTCGGGCCCGATGCCCGAGTACTTTTATCTTTGTCCCGGAACTTTTAAGATTTATTCGAACTTGGTTTATATTCTGAATGTGCTTGCGTTTGCATTCGAGTGGGACTTGTTCTTCACTCGAAATATTCTTTGAACTTGAGGCACAATTCTAAGGAGGATGTCCCAGTCGACCTGCACCTCATCATCCTTGCGGATGAGGATGGAGCGCGCGTTTTACTTGTGGCACAGCTCCGAAGAGAGGGTTGCAGTCGACCTGCACCTCATCGTCCTTGCAGATAGGGATGGAGCGCACGTTGTACTTGTGGCGCAGCTCTGAAGAGAGGGTTGCAGTCGACCTACACCTCGTCGTCCTTGCGGATAGGGATGGAGCGCAAGTTGTACTTGTGGCGCAGCTCCGAAGAGAGGGTTGCAGTCGACCTGTACCTCATCGTCCTTGCAGATAGGGATGGAGCGCACGTTGTACTTGTGGCGCGACTCCAAGGAGAGGGTTGTAGTCGACCTGCACCTCATCGTCCTTGCAGATAGGGATGTTTTTCACACTTAGGCGAGTACTGGACTGCAGC
>NC_041384.1:539291910-539359876 GCF_002162155.2 Triticum dicoccoides | reverse complement strand
TTTCTTTAACTTAGGCGAGTACTGGACCGTAGCTAAGCCCCCGAGTGTGAGGGTTGCTCATCACTCGGTAGGATTTTTTAACCTTAGGCGAGTACTGGACTGCAGCTAAGCCCCCGAGTGTGAGGTTTGCTCATCACTCGATAGGATTTTTTAAACTTAGGCGAGTATTGGACTGCAGCTAAGCCTCCGAGTGTGAGGGTTGTTCATCACTTGGTAGGATTTTTTTAACTTAGGCGAGTGCTGGACTGCAGCTAAGCCCCCGAGTGTGAGGTTTGCTCATCACTCGGTAGGATTTTTTAAGCTTAGGCGAGTGCCGGACTGTAGCTAAGCCTCCGAGTGAGAGGTTTGTTCATCACTTGGTAGGATTTTTCAAACTTAGGCGAGTACTGGAATGCAGCTAAGCCCCAGAGTGAGAGTCTTGCTCATCACTCGGAAGGATTTTTCAAACTTAGGCGAGTACTGGACTGCAGCTAATCCCCCGAGTGAGAGGCTTGCTCATCACTCGGTAGGATTTTTTTAAACTTAGGCGAAACGGATTCGCATCTAAGCCCCCGAGTGAGAGGCTTCCTCATCACTCGGTAGGATTTGTCAAACTTAGGCGAAACGGATTCGCATCTAAGACACCCATTGGGGGATTTTAGAACATACATTTACGAGATTGTAAAACAATGTCTTTGATAATCAAACTAAAGGATATTTCTTACTACATCTCAACAGTCTGAATGCTTAAGTGTAAAAGGGGCGGAGCAACTCCGCATTCCAAGCGCGTGGCTCGTCTTTCTTATGCTCGATGTTGTAGAGGTGGTACGCTCTGTTGTGGAGCACTCTAGTGATGATGAAAGGACCTTCCCAAGTAGGGGCGAGCTTGTGTTGTTTCTGCTGATCCACTCGAAGAACCAACTCTCCTTCCTAAAATGCTCGACCCCTCACGTTCCTGGCATGGAATCGATGCAAGTCTTGCTGATAAATGGTCGATCAGATTAGAGCCATCTCTCTTTCCTCTTCCAGGAGATCAACTGCATCTTGCTGAGCCTGTTCTGCTTCATCTTCTGAGAAAAGCTCAACTCTGGGTGCATTGTGAAGTAAGTCACTCGGAAGCACAGCTTCGGCCCCATAGACCAAGAAGAATGGAGTTCGACCAGTCAATCGATTCGGAGTCATCCTCAAACCCCAAAGTACTGACGGAAGTTCATCGACCCAGGCGCCTGGCGCATGCTTGAGATCACGCATCAGTTGGGGTTTCAATCCTTTGAGGATCAACCCGTTTGCTCTTTCAGCTTGTCCATTCGACTGGGGATGGGTGACTGAAGCATAGTCGACTCGAGTGCCTTGGGAAGCACAGAAGGCTTTGAACTCATCCGAATCAAAGTTCGAGCCATTGTCAGTGATGATGTTGTGCGGAACACCATATCTGAATGTTAACTCTCTGATGAAACTGACTACGGTACTGGCTTCCAGACTTTTGATAGGCTTGGCTTCAATCCATTTGGTGAATTTGTCGACTGCCACGAGTACATGAGTGAAGCCACTCCTACCCGTTCTCAGAGGTCCAACCATGTCCAAACCCCAAACAGCGAAGGGCCAGACGAGTGGGATGGTCTTCAGGGCTGGCACGGGCTTGTGAGACATGTTGGAGTAAAACTGGCAGCCTTCACATTTGTCGACTATTTCTTGTGCCATCTCATTTGCCCGTGGCCAATAAAATCCTGCTCGGTATGCTTTGGCCACAATGGTCCGAGAGGACGCATGGTGACCACAGGTCCCCGAGTGGATGTCGTTGAGGATCACTCGACCTTCCTCTGGTGTTATGCATTTCTGGCTAACTCCAGTTACACTTTCTCTAAACATCTTCCCTCTTATCACAGTAAAAGCTTTGGATCGGCGGACGATCTGTCGGGCCTATTCTTCGTCCTCTGGGAGTTCCTTCCTGAGGATGTATGCAATGTACGACACTGTCCAGTCGGGAGTGATGACCAAAACCTCCATGATCAAGTCGACCACGGCCGGGACTTCGACTTCAGTCGGATCAGTGGTGCTCTTTGGTTGCGGGGGTTCTTCAGTGAAAGGATCTTCCTAGACTGAAGGTGTATGAATGTGCTCCAAAAACACATTATTGAGAATGGCTTCCCTCTTGGAACCTATCTTTGCCAAATCATTCACCGCTTGATTTTTTTAGTCGGGGTATATGATGGAGTTCTAAACCCTCAAACTTCTTCTCTAACTTTCTCACCGCATTGCAGTATCCAGTCATAGTTGGGCTTCTGACGTCCCACTCCTTCATCACTTGATTCACCACCAAATCTGAGTCACCGTAGACCATGAGGCAATGGACGCCGAGTGAAATGGCCATACGCAACCCGTACAAAAGTTCCTCATATTCAGCTTCGTTGTTGGAGGAATCGAAATGAATTTGGAGAACATAGCGGAGTTTGTCACCTCGGGGGGATACCAATACCACCCCAGCACCAGAACCATTCAGCATCTTGGATCCATCAAAGAACATGGTCCAGTGGTCCGAGTGAATCTGAGTCGGCAGTTGCTGTTCGATCCAAAAGGCATTGCCTGGGACTTGATAGCTTTCTTTGCCTCAAACTTGATATCTAAGGGATGAAGTTCAATCGCCCATTTTGCTACTCGACCAGTTGCATCTCTATTGTTTAGAATTTCTGATAATGGTGCGTCGCTGACGACTGTAATGGAACGATCAGAGAAATAACATGCAACCTTCTTCGTGGTCATGTAAATCCCATAAACCAGCTTCTGATAATGTGGATATCTTTGCTTGGATGGAGTTAAAACTTCAGAAACATAGTATACTGGGCGTTGAACTTTATAAGTTGTTCCTTCTTCTCCCCGCTCGACCGTGAGTACTGTACTGACAACTTGTCCAGTGGCTGCAATGTAAAGCAGTAAAGGCTCTTTGCTGATTGGGGCAACGAGCACCAGCTGGGTGGAAAGCAGGGCTTTGAGATCTACAAAGGCTGCATCAGCTTCAAGAGTCCACTAGAACTTGTCAGATTTCTTCATCAGTCGGTAAAGAGGCAATGCCTTTTCACTAAGGCGAGAAATGAATCGACTCAAGGCAGCCAAACAACCAGTAAGCTTTTGGACATCATGCACGCGCACAGGGCACTTCATCCGGAGTATGGCACCAACTTTCTCTAGGTTCGCGTCGATCCCTCGTTCAGAAACGAGGAAGCCGAGTAACTTTCCGCCAGGAACTCCGAAAGTACACTTTGATGGGTTAAGCTTGATATCGTACCTTCTCAGGTTGGCAAAGGTTTCAGCAAGGTTAGTCAGCAGGTTGGAACCTTTACGCGACTTGACCACAATGTCATCCATGTATGCTTCCACATTCCGACTGATTTGAGTGAGTAGACACTTCTAAATCATTCTCATGAATGTGGCCCCAGCGTTCTTGAGACCGAATGGCATGGTGACATAACAAAAGCACCCGAATGGAGTGATGAAAGCTGTTTTTATCTCATCGGGTCCATACAGTCGGATCTGATGGTACTCAGAATAGGCGTCTAGGAAAGACAAACGCTCACACCCTGTAGTCGAATCGACAATTTGGTCGATGCGAGGGAGAGGAAAATGATCTTTCAGGCAGGCCCGATTGATATGCTTGAAGTCAATGCACATGCGAAGTGAGTCGTCCTTCTTGGGGACCATAACAACATTGGCGAGCCACTCGGAGTGGTAAATCTCGTGGATGAACTCAGCTGCCAGGAGCCGAGCTACTTCCTCGCCAATTGCTTTTCTCTTCTGTACGACGGACCGTCGAAGATGTTCTTTGACTGGTTTTACTTTCAGGTCGACTCGCAAATGATGCTCACACAGTCCCTTGGGTACACCCGACATGTCAGAAGGTTTCCATGCAAAGATGTCCCAGATCTCACGGAGGAACTGGATGAGCGCTTCTTCCTATTTGTTGTCGAGTGAAGTTGAAATATGAGTAGGAGCAGCATTAGGATCGGTTGGGTGAATATGAATCGGCTTGGTTTCACCGGACGATTGAAATGCAGAATCAGTGGCAGGCTTCTTGGAGCGCAGCAAATCACTTGGATCTGCATTCTTTTGGTATTCTTGCATTTCGACTTCCGCCATTTGTGCATCGGCAATTTTTGAGCCCTTCTGGAAGCACTCTTTTGCTTTCTGCCGATTGCCAATGATAGTGATCACTCCTCTGGGACCAGGCATTTTCAATTTGAGGTAAACATAACATGGTCGAGCCATGAACCGTGCATAGGCAGGCCTACCCAGAATGGCATGATAAGCACTCTTGAAATCCACTACTTTAAATGTCAACTTTTCTTTGCAGTAATTCTTGGAATCACCAAAAACCACATCAAGGGCGATCTGGCCGAGTGATTCAGCCTTCTTGCCGGGTATAATGCCATGGAAACTCATATTACTTTCGCTGAGCTTGGACATCGAAATCCCCATTCCCTTCAAGGTTTCAGCATAAAGGATATTCAGGCCGCTACCACCATCCATCAGCACTTTAGTCAGTCGAGTGCCTTCAACAACTGGGTCGACCACCAATGCTTGCGTCGGTGGCTATACGTGCTGGATGGTCGGACTGGTCGAAAGTGATGGCAGTCTGGGACCACTTCAAATAACTCAGTGTTGCCGGAGCAACCATGTTCACTTCTCTGTTGATAACTTTCAATCGACTTTTGCTCTCAACATCAGCAAAAATCATCAGAATGGAGTTGACATTGGGAAAACCGTCATCATCCTCTTCCTTGTCCTCATCCTTTTCCTTCTCCTTGGGTTGCTTCTCTCGAAATTGTTGGATCAGGAGTCGACACTGCCGAGTGGTGTGCTTGGGATAAATCAAATTACCCTCTTCATCTTTCTTGGTGTGAATGTGACATGGCAAATCAAACACATCATTTCCGTCTTGCTCTTTCACTTTCTTGGGATTCCAGGGCCCCTTGGGCTTCCCCTTGAACTTTCCTTGAGCCACAACTAAGGCCTCACCAGGAGCAACTGGCTCGGCCTTATGCTTCTGTTTCTGATTGGAAGTACCTCCATCGGTGTCCTGGGCGACTGTTTTGTGCTTGCCACTCCGGAGTCGGTCTTCCTCTTTGTCGTTAGCGTATTTGGTGGCGATCTCCATCATTCGAGTCAGAGTCATATCTCCTATCCGACCGAATTTCAGATTCAACTCCCAATACTTAACGCCTTCCTTGACGGCACAGATTTCTTGGTGATCTGATACATTCTCCATTGTATGGTGTAACGCGATCCATCTCTGGATATAGTCTCTCAAGGTTTCATTCAGTTTCTGTACACAACACTGCAATTCTGTCAACCCTACTGGTCACTTGCAAGTACCCTCAAAAGTTCTAACAAACACTCTGGCGAGTTCCTCCCAACTGTATATGCTACCAGGCGCCAACTGGTTCAGCCACGCCCAGGCCGAGCCTCCCAACATGAGAGGGAGGTGCTTCATTGCCACTTCATCATTGCCACCACCAATTTGCATAGCCACTCGGTAATCTTCAAGCCAAGTGTCAAGCTTAGACTCACCGGTGAACTTGCTGACTCCAGTCGCCAACCTGAAGTTGGGAGGAATCACTGCGGCCCTGATGGCTCTGCTGAAACACTCGGGACCGCAGACGTGCACTCTGCTGCCAGTCGGATAATCTCTATCATGACCTTCTCTATGCGCACTGTTCCTGTCGACCAGACCTTGAACGAGAATAGATCTCGCATCAAAGCCTGGCTCCCTTGGGTCGACTGGTACTCTTCGCTCGCTGCTGTGGGGGCGCCTGTCATCCTGCCGTCGAGGCACATATGACCACTCTTTGGAGGAGGCGTGGGCACTCGACGATGGCCATCATGGTCGAGTCGGTGATCATACTGCTCGCGGTTTCTATACAGATCCTGCCGGTGCCCATGTCCTTCACGCCGTGAAGGCGATCTTGGGATGTGAGCCGACTGGACTGTGTCCGCCACCACAGACTTGCTATGAATCCTATTCCGTGATTGAGATATTGATGTATTCTGTTCTCCAGCTGCTCGAAGCAAGGCCCAGATCTGCATCAAGCCCCTGTCTGCCTCCGACTGGGAAGGCTAGATTGACTCTGCTATTCGGGTTACGACTGTGAGATTTTGGATCGGAGTGCGGTATACCTGAGTTTGAGGTGGAAAAAGTTGCCATCGACTGGATTCAAGGATCCGTTGCCGAGCACGCTCGTCGAGTGCATGCTGCAGGTTCTCCAGTCGAGTGCGCTCAGCCAAGTTGGTCAGGCGCGCTTCCTCCAAGGCCCGGGCCTCGGGGGTTTCTCCAATGATAGGAGTGTGAAGTGCATCCATGTTGCGGCGGCGAAGCTCTTCCCTCCGCTGCAAAGAAAGGGGCTCGGGGCGTGATACGTCCATTTTGCATCATGCTTTTATATCGATATTTATTGCATTATGGGCTGTTATTACACATTATGTCACAATACATATGCCTATTCTCTCTTCTTTTACAAGGTTTACATAAAGAGGGAGAATGCCGGCAGCTGGGATTCTGGGCTGGAGAAGGAGCAAATATTAGAGACCTATTCTGCACAGCTCCAAAAGTCCTAAAATTTCACGGAAGACGTTTTCAGAATATATAAAAAATACTCAGTGGAAGAAATTCACCAGGGGGGCACACCCTGACCACGAGGGTGGGGGCGCCCTAGCCCCCTGGGCGTGCCCCCCTACCTCGTGGGCCCCCTGGTGGCCCTCTGGTGGCCATCTTCTGCTATATGAAGTCTTTCGATGGAAAAAAATAACAAGCCATCTTCTCAAATGAAACTCTGCCGCCACGAGGCGGAACCAATCTAGGGCTCTGGCGGAACTGTTCTGCCGGGGAAACTTCCCTCCCGGAGGGGGAAATCATCGCCATCGTCATCACCAACGCTCCTCTCACCGGGAGAGGGCAATCTCCATCAACATCTTCATCAGCACCATCTCCTCTCAAAACCATAGTTCATCTCTTGTATTCAATTCTTGTCACCTAGTCCGGGATTGGTGCTCGTAGGTTGCTAGTAGTGTTAATTACTCCTTGTAGTTGATGCTAGTTGGTTTAATTGGTGGAAGATCATATGTTCAGATCCTATATGCATATTAATATCCCTCTGATTATGAACATGTTTATGCTTTGTGAGTAGTTACTTTTGTTCCTGAGGACATGGGTGAAGTCTTCCTATTAGTAGTCATGTGAATTTGGTATTCGTTTGATATTTTGATGAGATGTATGTTGTCTCTCCTCTAGGGGTGTTATGTGAACGTCGACTACATGGCACTTCACCATTGTTTGGGCCTAGAGGAAGGCATTGGGGAGTAATAAGTAGATGATGGGTTGCTAGAGTGACAGAAGCTTAAACCCTAGTTTATGTGTTTCTTCGTAAGGGGCTGATTTGGATCCATATGTTTTATGCTATGGTTAGGTTTATCTTAATACTTTTGTTGTAGTTGCGGATGCTTGCAATAGAGGTTAATCATAAGTGGGATGCTTGTCCAAGTAAGGGCAGTACCCAAGCACCGGTCCGCCCACATACCAAATTATCAAAGTACCGAACGCGAATCATATGAGCGTAATGAAAACTAGCTTGACGATATTCCCATGTGTCCTCGGGAGCACTTTTCTCTATATAAGAGTTTGTCCGGGCTTGTCCTTTGCTACAAAAAGGATTGGGCCACCTTGCTGAACTTTATTTACTTTTGTTACTTGTTGCTCGTTACAAATTATCCTATCACAAAACTATCTATTACTACTTATTTCAGTACTTGGAGAGAATACCTTGCTGGAAACCGCTTATCATTTCCTTCTGCTCCTCGTTGGGTTCGACACTCTTACTTATCAAAAGGACTATGATAGATCCCCTATACTTGTGGGTCATCAGGGCGGTACTCCTCGTGGACGCGCGACGGATCGCCGCCACCGTCGTTGCGAGAGAAGCCAGGAGGACTAGGTGGTCCGTTGACCGTCAAGACTTCTGCCACGGAATCGCTGTTGTCGCATTCGGATGCGGTCTCCACGGAGCCAGTCGACCAAGCCGTAGAGAGTTTCGTTGGGCTCGATTGTAACACCCCGGATATGATTTACCCAATATGTACTCCAAACCCTAGTTCATCTCTTGTACTCCAACTCTTGTCATGCATCTCATATCATCTCATCATGTGCATTGCATTTGCATACGAGCTCATCTCATGCATTCGAGCATTTTCCCCGTTGTCCGTTTTGCATTCCGGCGCTTCCTTCTCCTCCGGTGGTCATTTCTACCTTTCTTTCATGTGTGGGGATTAAACATTTCTGGATTGGACCGAGACTTGCCAAGCGGCCTTGGTTTACTACCGGTAGACCGCCTGTCAAGTTTCGTACCATTTGGACTTCGTTTGATGCTCCAACGGTTAACCGAGGGACCGAAAAGGCCTCGTGTGTGTTGCAGCCCAACACCACTCCACGTTGGCCCAAAAACCACCAAAACCATCTCCATCATCTAGAGCGTTCGATCACGATCGCGTGGCCAAAAGTTGCACCTCATTTGGACACTCCTAGCTCCCTCTATGTCTATTTATAGACCACCCTCTCGAAATTCCGGATCCCCTTCGTCCAAACCCTAAAAATCGGCTCCCCTCGCCGCCGGACGTGTCCGAGTCCGGCCGGACAGTGTCCGCCGCCGCGCCCCAGCCTATCGGGCGCCGACACGTGGCGCCGCACCCACATCGTCGTCCCGCGCCCGCCGCGGCCCGCCGGGCCCAAGGAGGGCCCTCTCCTTCGTCGCGCCGGGCCAGCAGTCCCCCGCGCCCCGCCGCCTCCTTCCTCCTCGCCGGCCGCCGCTAGCCTCTCCGCCACACCGCCTCTACCATCATCGTCAGCGAGAGTCGCGCGCCGCCCCGTCCACCGGCGCCGGTCTCCGGCCTCGCCCCGCCGCCACTCCGGCTCCCCGGCGGCCGGATCTGGCAAGATCCGGCCCGGGAGCGCCTCCCCACCGCCTCCTCATCAACACCGGCGATCCCCGTCGACATTTCCGGCCAACCTCGATCCGCGTGCCACCGGATCCAGATCTGGAAATTGGATCGGTTGACTTTTTTGCCCGAAACCCTAAATATTTTACCCCTGTTCATTGCATCGTAACTTTGCATCCTTAGCTCCGTTTTTGGCATATTGCATATAAAAATGTTCGTCTCAGAGTGTACATCATTTCATCTCATTGCATCATTTTCATTTGAGTTCATCTTGATGCCCGAAATGCTGTTAGAAGAGTGCTACTTGAGATAATTGTCAGATCTGCTGCTCCATTTAGATATTTGTCATTTTTGCCATGATTATTGTGTGCATGATATGCCCATGAGCTCTACATATGTTTTATTAAGGGTTTTGCCATCTTTCCAGAGGTGCAACCCATGTATTTTTGTGATGTGTGTGGTGACTAGCACAAGCTTGCAAAGTGAGGCACTTGGTAATGCTGATTTCAGGGACTTAGCATTTCCACCAAGTCCTTGATCTGTTTATCTCAATATGTCATATGTTCATGTTGTTTCCTAGTGATCCGTGCCTCTTTTGAAGATGATCAGTAAGGTTGTTTTGTTAATCTTGTAGTGCTCTATCCATCAATGTCTTTGTTTGCAATTATGGAGCACCCTAGCTTGAGTCAATCGAGCTCTACTTTTGTCATTTCGTGAATCTGGGCAGATTATCTACTTGTTAGCGATTTTGCCGAGGATGTTGTAGTTGATCCGTGCTTGCTATGTTATTGTTCTTGCCATTTCTAGCTTGTATAATGTGTATTCTTTATGGGTGCATGCTTAGATTGTCATGACTTGCTCTGTAGTGAGTGCATCGAGCTCGTAAACATGCCTACTTGATATCTGATTTGCATGCTCCAGTTTTTCACTAAGTCTGTGAACTGATTATGTTTTTGCCATGTTCACATGCTTGCAAATGTATTTTCTGATCCCTTTTGGCTCAAGGTCACTAAGGGACTTTTGTTAAGATCTTTGAGTAGCTTCATGCCATGCTTTACTTTGCCATGTTCAGGTCCTGTAGCATATAGTTTTCATGCTCACAAATGTGCTACCTGATCTGAAATTCCAGAGAAGTGCTAATTTCACTAAGTCTGAAATCTGTTTACCAAATGCATTTTTGCCATGCTTGTTTGAACCTGTTAATGGATGAATTGGCCGTATCTCAGTGCTAGTCTTTTGTTAAGAATCATGAGTGGATCCCTGCCATGTATTTTGTTGCCATGTTTGAGTGCTGTAGCATGTTCATCTTGTTGCATTTAGATGGTTACTTGCTGTTAATCGCAGACCGGTGCCATATTTGAATTGCTTGCCATTTCCAAACCGTAACTCCGATTCCGGTGATCTTTATATCGTTTTCAAGCGATTTCATCTCACCTTTCCAGTGGCACACTTGGATTTCCATGTTGAGGCCAGGTTCATTCATTCCTTGTCAAATCTTGCATATGCATCACATGTCGCATCCCGCATAGCATACCATGTTTGCATCATGTTGTTTGAGTTCGCACGTGGTTGATTGTGTTCTGTTTGCTTGTTTGTCTTGTTTGGGTAGAGCCGGGAGACGAGTTCTCTAATGAGGATCCCGTTGAGTTTGCTTTCGAGGATCCAGTCAACTCTGACAACTTTGCAGGCAAGATGATCATACCCTCAAAATCACTACTATCTTTGCTTTGCTAGATGCTCGCTCTTTTGCTATGCCTATGCTATGATGCCTACCACTTGCTTATCGTGCCTCCCAAATTGCCATATCAAACCTCTAACACACCATGTCCTGGCAAACCGTTGATTGGCTATGTTACCGCTCTGCTCAGCCCCTCTTATAGCGTTGCTAGTTGCAGGTGAAGATTGGAGACCGTTCCTTGTTGGAACATTATTTACTTGTTGGGATATCATTATATTATCTTGTTATCTTAATGCATCTATATACTTGGTAAAGGGTGGAAGGCTCAGCCTCTCGCCTAGTGTTTTGTTCCACTCTTGCCGCCCTAGTTTCCGTCATATCGGTGTTATGTTCCCGGATTTTGCGTTCCTTACGCGGTTGGGTGATAATGGGAACCCCTTGATAGTTCACCTTGATTAAAGCTTTTCCAGCAATGCCAAACCTTGGTTTTACCATTTGGCACCTAGCCTCTTTTTCCCTTGGGTTTCCGGATCCCGAGGGTCATCTTATTTTAAACCCCCCTGGGCCAGTGCTCCTCTGAGTGTTGGTCCAAACTAGAGTCCTGTGCAGCGCCCCCTCAGGGAAACTCGAGGTTTGGTTTTAGTTGTATGGAGCGCTCATCTGAGTGTGCCCTGAGAACGAGATATGTGCAGCTCCTATCGGGATTCGTCTGCACATTCGGGCGGTGTTGCTGGATTTGTTTTAACTTGTCGAAGTGTCTTGTAGAACCGGGATACCGAGTCTGATCGAAACGTCTCGGGAGAAGGTCTATTCCTTCGTTGACCGTGAGAGCTTGTCATGGGCTAAGTTGGGACTCCCTGCAGGGATTTGAACTTTCGAAAGCCGTGCTCGCGGTTATGGGCAGATGGGAATTTGATAATGTCCGGTTGTAGATAACTTGAACCTTAACTTAATTAAAATGAATCAACTGTGTGAGTTACCGTGATGGTCTCTTCTCGGTAGAGTCCGGAAAGTGAACACGGTGTTGGAGTAATGCTTGCCGCAGGTTGTTCTCTAGTTACTCATTCGCGCTTTGCCTCCTCTTCTCGCTCTCTTTTGCGAACAGGATAGCCACCATATATGCTAGTCGCTTGCTGCAGCTCCACATATTTACCTTTGCCTTACCTATAAGCTTAAATAGTCTTGATCGTGAGGGTGCGAGATTGCTGAGTCCCTGTGGCTCACAGATTACTTCCAAACTAGATGCAGGGCCTGACGACTCCATTCCAGATGATGCGCTTGAGCTCAAGTGGGAGTTTGACGAGGACTCACGTCGTTACTATGTGTCTTTCCCTGATGATCAGTAGTGGTGCCCAGTTGGGGTGATCGGGACCGTGTCGCATGTTGGGTTGATCTTTTATTTTGGCGCCGTAGCCGGGCCATGAGTGTTTGAATGCTGTAATGCTATTTATGTACTTTGATTGATGTGGCGAGTGTAAGCCAACTATGTATCTCCCCTTTTATTATCTATATTACATGGGATGTTGTGGAGATTGCCTAACTTGTGACGTTGCTTTCAATGCGGTTATGCCTCTAAGTCGTGCCTCGACACATGGGAGCTATAGCCGCATCGAGGGCGTTACATCGATTGCCGCGACGTGTGAGGTGCCCGACTGGCGGGCCACCGCATGCCTCACGCACCACTGAAGCCGTGACCGACCGGAATGCTTGTGTCGGCGAGTGGTGGGGGATGAGGACACCATAGGAACCGACCGATACTGAGTCGATGGTTGCCGGAGAAGGACGCCGTGGACGCACACGCGAAAGTGCGTCGCCTCGCGGATGGGGAGCGCATCGACGTCGAGTGGAGCTTCTAGGAGCCAGGCGGAATCGTCGGCGATGAACACAAGCGCGCCGAGACGGATCTCGCGGCCCTCAACCAGTCCGCCGGCGGAAACCATGATGATGAGAATCGGAAAACTTGCAACTCCACCAGAAAGTCGCTAATACACCTGCCCCATGGTGGGCGCCAACTATCGTGGATCTAAGACTGACAGTAGAATGGGGGTAGGTATGAGGAGGCAAGATCCTAGCTATGGCGAAGTTGTACACACGAGTTTTACGAGTTCAGGCCCTTCGCGGAGGAAGTAATAGCCCTACATCTCGGTGCCCGGAGGCGGTTGACTGGATTGTGTATGTGTGTGTTTACAGGAGGTGCGAACACTTGTGCCAGTGGAGGGGGTGGATTATATAGAGTGCGCCAGGACCCCAGCCAGCCCACGTTACAAAGGGTTTAAAGTACATTAAGAAGGAGGCGTTACTAGTAACGCTAGCAATTTAGTGATATAAATGCCTATTAATTCTATGAAATAAACGTCCAACCATTGTCGTGCAGAGTGACTTTAGGTCTTCTGTTCGTCGAGTGATAATTGTTGCGGTTGAGTGACCTTGAATCTTTCGAGTGGAACGACTTGTAGTCGAGTGGATGATGCTATCCCTTGACTGCTTCTGGTTTTAAGATGGCGTCCTAGGGGAGGCTGTCTAGGTCAGGCCTATGACCCTACCCTAGGTACATAGCTTCATCACTCGTCAGGTCCGTGATCAAATCCGGGACTCCGAACAACCTTTGGTACATCAAATCACATAACTTACAATACATATCGTCATCGAACGTTAAGCATGCGGACCCTACGGGTTCGAGAATGATGTAGACATGGCCGAGAGTCATCTCTGGTCAATAACCAATAGCGGAACCTGGATGCTCATATTTGTTCCTACATATTCTACGAAGATCTTTATCAGTCAAACCGCATAATAACATACGTTGTTCCCTTTGTCATCTGTATGTTACTTGCCCGAGATTCGATCATCGGTATCATCATACCTAGTTCAATCTCGTTACCAGCAAGTCTATTTACTCGTTTCGTAATGCATCATCCCGCAACTAACTCATTAGTCACATTGCTTGCAAGGCTTATAGTGATGAGCATTACCGAGAGGGCCCAGAGATACCTCTTTGATACACGGAGTGGCAAATCCTAATCTCGATCTATGCCAACTCAACAAACACCATCGGAGACACCTGTAGAGCATCTTTATAATCACCCAGTTACGTTGTGACATTTGATAGCACACAAGGTGTTCCTACGGTATTCGGGAGTTGCATAATCTCATAGTCAGAGGAACATGTATAAGTCATGATGAAAGCAATAGCAATAAAACTAAACGATCATTTATGCTAAGCTAACAATGGGTCATGTCCATCACATCATTCTCTAATGATGTGATCTCGTTCATCAAATGACAACACATGTCTATGGTTAGGAAACTTAACCACCTTTGACTAATGAGCTAGTCAAGTAGAGGCATACTAGGGACACTCTGTTTGTCTATGTATTCACACATGTACTAATTTTCTGGTTAATACAATTCTAGCATGAATAATAAAAATTTATCATGATATAAGGAAATATAAATAACAATTTTATTATTGCCTCTAGGGCATATTTCCTTCAGTCTCCCACTTGCACTAGAGTCAATAATCTAGTTCATATCGTCATGTGATTTAACACTCTATAGTTCACATCAGTATGTGACCAATACCCAAAGGGTTACTAGAGACAATAATCTAGTTCACATCGCCATGTGATTAACACCCGAAGAGTACTAAGGTGCGATCATGTTTTGCTTGTGAGAGAAGTTTAGTCAACGGGTCTGCCACATTCATATCCATATGTATTTTTCCAATTTCTATGCCTACAATGCTCTGCACGGAGCTACTCTAGCTAATTGCTCCCACTTTCAATATGTATCTCGATCCAGACTTAGAGTCATCCAGATCGGTGTGAAAGCTTGCATCGACATAACTCTTTACGACGAACTCTTTGTCACCTCCATAACCGAGAAACATTTCCTTATTCCACTAAGGATAATTTTGACCATTGTCCAGTGATCCACTCCTGGATCACTATTGTACCCTCTTGCAAAACTCATGGTGAGGTACATAATAGGTCTGGTACACAGCATAGCATACTTTATAGAACCTATGACTGAGGCATAGGGAATGACTTTTCATTCTCTTTCTATTTTCTGCTGTAGTCGGGTTTTGAGTCTTTACTCAACTTCATACCTTGCAACACAGTCAAGAACTCCTTCTTTGACTGTTCCATTTTGAACTACTTCAAAAACTTGTCAAGGTATGTACTCATTGAAAAAATTTATCAAGCGTCTTAATCTATCTCTATAGATCTTGATGCTCAATATGTAAGCAGCTTCACCGAGGTCCTTCTTTGAAAAACTCCTTTCAAATACTCCTTTATGCTTTCCGGAAAATTCTACATTATTTCCGATCAACAATATGTCATTCATGTATACTTATCAGAAAAGTTGTAGTGCTCCCACTCACTTTCTGTTAAATACAGGCTTCACCGCAAGTTTGTATAAAACTATATGCTTTGATCAACTTATCAAAGCGTAAATTTCAACTCCAAGATGCTTGCACCAGTCCATAGATGGATCGCTAGAGCTTGCACATTTTGTTAGCACCTTTAGGATTGGCAAAACCTTCTGGTTGCATCATATAGAATTCTTCTTTAAGATATCCATTAAGGAATCCAGTTTTGACATCCATTTGCCAAATTTCATAAAATTTGGCAATTGCTAACATGATTCAGACAGACTTTAAGCACCGATACGAGTGAGAAAATCTCATCATAGTCAACATCTTGAACTTGTAAAAACCCTTTTTGACAAGTCGATCTTTGTAGATAGTAACACTACTATCAGCGTCCATCTTCCTCTTGAAGATCCATTTATTCTCAATGGCTCGCCGATCATCGGCAAGTCAATCAAAGTCCATACTTTGTTCTCATACATGGATCCCATCTCAGATTTCATAGCCTCAAGCCATTTCCCGGAATCTGGGTTCATCATCGCTTCCTCATAGTTCGTAGGTTCGTCGTGGTCTAGTAAAATGGCTTCCAGAACAGGATTACCGTACCACCCTGGTGCATAATGTACTCTGGTTGACCTACGAGGTTCAGTAGTAACTTGATCTGAAGTTTCATGATCATCATCATTAACTTCCTCGCTAATTGCTGTAGGCATCACTAGAACTGATTTCTGTGATGAACCATTTTCCAATTCGGGGGAAGGTACAATTACCTCATCAAGTTCTACTTTCCTCCCACATACTTCTTTCGAGAGAAACTCCTTCTCTAGAAAGGATCCATTCTTAGCAAAAGATAACTTGCCTTCGGATCTGTGATAGAAGGTGTACCCAACAGTTTCCTTTGGGTATCCTATGAAGATGCATTTCTCCAATTTGGGTTCGAGCTTATCAGGTTGAAACTTTTTCACATAAGCATCGCAACCCCAAACTTTAAGAAACGATAGCTTAGGTTTCTTGCCAAACCACAATTCATATGGTGTTGTCTCAACGGATTTAGATGGTGCCCTATTTAACGTGAATGCAGCTGTCTCTAATGCATAACCCCAAAACGATAGTAGTAATTCGGTAAGAGACATCATAGATCGCACCATATCTAATAAAGTACGGTTATGACATTCAGATACACCATTATGATGTGGTTTTCAAGGTGGCATGAGTTTGTGAAACTATTCCACATTGTCTTAGTTGAAGGCCAAACTCATAACTCAAATATTCGCCTCTGTGATCATATCATAGAAACTTTATTTTCTTGTTACGATGATTCTCTACTTCACTCTGAAATTCTTTGAACTTTTCAAATGTTTCATACTTGTGTTTCATCAAGTAGATATACCCATATCTCCTCAAATCATATGTGAAGGTCAGAAAATAATGATACCCGCCGCGAGCCTTAAGACTCATCAGACCGCATACATCGGTATGTATTATTTCCGATAAGTTAGTGGCTCGCTCCATTGTTCCGGAGAATGGAGTTTTAGTCATCTTGCCCATGAGGCATGGTTCACAAGCATCAAGTGATTCATAATCAAGTGATTCCAAAAACCCATTAGCATGGAGTTTCTTCATGCGCTTTACACCAATATGACATAAACGGCAGTGCCACAAATATGTTGCACTATCATTAACAATGTTGCATCTTTTGGCATCAATATTATGAATATGTGTATCACTACGATCGAGATTCAATATACCATTTATTTTGAGTGTATGACCATAGAAGGTATTATTCATGTAAATAGAACAACAATTATTCTTTGACTTAAATGAATAACTGTATTGCAATAAACATGATCCAATCATATTCATGCTCAATGCAAACACCGAATAACATTTATTTTAGGTTCAACACTAATCCCGAAGGTAAAGAGAGTGTGCGATGGTGATCTTATCATCCTTGGAATCATTTCCAACACACATCGTCACCTCGCCCTTAACTAGTCTCTGTTTATTTTGCAACTCTTGTTTCGAGTTACTACTCTTAGCAACCGAACCAGTATCAAATACCGTGGGGTTTCTATAAAGACTAGTAAAATACACATCAATAACATGGATATAAAATTTACCTTTGTTCACTTTGCCATCCTTCTTATCCACCAAGTATTTGGGGTAGTTCTGCTTCCAGTGACCATTCCCTTCTTAGTAGAAGCACTCAGTTTCAGGCTTAGGTCTAGCTTTGGGTTTCGTCACGGGAGTGGCAACTTGCTTGCCATTCTTTCTTGAAGTTCCCTTTCTTTTCCTTTGCCCATTTTCTTGAAACTAGTGGTCTTGTTAACCATCAACACTTGATGCTCTTTCTTGATTTCTACCTTTGTTGATTTTGTCATCACGAAGAGCTCGGGAATCATTTTCGTCATCCCTTGCATATTATAGTTCATCACGAAATTCCAGTAACTTGGTGATAGTGACTAGAGAACTCTATCAATCACTATCTTATCTGGAAGATTAACTCCCACTTGATTCAACTGATTGTAGTACTTAGACATTCTGAGCACATGCTCACTAGTTGAGCTATTCTACTCCATCTTGTAGGCAAAGTACTTGTCAGAGGTCTCATACCTCTCAACTCGGGCATGAGTCTGAAATACTAATTTCAACTCTTGGAACATCTTATATGCTCTCTGGCGTTCAAAATGTTTTTTAACTTCCGGTTCTAAGCCGTAAAGCATGGCGCATTAAACTATCAAGTAGTCATCATACCGAGCTTGCCAAACGTTCATAACGTCTGCATCTGCTCCTGCAATAGGTCTGTCACCTAGCGGTGCATCAAGGACATAATTCTTCTATGAATCAATGAGGATAATCCTTAGATCACGGACCCAGTCCGCATCATTGCAACTATCATCTTTCTACTCATTTTTCTCTAGGAACATATAAAAATAAACGGGGAGCTACATTGCAAGCTATTAATCAACAACAGAGATATGCAAATACTATCACGACTAAGTTCATGATAAATTAAAGTTCAATCAATCATATTACTTAAGAACTCCCACTTAGATAGACATCCCTCTAGTCATCTAAGTGACCACGTGATCCAAATCAACTAAACCATGTCCGCTCATTGTCGTGGTTCTAAGTCTGACAGTAATGTAGGGGGGTAAGTATGGAGAGGCGAGATCTTAGCTATGGAGAAGTTGTAAAGACGCAAGGTTTACGAGTTCAGGCCCTTCTCGGAAGAAGTAAAAACCCTACGTCTCGGAGCCCGGAGGCGGTCGACTAGATTATGTGAGTATGAGTTACAGAGGTGCGAACCCTCGTCTCGGAGGAGGGGGGTGGCTTATATAGAGTGCGCCAGGACCCCGGCCAGCCCACGTTACGAAGGGTTCAATGTTCATTAAGGCAGGGCGTTACTGGTAACGCTAGTAATAAAGTGCTATGATGACCATAAAAGCTACTTAATGACCGACATTAGTGTGCGGGGTGACTTTAGGTCTCCTGGCCGTCGAGTGGTTGGATCTTGGTCGAGTGATTGCTTCTTGGTCGAGTGACTTCGAGTCTGTCGAGTGGAATACCTTCAAGTCGATTGAAAGGTGATTTCTTCTAGAGATGTCCTTGGGTAGGGCAGTTAGGACAGATCCATGACCCTACCCTAGGTACATAACTTCATCATTAGCCCCCGAATGGATCGAGGTTTGAGTGGGGAAGGAGTTGAGGACCTCTCCGACTCGTTTTTCATGCCGTGAGCATATCTTGCTCCGGATCAATGGACCCGAGTGATGACAGCAACTTCCTTTTCAGTCGCCTTGATCCATTCTTAATTCTTCATCGAGTGAGTTTCTTTACTTGTAAGGCTCCAAGTGACGGTGCGGAGGAGATCTTTTAGTCTGACAAGTTTGTTTGCTGCCCACAGATTTCGTGGGATCCGAATTTTGGGAAGCACGCGGGACGGGGGAGACCGCAGTAATCGTATCGGATAGAGCGGAGACGCCTTGATCCCCATGCCGCCTTTTTCGCTACGTACCGCGCGCGCAATCGTTACACGATTTGACATAGTCACCTGGGCCTACCCGTCAGCCACTCGGAAGCGGCCTCATATAAGGCGTTGGATCGGAGTCTCCCAAACAGTGCATCTCATTTCCCCTTCTCTTCCCCACGCCCCTCCGCTGCGCTCGCTCTCGCCCCAGCGCCACCGCACCGTACGCGTCTCGCCGGCGACAATGGGGAAGGAGAAGACAGCGGCTCTGGAGCGGGCAAAGAAGGCGACATCGAGGTCGAAGGGGAAGGCGACCAGCCGGGGCGGATCTTCCTCGCGGTCCGGCCTGCCGACGGGCTGGATCGAGGGCGACTGGATCCACTCGAGGATCTCCCAAGAAGACCTCGACGACTTGGCCGAAGGGGGGCTGATCCCCTACGACTCAGCGCGGCTTCCGGGGAAGGAATCTGAGCCACAGCCTCGGGAGGGTGAGCGTGTCCTTCTTGCCACCCACGTCGACCGTGGATTTTCCTTGCCCCCTCACCCCTTCTTCCGAGGGTTTCTGAACTTCTTTGGGGCACAACTCCATCATTTTACCCCCAACTCAATCGTTTATCTTGCCGCTTTCATTTCTTTGTGTGAGAACTTCCTGGGTTGTCGGCCTCACTGGGGTCTCTTCAAGCATATTTTCACTTGTCGCTCCCAGACAGTGAAAAAGGCTAATCCGAGTGACGAGAGGACCCAAGTGATCCAGATGTGTGGGGGTCTTGGCATCCAGACAAGAGGGAAAAGCTCCTTCCCGGCCATGATTCTTCCCGACTCAGTTCACGGATGGCAGTCGACCTGGTTTTACTATAAAGACCAGTCGACGCTAGGGCAATCGACTGGCCTCCCTCCCTTTACCATGGACCGAGTGGAAAAACCCTCCCCTTTGAAGGTGCTCCCGGAGGAGAAGGCGCACGTGAAGGTGTTGGTCGACCAAGTGGTCCAGCTTATTCGTGATGGGGTCACTGGTATGGATCTCTTGGAGGTCTTCCTTCAGCGGCGCATCCAGACTCTCCAAGCCCGAGACCATCCGATGTGGATGTATTCGGGTCTTGAAGAATCCACTCGGATCCACCCGGAGGAGGTCGACGACGACACATTGGAGAAGTGGCTGTCTGGCATTACCGGGAATAAGGACAATCCCAGGGGAGCCAGGAGAGTCCCTCCATTCGACCAGTCCCACGCGCCAGAGCAGGTCTGATTCTGAGTTTTTGCTTGTAATCTGAATTCACTCGCGTAGCTGCCTATATTGCGTCGACTGACTTGGTTCTCCCTGCTTCCTTTTAGGCCATTATTGAAGTGTATTCAATGCCCAACGGGGAGCAAGAGCAAGTACTGGAAGGCAAGGTGAGTGGCGGCGACACTGGCGAGTGGACTTCCGATGGTGAAGGGGATGGAGGAAGCGACGACTCAAGCGATGGAGAAGAAGTCGAGTCGCCCCCTCGCAGGGAGAGGCGATCCAAGCTCGACCAAGAACGGCTGAGTGCCCGCGACAAAGCAACTATTCAGGTTGGTCAGTCTTTGAAGCGTCCTCGGATCTCTTCACCAACCCCGACTGAGAAGGCGCCAAAGCACCCCAAAGTTGCAGAGCCGAGGACTCGGAAGGCGTTGCCGATGATCAAGATTGATATCCCCGCTGCCTCCGTGTGAGTGTCTCTTTGTATTCACTCGACGCTCCGTGCTGTTTGTTTTTCTTGTTTTAACTGGATGAACTTTGGAATTGTCAGCGCTGCCACTTCCAGGACCTCAGCTTACAGGGATGATGATGAGATGATGGAGGATGCGCTCACTTCTAATCCGGGTATGATTTCTACCATACTATCTTTATTCGGTCGATTCAACTGCAATGTGCCTCATTGGGTGACGTGATTTTGGCAATTGAACTTTGCACAGCTCCCAACATTATCGACCTCCCTGATGATGATGAAGAGTCTAAGAGGCCTTTGACGAGGAAGAATAGACGAGTTCCTGTAAGTGACTCGACGCCGAGGGCGGAGCCAGTCGTTCAGGACACTGGCGACGTCAATCGGGGTTCTGTTACCTTCGCCGAGCCACTGTCGAGTGCCTTGCCTTCTTCGTCGACTGCTCGAGCCCCTGTCGACCGCCTTCACTTTTTGCAACCCATCATGTCCCAGAGGACGAGGTGAATGCTGCTAGGGAAGCCATACGCCAGGCGGGCATTATGATGGAGAAGATGAAGACGGTGCGGGATGCCAGCCAAGCCGCCTATGATGCCAGCTCGGCTCTCGAGAGCTATGTTCAGGTTAGTTGGTCGCCGCTTGTTCTGTTAGGATATGCTATCTGAAGATTCTTTCCGAAAATCTTTTCATCTGTACACCCACTGGGTGTGTCGATTGAATTTTTTCGACTAGTGGGGGCACGCTGAGTGCACCCACTGGGTGTAGTCCCCGAGACTACGATGGACTACTCGCAGTCGACTGTAGTCTTTGTATTTTTTCGAGTAAAACCGAACTGGTAGTTTGTTTCTTCCGCTCGACTCCGGCGGGCCGGTCGAGTGGGGTCAGAACCGGTGAGGGCACGCAAAGTGCACCCACTGGGTGTAGTCCCCGAGACTATGGTGGACTGCGGGCAATCGACCGTAGTCTTAGTACTTAATGTCTTCGTCATTTTTTGCTGTGGAATAATTTCTCCCCTTTGATTTCAGAAATCTTGTGATCTTGGAGCTCACTTCGCTGATTTGGAAAGTCAGCAGATTCAACTGAAACTTGACTTGGAGCTGGCCAGGATAGCACTGCAGACGATCAAAGACGGAGCCGCTGGTAAGACAAGTCTGTCGACTGGTCAGTTTTAGGCTCGAGCACCCTTCTGCTATTTCTGAATCAATCATCATTTCTTTGCAGAAAAACTGAGAGAAGCTTTGGCAAAAAAGGATCAGGATTTGTCTGCTGCCCAGAAGGAGGCTGACGACAGGATCGCTCTGGCCGAACAGAAGCTGGCTTCAGTCGGCCAGTTGGAAGAAGAGAATACCAGGCTGAAGACTGCTCTGAATGAAGCCAACAGGGAGTGCACACGTTGGAAGAAGGAGAACCTCAACCTGAATGAAAAGATGGAAGGTGTCGCTCGTAGGAGGGACGATCTGGAGAGCTACCTGAGGAGCCTTGCCAAGAAGTTGTATATCAAGCTTGAAGGTGCACATTTAGTTCCGACTGATTTTTTTTTTGTCGACTCAGTGTATGAAAATTGACTTATCCTTGGAACGTGAATGCAGAGTTTTGCCAGAACTTTGAAGAGGAGACTGGGCGGATCGAACCAGGTCTGGATCCAATCAACTCTCCCGTGAAAGATGAAACTGCCATGAATCTGCTCCGACTGGAATCTCGCATCGACGGTGCCGTGGACTACTTGGCATGACTGAAGGTCGCCATGTCGCGGATCGACCCGTCACTTTGGCCAGAGGCTACGCTCCAAAACGATCTTGAGTCTCTGATGACTCGACTTAAGGGAATCCCAGACCGAGTGCAGGAGTGGAAGAAGTCTTCTGCTCGTTGTGGCGCTGACGTGGCTCTGTCCTTGGTTCGTGTCCACTGCAAGGAGGTGCGAAAAGACAAGCTAGCCGCAATCAAGGTCGCGAACACCCAGAAGCACGACTTCCGAACTTTTATGGAAACCTTCATAGCTGCCGACACTCGGATTGCCGATGGCGTCGACCTGGATGAGTTCGTCGAGCCTGCCAGCCCTCCTCCTGTGGAGTGAACAAACTCTTATGTCCTTCCTTAAATTTGCCTCGGAATGCCGAGTGGTTTTTGTAACTGTTAAACTTTTTCGGGCTGCGTTCCTGAGTACTTCGATCTGTGATCCGAAACCTTTAGAATTTATCTGAACTTGGTTTATCGTTGAATATCTTTATGAAATCTCCTGCTGAGTGAACCCAATCTTTATTCGAGATAACTTTCTGTATTCGCAGCGCAGCTCCGAAGGAGGGGGAAGTAGTCGACCCATGTCTTGTATTTGTGGCGAAGCTCCCCAGGGGTGGGCGGCGGTCGACCCACACCCCGTTACTGCAGAGTGGGATGGAGCGCACATTGTATTTGTGGCGAAGCTCTCCAGGAGAAGGTGGTGGTCGACCCACACCCTGTTACTGCAGAGTGGGACGGAGCGCACATTGTATTTGTGGCGAAGCTCTCCAGGAGAAGGTGGTGGTCAACCCACACCCTGTTACTGTACAGTGGGACGGAGCGCACATTGTATTTGTGGCGAAGCTCTCCAGGAGAAGGTGGCAGTCGACCCATACTTTGTTACTGTAGAGTGGGATGAATCACGCATTGTATTTGTGGCGAAGCTCTCCAGGAGAAGGTGGCAGTCGGCCTGCTTCTTGTCGTCCTTGAGGATTGAGATGTGTTTGGGAGAGCTTAGGCGAGTACTGGACTGCAGCTAAGCCCCCGAGTGAGAGGATCGCTCTCCACTCGGTAGGATTTTTTTCAAACTTAGGCGGGTGCCGGACTGCAGCTAAGTCTCCTAGTGAGAGAACCTAGGCGAGTACCGGACTGCAGCTAAGCCTCCGAGTGGGAGGATTGCTCTCACTCGGTAGGATTTTTCCAAACTTAGGCGAGTGCCTGACTGCAGTTAAGTCTCTAAGTGGGAGAACTAAGGCGGGTACTGGACTGCAGCTAAGCCTCCGAGTGGGAGGGTTGCTCTCCACTCGGTAGGATTTTTCAAACTTAGGCAAGTGCCTGACTGCAGCTAAGTCTCTAAGTGGGAGAACTTAGGCGAGTACTGGACTGCAGCTAAGCCCCCGAGTGGGAGGATTGCTCTCCACTTGGTAGGATTTTTCAAACTTAGGCGAGTGCCTGACTGCAGCTAAGTCTCTAAGTGGGAGAACTTAGGTGAGTACTGGACTGTAGCTAAGCCCCTGAGTGGGAGGATTGCTCTCCACTCGGTAGGATTTTTCAATCTTAGGCGAGTGCCTGATTGCAGCTAAGTCTCTAAGTGGGAGAACTTAGGCGAGTACTGGACTGCAGCTAAGCCCCCGAGTGGGAGGATTGCTCTCCACTCGGTAGGATTTTTCAAACTTAGGCGAGTGCCGGACTGCAGCTAAGTCTTCAGTGAGAGAACTTAGGCGAGTACTGGACTCCAGCTAAGCCCCCGAGTGGGAGGATTGCTCTCCTCTTGGTAGGATTTTTTCAAACTTAGGAGAGTGCCTGACTGCAACTAAGTCTCTAAGTGGGAGAACCTAGGTGAGTACTGGACTGCAGCTAAGCCCCCGAGTGGGAGGATTGCTCTCCACTCGGTAGGATTTTTCCAAACTTCGGCGAGTGCCAAACTGCAGCTAAGTCTCTAAGTGGGAGAACTTAGGCGAGTACTGGACTGCAGCTAAGCCCCCGAGTGGGAGGATTGCTCTCCACTCGGTAGGATTTTTTTCAAACTTAGGCGAAGCGGATTCGCGGCTAAGCCACCCACTGGGGGATTTCTTACGCAAACAAAAACAATAATAATCACTGGGAAATTATAACGCTCTTGTGTTTTGATAAATAAACTACAGGAGTTTTTCTTATTACATCTCATCCAAGTGAGAATTCAAGTATAAAAGGGGCGGAGTAGCTCCGCATTCCAGGCTCGTGGCTCATCAATCTGGCGATCGACATTGTAGAGGTGGTATGCTCCATTGTGGAGGACTCTGGTGACTATGAAGGGGCCTTCCCAAGTAGGAGCAACCTTGTGTGGTTTCTGCTGATCCACTCGAAGGACTAAGTCTCCTTCTTGGAAGGCTCGGCTCTTCACGTTTCTGGCATGGAATCGATGCAAGTCTTGCTGATAGATGGTCGATCGAATTAAGGTCATTTCTCTTTCTTCTTCTAGGACGTCGACTGCGTCCTGCCGGGCTTGTTCTGCTTCCTCTTCTGAGTAGAGCTCGACTCTGGGAGCGTTGTGAAGCAGGTCGCTCGGTAAGCCTGCCTCGGCTCCGTAGACCAGAAAGAACGGGGTTCTTCCGGTCGATCGATTCGGGGTTGTCCTCAATCCCCAAAGGACTAATGGGAGCTCGTCGACCCATGCACCTGCTGCGTGCTTGAGATCGCGCATCAATCGGGGTTTCAGTCCTTTGAGAATTAGGCCATTTTCCCTTTCCGCTTGCCCATTCGACTGGGGGTGAGCGACCGAAGCATAGTCGACCCGAGTGCCCTGAGAGGCGCAAAAGGCCCTGAACTTGTCGGAATTGAAGTTTGACCCATTGTCCATGATGATACTGTGCAGAACTCCATATCTGAATATCAACTCTCTGATGAAACTGATAGCAGTGCAAGCATCGAGATTCTTGATAGGCTTGGCTTCAATCCATTTGGTGAACTTGTCGACTGCTACCAACACATGAGTGAAGCCGCTCCTGCCTGTCCTCAGTGGTCCAACCATGTCCAGCCCCCAAACGGCGAAGAGCCAGACGAGTGGAATGGTTTTCAGGGCTGACGCGGGCTTGTGCGGCATACTGGAGTAATACTGACATCCTTCACATTTGTCGACTATCTCTTTTGCCATCTCATTGGCCCTTGGCCAGTAGAACCCCGCTCGGTATGCTTTGGCCACAATGGTCCGAGAGGACGCATGATGACCACAGGTCCCCGAGTGGATATCGTTAAGGATCATCTGACCTTCTTCTGGTGTAATACACTTCTGGCCGACCCCAGTCACGCTTTCTCTATATAACTGTCCCTTTATGACTGTGAAGGCCTTGGATCGACGGACGATCTGTCGAGCCTCTTCTTCATCTTCTGGGAGTTCTTTCCTTAGGATGTACGCGATGTAAGGTTCTGTCCAGACGGGAGTGATAACCAACACTTCCATGATCAGATCGACCACAGCTGGAACTTCAACTTCGATTGGATCCCTGGCGCTTTTTGGCTGCGGGGCCTCTTCAGTGAAGTGATCCTCCTGGACTGATGGTGTGTGGAAGTGATCCTCTTCTTCGTCTTCTGGGAGTTCTTTCCTTAGGATGTACGGTACCGTCCAGTTGGGAGTGATGACCAAAACTTCCATGATCAGGTTGACCATAGCTGGAACTTCAACTTCAATCGGATCCGTGGCACTTTTTGGCTGCGGGGCTTCTTCAGTGAAGGGATCCTCCTGAACTGATGGTGTGTGGATGTGTTCCAAAAACACATTGCTGGGGATGGCTTCTCATTTGGAACCTATTTTCGCCAAATCATCAGCTGCTTGATTTTTCAGTCGAGGTATGTGATGAAGTTCTAACCCCTCGAATTTCTTCTCCAGCTTTCTCACTGCATTGCAATAACCAGTCATGGCCGGACTTCTGACATCCCATTCCTTCATCACCTGATTAACCACCAAATCTGAGTCGCCATAGACCATGAGGCGACGGACGCCAAGTGAGATGGCCATGCGCAACCCATATAAAAGTGCTTTGTATTCTGCCTCGTTATTGGAGGAATCGAAGTGGATTTGAAGAACATATCTGAGTTTATCTCCTCTGGGGGAGACCAACATCACTCCGGCACCGGAACCACTCAGCATCTTGGAGCCGTCGAAGAACATAGTCCAATGCTCCGAGTGAATCTGAGTCGGCAGCTGCTGTTCAATCCACTCGGCGACGAAATCTGCGATTGCCTGGGACTTGATAGCTTTCTTTGCCTCAAACTTGATATCTAGGGGAAGGAGTTCAATCGCCCATTTTGCCACTCGACCGGTTGCATCCCTGTTATGCAGGATCTCTGACAATGGAGCGTTGCTGACGACTGTAATGGAATGATCAGAGAAGTAGTGAGCAACTTTCTTGGTGGTCATATAAATCCCATATACAAGCTTCTGATAGTGAGGATATCTTTGCTTTGATGGGGTCAAGACTTCAGAAATATAATATACTAGGCGCTGAACTTTGAAGGTTTTCCCTTCCTCTTCCCGCTCGACCGTAAGTACCGTACTGACGACTTGTCCTGTGGCTGCAATGTAAAGCAGCAAAGGCTCCTTGCTGATTGGGGCAGCAAGCACCGGCTGGGTGGAGAGCAGAGCTTTGAGCTCTGCAAATGCTGCATCAGCTTCGGGAGTCCACTCGAACTTGTCGAACTTCTTCATCAATCGGTAAAGAGGCAATGCCTTTTCACCGAGATGAGATATGAATCGACTTAGGGCGGCCAAGCAACCAGTAAGCTTCTGGATGTCGTGCACTCACACAGGGCTTTTCATTCGGAGTATAGTGCCAACTTTCTCTGGATTGGCGTCGATTCCCCGTTCGGAAACGAGAAAACCGAGTAACTTTCCGCCAGGGACTCTGAATGTGCACTTTGATGGATTAAGCTTGATATCATACCTCCTGAGGTTGGCAAAGGTTTCCGCAAGGTCAGTCAGCGGGTCAGAACCCTTCCGTGACTTGACCACGATATCATCCATGTATGATTCTACATTTCGACTGATTTGAGTGAGTAAACACTTCTGAATCATCCTCATGAATGTGGCTCCGGCATTCTTGAGGCCGAACGGCATGGTAACATAACAGAAGCACCCGAATGGAGTGATGAAAGCTGTCTTGATCTCGTTAGGTCCATACAGATGGATCTGATGGTACCCGGAATAGGCGTCCAAGAACGATAGTCGCTCACATCCCGCGGTCGAGTCGACTATCTGGTCGATGCAGGGGAGAGGAAAATGATCTTTCGGGCAAGCCCGATTGATATGTTTAAAATCAATGCACATGCGAAGTTACTTGTCCTTCTTGGGAACCATGACAACGTTGGCGAGCCACTCGGAGTGGTAGATTTCTCGGAGGAACTCTGCTGCTAAGAGCCGAGCCACCTCCTCGCCAATAGCCTTTCTCTTTTGGATGGCGGACCGTTGGAGATGTTCCTTGACAGGTTTTACTTTTGAGTCGACTCTCAGGCGATGCTCAACCAGCTCCCTGGGAACACCTGGCATGTCAGAAGGCTTCCATGCAAAAATGTCCCAGTTCTCACGGAGGAACTGGATGAGCGCTTCTTCCTATTTGGAGTCGAGTGTTGTCGAGATATGAGTCGGAACGGCGCTAGGGTCGGTCGGGTGGATGTGAGCTGTCTTCGTATCGCCAGTCGACTGGAAAGCTGACTCCGTAGCGGGCTTCTTGGCTCGCAACAGATCACTCGGGTATGCAGTCTTCTGGTATTCCTACAACTCCACCACTGCCATCTGCGCGTCGGCGATCTTCGAACCTTTTTGAAAACATTCTTCCGCTTTCTTCCGATTGCCCATAATGGTGATCACACCTTTGGGGCCAGGCATCTTCAATTTGAGATACACGTAACATGGTCGGGCCATGAAGCGTGCATAAGTCGGCCTGCCCAAAATAGCATGATAGGCACTCTGGAAGTCTACAACTTCAAATGTCAACTTTTCTTTGTGGTAATTCTTGGAATCACCAAAAACCACATCAAGAGCAATCTGGCCGAGTGATTCAGCCTTCTTCCCAGGAATGACTCCATGGAAACTCATGTTGCTGGCACTAAGTCTGGACATCGGAATGCCCATCCCTTTCAATGTCTCAGCGTATAATATGTTCAAACCACTGCCACCATCCATCAGGACTTTGGTCAGTCGAGTGCCTTCAACAACTGGGTCGACCACCAAAGCTTGCCTCCCAGGGGTGGCGATGTGTGTTGGGTGATCGGACTGGCCGAATGTTATGGCAGTCTAAGACCATTTCAGGTAACTAGGTGTCACCGGAGCGACCATATTCACCTCTCGATTAATAACTTTCAGTCGACTTTTGCTCTCAACATTAGCAAAAATCATCAGGGTGGAATTGACTTGAGGGTATCCGTCATCACTGTCCTCTTTGTCCTCGACCTTGTCTGACTCCTTTTCCTTACCCTTGGGCTACTTGCCCTGGAACTGCTGGATCAAGAGTCGACACTGCCGAGTGGTATGTTTCGGGTAAATAAATTACCCTCTTCATCTTTCTTTGTGTGGATGAGACATGGTAAGTCCAACGCATCATTTCCCTCCTGGTCTTTAACCTTTTTGGGGTTCCAAGGCCCTTTAGGTTTCCCTTTAGACTTTCCTTGGGCCAAAGCTAAAGCTTCCCCGGGAGCCGCTGGCTCGGCCTTCCGCTTCTGTTTCCAATTGGAATTGCCTCTGGTTTCTTGGACGACTGACTTGAGCTTGCCACTCCTGAGTCGATCCTCATCTTCACCATTAGCGTACTTGGTGGCAATCTCCATCATCCGATTCAGGGGCATATCTCCGGTTCGACCGAATTTCAAATTTAGTTCTCTGTACTTGACGCCTTCCTTGAAGGCACAAACTGCTTGGTGGTCAGGCACGTTCTCCACCGAGTGATGTAACGTGATCCATCTCTGGATGTAATCCCTCAAAGTTTCATTCGGCTTTTGCACACAATACTGCAGTTCCGTCAGTCCTGCTGGTCGCTTGCATGTGCCTTCAAATGTGGTGACGAACACTCGGGAGAGATCTTCCCAAGTGTAAATGCTGCTAGGTGCTAACTGGTTTAGCCACGCTCTGGCCGAGCCCTCCAACATGAGAGGCAGGTGCTTCATGGCCACTTCATCATTGCCGCCGCCAATCTGGACGGCCACTCGGTAGTCCTCAAGCCAAGTATCGGGCTTGGACTCGCCAGTGAACTTACTGACTCCAGTCGCCAACCTGAAATTGGGAGGAATCACGGCAGCCCTGATGGCTCTACTAAAGCACTCTAGCCCCGAAACATGTACTCTGCTGCTGGCAGGCGCATCTCTGTCGTGGCCTTCTCGGTGAGCCATGTTCCTGTCGACCAAACCTTGGACGAGGATGGATCTCGCGTCAAAGCCTGGCCCTCTCGGGTCGACTAGAATCCTTCGCCCACCACTATGAGGGCGCCTGTCATCCTGCTGGCGAGGCACATACGACCCGCTCCTCGGGGGAGGCGTGGGCACTCGACGTTGACCGTCACGGTCGACTCGGTGATCATACTGCTCACGGTTCCCATACTGGTCCCGCCGGTCTCCATGTTCTTCACGCCTCAGGGGCGATCTCGGGCTGTGGGCCGACTGGACTGTGTCCGCGGCAACGGACCTACTGTGAATTCTGTTCCGCGACTGAGAAACAGCGGAATTCTGATCTCCTGCTGCCCGGAGTAACGCTCTGATCTGCAGCAAGCCTCTGCCAGCCTCCGACCGGGAAGGCTGAATCGACTCCGCTATATGGGCCGCGGCTGCTAAATTCTGAATCGGAGTCCGATATACCTGCGGGGGCGGGAAGAGCTGACGTCGACTGGATTCGGGAACCCGTTGTCGCGCACGCTCGTTGAGTGCTCGCTGGAGATTCTCCAGTCGAGCGCGCTCGGCCAAGTTTGCCAGGCGCGCGTCCTCCAAGGCGCGAGCCTCGGGGGTTTCTCCAACGATAGGAGTGTGCAGCGCATCCACATTCCGGAGGCGAAGTTCTTCTCTCTGTAGCGACGTGAGAGGCTCGGGAAGATACTCCTCATGGGGACGCGACGGGTCGCCTCCTCCTGCGCCTCCGTCGGTGCGGGTAAAACCGGGGGGGGGGGCTGTGCGGTCCGTCGACCATCAGAACCTCCGCCGCCGGATCGCTGTTGTCGCACTCGGATGCAGTCTCTTCGGAGCCAGTCGAACAGGCCGTAGAGGGATTCATCGGGCTCGATCGCCGTGACTTGAGGGGTGGCCGACTGACGTTCCACCGCGTGTCTCACCCACCGCTGAAGTCTCGACCGACCGGAGCACTTGCACCGGCGGGAAACGGGGAGGGAGGACAACACAGGAGCCGACCGGTAGGGGGTCGACGGTTGCCGCAGGAGAACGCCACAGACGCACGCACTAAAGTGCGTTCCCCCGCGGACAGGGAGCGCGTCCACGTCGAGCGGAGCCTCCTGAAGCTAGGCGGAGTCGTCGGCGATGAACGTGAGCGCACCGAGATGGATCTCGCGGCCCTCCACCAAAACTCCGTCAAAAACCATGATGATTCGGGTCAGAAAAGATCGCAACTCCTCCAACAAAACGCTAAAACACCTGCCCCACGGTGGGCGCCAACTGTCGTGGTTCTAAGTCTGACAGTATTGTAGGGGGGTAAGTATGGAGAGGCGAGATCTTAGCTATGGAGAAGTTGTAAGGACGCAAGGTTTACGAGTTCAGGCCCTTCTCGGAAGAAGTAAAAACCCTACATCTCGGAGCCCGGAGGCGGTCGACTAGATTATGTGAGTATGAGTTACAGAGGTGCGAACCCTCGTCTCGGAGGAGGGGGTGGCTTATATAGAGTGCGCCAGGACCCCGGCCAGCCCACCTTACGAAGGGTTCAATGTTCATTAAGGCAGGGCGTTACTGGTAACGCTAGTAATAAAGTGTTATGATGACCATAAAAGCTACTTAATGACCGACCGTTAGTGTGGGGTGACTTTAGGTATCCTGGCCGTCGAGTGGTTGGATCTTGGTCGAGTGATTGCTTCTTGGTCGAGTGACTTCGAGTCTGTCGAGTGGAACACCTTCAAGTCGATTGAAAGGTGATTTCTTCTAGAGATGTCCTTGGGTAGGGCAGTTAGGACAGGTCCATGACCCTACCCTAGGTACATAACTTCATCAGTCATCACGTGAGATGGAGTAGCTTTCAATGGTGAACATCACTATGTTGATCATATCTACTATATGAATCACGCTCGATCTTTCGGTCTTAGTGTTTCGAGGCCATATCTGCATATGCTAGGCTCGTCAAGTTTAACCTGAGTATTCTATGTGTGCAAAACTAGCTTGCACCCGTTGTATGTGAACGTAGAGCTTATCACACCCGATCATCATGTGGTGTCTCGGCACGACAAACTGTAGCAGTGGTGCATACTCAGGGAGAACACTTATACCTTGAAATTTAGTGAGAGATCATCTTATAATGCTACCGCCGTACTAAGCGAAATAAGATGCATAAAAGATAAACATCACATGCAATCAAAATATGTTACATGATATGGCCATCATCATCTTGTTACTTTGATCTCCATCTCCAAAGTACCGTCATGATCTCCATCGTCACCGGCATGACACCATGATCTCCATCATCTTGATCTTTATCAACATGTCGTCACATGGTCGTCTCGCCAACTATTGCTATCGCATAGCAATAAAGTAAAGCAATTATATGGTGCTTGCATCTTATGCAATAAAGAAACAACCATAAGGCTCCTTCCAGTTGTCGATAACTTTAACAAAACATAATCATCTCATACAACAATTTATATCTCATCACGTCTTGACCATATCACATCACAACATGCCCTGCAAAAACAAGTTAGACGTCCTCTACTTTGTTGTTGCAGGTTTTACGTGGTGCTACGGGCTTCTAGCAAGAACGATTCTTACCTACGCATCAAAACCACAATGATTTTTCATCAAGTGTGTTGTTTTAACCTTCGACAAGGACCGGGCATAGTCAAACTCGATTCAACTAAAGTTGGAGAAATAGACACTCGCCAGCTACCTGTGTGCAAAGCACGTCGGTAGAACCAGTCTCATGAACGTGGTCATGTAATGTCGGTCCGGGCCGCTTCATCCAACAATACCGCCGAATCAAAGTAAGACGTTGCTGGTAAGCAGTATGACTATTATCACCCACAACTCTTTGTGTTCTACTCGTGCATATAACATCTACGCATAGACCTGGCTCGGATGCTGTTGAGGATATAACCACTGAGGGTAAACCGCCCAGGAGGGGCCGGTTCACCTTCAGTTATACTAAAGCCCAAGGAAACCCGGAAGATGGCGCTTTACGGATGAAGCTTAGAGGCCCAGAGCCCACAGGCGGTTTAGGGCCCATGATAGTAAACCACCATGATTGTATAAACTTGCATTGTAAGATAAGAAAGAAGAGACCGAGGCGGACACTTGTATGAGCCAGCTTCGGGACTCTGTAGACCGGCCGGGATCCTCCTGAATATATAAAGGGGTGACCCGGCGGCGGTTCAGGGACAGAAAAAACAACAACTCGAAGCCAGACAAAGCGGATTCGCTCCCTGGTCTTCGAAACCCCAGCAATACCAATCACAACTAGACATAGGCTTTTACCTTCATCGAAGGGGCCGAACTAGTATAAACTCTCGTGTCCCTTTGTCCGGTTTAACCCCTTCAAGCTAACCCATAGTGATGGCTCCACGACTAAGTCCTTCCATGAGGACATCTGCCGTGACAATTCCACGACAGATGCCACTGTTGGGGAACGCAGTATTTCAAAAAAAATCCTACGATCACGCAAGATCTATCTAGGATATGCATAGCAACGAGAAAGGACTCCCAAACTTGCTCCACAGTACTATACCATACAGAGCCGCGCCCTTGTGATATGATAAGAAGAAAAGGGGCCAGGCTGCCCTCTTTTCTTTTCCACACCAAGCCTTCTTGTAAAATCGAGGGAGAGTGTGTCTACGTACCCTCGTAGACCGAAAGCGGTAGTGTTGAGTAACACGATTAATGTAGTCGAACGTCTTCGCGATCCAACCGATCAAGTACCGAACGCACGACACCTCCGCGATCTGCACACGCTCATCTCGGTGACGTCCCTCGAACTCTAGATCCAGCTGAGGCCGAGGAAGAGTTTCATCAGCACGATGGCGTGTTGACGGTGATGATGAAGTTACCGACGCAGGGCTTCGCCTAAGCACTACGACGATATGATCGAGGTGGAAATCTGTGGATGGGGGCATCGCACACAGCTAAGAAATCAACTTGTGTGTCTATGGGGTGCCCCCCCATATATAAAGGAGGGGAGGAGGGGGCCGGCCGGCCTCATGGGGTGCGCCCCAAGGGGGGAATCCTACTCCTACTAGGAGTAGGTTCCCCCCTTTCCTAGTCCAACTAGGAGGGGAAGGAAAGAGGAAGAGGGACAGAAGGAAAGCCCCCCCCCAATTCCTATTGGGCTTGGTGGGGCGCGCTCCTCCACCTGGTCGCCTCCTCCTCTCTTCCACTAAGGCCCATGAAGGCCCATTAACCCTCCGGGGGTTCCGGTAACCCCCTGGTACTCCAGAAAATGCCCGAACATATCCGAAACCTTTCCGGTGTCCAAACATAACCTTACAATATATCAATCTTTATGTCTCAACCTGATCACATTCGGGACTCCGAACAACCTTCGGTACATCAAATCACATAACTAACAATACATATCATCATCGAACGTTAAGCGTGCGGACCCTACGGGTTCGAGAACTATGTAGACATGACCGGGACTCATCTCCGGTCAATAACCAATAGCGGAACCTGGATGCTCATATTGGTTCCTACATATTCTACGAAGATCTTTATCGGTCAAACCGCATAACAACATATGATGTTCCCTTTGTCATCCGTATGTTACTTGCCCGAGATTCGATCGTCGGTATCATCATACCTAGTTTAATCTCGTTACCGGCAAGTCTCTTTACTTGTTTCTTAATGCATCATCCCGCAACTAACTCATTAGTCACATTGCTTGCAAGGCTTATAGTGATGTGCATTACCGAGAGGGCCCAGAGATACCTCTCCGATACACGGAGTGACAAATCCTAATCTCGATCTTTGCCAACTCAACAAACACCATCGGAGACACCTGTAGATCATCTTTATGATCACCCAGTTACGTTGTGACATTTGATAGCACACAAGGTGTTCCTCCGGTATTCGGGAGTAGCATAATCTCATAGTCAGAGGAACATGTATAAGTCATGATGAAAGCAATAGCAATAAAACTAAACGACAATTTATGCTAAGCTAACGGATGGGTCATGTCCGTCACATCATTCTCTAATGAAGTGATCCCATTCATCAAATGACAACACATGTCTATGGTTAGGAAACTTAACCATCTTTGATTAACGAGCTAGTCAAGTAGAGGCATATTAGGGACACTCTGTTTGTCTATGTATTCACACATGTACTAAGTTTCCGGTTAATATAATTCTAGCATGAATAATAAATATTTATCATGATATAAGGAAATGTAAATAACAACTTTATGATTGCCGCTAGGGCATATTTCTTTCACCTCCCACTCCTCCTCCCGTTGGCGCATGTACTCTTGCTTGGAGTCCTCCATGACGGCCTGCAGGAGCCGCTCCTGCTCCTCGGCCGTCATGGCGAGAGGCTGCGACGGTGGCAGCGATGGGGAAGGAGACGGCGTCGGCGTGCGGCGCGCACTCTGGGCGGGCTCGGTGCGCGCATGAGGGGCACGGGCCACATTGGGGCACATGGGGAGGGCTACGACCACGGCCGGCAAAAAAGGTTTGCCGTTGCATGCCGTGCTCGCCCTGGAATCATGTGTCCGAGAGGGGCGAGTCGATGGCATACCTGCAGTCAAAGAGGAGCTCGCGCGGGATCCTGGCGCGGCGGCCCTCCCAATGCTCCTATGCATTGGGGACTATAGTTGCTAAAGTATTTAATGCGCTTAGCACCTCCTTCAATGCAAAGATGCTTACATGAGGTGCTAGGTGCATTAAATAGCTTAGCAACTCAACTCCCCAATGCACAGATGCTTAACTTCTTGTTGCTAAGCTCACCTTATTTAATGATTTAGCACATAAACTCTTTCATGCATTGGTCAACTTCTTTCATTTAAGTGGTTTGTCTAGGTTCACGCGCTTGGCATTGGTTCTTCTTGGGATCATCAAAGTGCTCTCTCTCCTCCTCAATTGATGTGCCATGTTATTTTTTTGCTTATGCGACATGCTTAGCACCTGTCCACGGTGGAGCACTGAAAGAGCCTAAGCACCTATCCATTGGAAGAGGTCTTAGATTAGCCACAATGGGTAGTAACATAGAATGTTACTAGCTAGTCTATGTTACTACCTCTATACATCTATAGTCGGGAATAACATATGTGTAGTACTCCCTTTGGTCCTTTTTACTCTGTATATTAGAATTCTCTGAAGTCAAACTTCACAAAGTTTGATCGTATTTATATGAAAAAATATCAACATCTGCCATGCTAAAGTTATATAATATGAAACTTTAAGTTATGACACATCTAGTGGTATTGATTTCAGATTGTGAATGTTAACACTTTTTTCTATAAAGCTGGTCAAACTTTATAAGGCTTGACTTCAGTGAAATCTTATATGCGAACTAAAAGGACCGGAGGGAGTAACATGCAACACTTAATTTATTAGGCTATAGACTCATCTTGCCTTCAGCTATGTTATCACTTTCCTTTCTTTTTTCATTTATTGCTTACTACATTATCTATTTTATCTAAGATGGTGTTTGGTTCTCTAGTCCTAAGACTTTTTCTAAGTCCCTAGGACTTTTTAAAAAAGACTCTCAAGGAGATGCTTCTAAAGACTTTTAGCAAAAAGTCCTAAAAAAGTCTCACCCTGTTTGGTTTGCTAGATACTTTTTCTAGTCCCAACACAAAAAAGTTTCTGGAACCAAACACCCCCTAAATATGTGTGATGTTACTACCTATATTACTTCCACTGTGAGTAGTCTTAGGCTGGTCGTAATGGTAGTATCATAGCTACTCCCTCCTTCCATCTATATAGGGCCTAATGCGTTTTTCAAGACCGCCTTTGACTATTGATAAAATCAATACTACATGACATGCATAATGTGAAAATTATATCATTGAAAGCTCCTTTCACATACGAATTTGATGATGTGCTTTGTGTAAGTTGCATGTCATATATTATTGCTCTAACATTTGGTCAAAGTTATCCTCGAAAAACGCATTAGGCCCTATATAGATGAAAGGAGGGAGTAGTATCATGCATGCCAACTAGGCAATTTTGATGAGGTGTCATAGCATTAAATGAAGAAAGAGATGATGGAGTATCATATTATGATACCGTATCATAATAAATGTTATGCTACTTTGTGTCATACATGACAATAAATAAAATATTACATAATACTAATATATGATACTATACATTAAAAAAGTAGTATCATACATTAATATCATATGTATGATACTACTGTATGATACTCCCCATTGCAACCAGCCTTAAATCCATCATCGGTTCTTGCAGCAGGACGGATGGGGCAACAGGGAAACACAGAGCATAAAGGCGCAAAATACACGCGAATCCACACCGCGGAAGAAACCAAGGCGGCCACGCACTCGGAGGGAGCGCCCCCATCCCTTCGTTTTCCCGCAACAAAACTCCAGGTCCCCCCCACCATGCGACGGAGGAGAGCTGACCTCCCAATCCCACATCCCGCTCTACAACAACTACAACAGCAAGGCTCTCCAAGATTTATATAACCCGGAGATTCCCCTCGAACCGCAAACTCCACATGCAAATCAAAATCGACCCACCCGCAAACCCAGCCGCCCTAAAAGCATTACTAGTAGAGCCCTCAAACCCTCAAATCTTTAAAAATAATCGTTTTTTTACAGTTTTCGTCGAAAAAAGCCGTATACTAGAACCCCTTAACCTTTAAACCCTTAAATTTTTTTAAAGGTCCAACCCTCAAACTCTCTCCCAATCCTTAAAAGTAAGGGTTGGGGAGCAAAACCTACCCCAACCCTCATTTGGCGGTTATACTCGCGCGGGAGGGAAAAACCCTCCCAACTCCCGCGTCCACGCCTGCGACCGCCGCTGCTAGTCGCCCCCGTCGCCGGCGGCCGCCCCGTCGACCTCCCGCGCGCAACGATAACGTCGTTCATGGGGAATATTCCGTTATAAAGGTTGGGTTTGAGAGTTCTAATCTTTGCCCCTGTTTTTCAACCCATAAAAATGCACAAAAAAAATTATTTTTGAACCCTTAAAACGCTAGTAAGAGTTTCAGGATTTGAGGATTCTACTAGTAATGGTCTAAAAGCATACGGACGCAAGAGAGCCCGATGTGCGTGCGTGCGTGCGTGCTGTGCGCGTAACATATTTGGCCTTTTGCTCTTGCGGTCCAACCCACGTACGCGACGCTTTACTCACTCTCTGCTGTGATGAGTGACCCATCCATCCATCCATCCATCCATCAGCTGCTGCTGGGATGCATTTAAGTAGCAGCGACCGACCCCTTTCTTCCACATCGCTCTGCCTCCGCTGCCCGCTCTCTCCCTGTCCTCCACTCTCCACTCCTCCCTCCCTCCCGTCGCATGCTCTCCCACGTCGAGATGGCACCCGCCGGGGCCGGCGGCGGCTTCAAGCTCTTCGGCAAGGTCATCACGCAGTGCGTCGAGGGGACCCAGGCGTCGCCGTCGCCCGCGTTCGCCGCGCAGGACGAGGAGCGGCGGCTGCACGGCGAGATGGACCGGACGACGACGGCGGTCAAGCGGGAGGCGGCGGACACGGACTCGTCGCAGCATCAGCAGCAGCAGCAGGGGGCGGAGGCGTCGCGGCGGACGCAGCTGCAGGAGTCGGCGGAGGCGCGCGCGGCCGCGGCGCCGCTGCCGTGCCCGCGGTGCCGGAGCCGGGAGACCAAGTTCTGCTACTTCAACAACTACAACGTGAACCAGCCGCGCCACTTCTGCAAGGCCTGCCACCGCTACTGGACGGCCGGCGGCGCGCTCCGCAACGTGCCCATCGGCGCCGGCCGCCGCAAGAACCGCCCGCTCGGCCCCATCGCCACCGTCGCCGGCCACCACCACCACCACCGCGCCGCCGCCGGCTTCGTCCTCGGCTTCCCCAGCCCCTCCTCCTCCCCCACCTCCCCACCGCCGGTGTACGCCGACCGGTGGCAGCTTGGCCCGGATCGCCGGTTCTGATCCCATCCCGCCGACACAACCATTGATCGGCTCGTCCTTGGCCCAACCGGCCGCCCGGAAGACGAGGGTTCGGATAGAGTTCGGTTTGACCCGCAGAATCCTCTAATGTGACGGGAAGGCCGGCTGGCTTATACGTGAAGGCTCACTCGCACAAGACATGGAAAAAGGAGGAGAATTGGAATGTCCCTTCACTTTTCTTTTCCTCCTTCTTCCCTTTGATATGCTAGCTTCCCTCCCTCTTGTTGTTAATTCCTTACTACTCCTACTGTAGCAGTATTCCTAGCAGTTTGCTTGCACTTGTTTCTTCTTCTTCTTGAGTTGGTCCGTCAGGTTTGCGTCGCCTGTGCCTGTGTAATGTAAAATGGAACAGATCAGGTTGCGCGCTAGCAGCAGCAGCAAGTTGCCAGAAACATGTCCCATTCCCATTCCCATTGTGTGTGTAGTATGAATGAGGAGCATGCGTAAGCTTTCGTGACTCCGATGAGTGTCCGCATCCATCTCTGTCTCGGAAGTGGAAGTGGGCGCTCATCAATCATCATCACCTCGCCCAGAGCCCCAAAGGATGATGACGGCCAAGTTCTACTAGTATTATCTTTCTTAGCCGGTGAAGTGAAAGTGATTGCAGTAGTGAATCTAAATCTGTGGTGATTGTACTTGCAGAAATGTACTCTCCCACTCAGTGCTGCATGTACTCTCACATAATCGTGGCACTCGCACGGATGGCGTCATATTGTGCTGCCTGTGGCCTGGAAGGAGTATTAACTGGACGGAAGCCGTACAGCAAGAACCTGTTGCTAGCTATATAGCTCGCGCAAGTACGCCAGTTTAATATCACTCCCGCAATGGATGAATTGATTAATTACCGTAGCAGTACGTACTACTTGCGAAGCTGGTTTAGATAATAATCCCCATGCATGCGTGCGTGGGCGGCGCTGTAGCCTGGTTCCCGCGGAGGACCAAAGTGGTTGCTCCCACATTTGCATTTCGGTAAGCCCGGCAGGCGCTGTTCACCGCCATCCTTTTGGGAAGTTTCGTCGCAAAGGGGAAGAGAAAGGCGGGGCGTGGATGGAGATGGAGATGGAGATGGGCAGGCACCTGACTGGTGACTTGTTAGGGCAAGGCCAACGGGTAGCCCCAGACCTGCTGCTCCACGGGCCAGCTAGGTTCGGACTCCAGCGTGGAGCAAAACCAGCAGCCTCGTAGGTGTCAGTGCTGCTTCTGCAGGAAGCGGGTGCCCAAGAGAGAAAGAGCATGGTCCTCCATGAAAAGGTGAGAAAAAGTAAAAAGCGGGACAGAGAAAATGCGTGGTGACATCTGTCATGGGAGAGAGAGGCCAGTGCGTCACGGAAAGAAAAGGACGAACCGAACGATAGCTTCAGAGCATGCTGGATACGTTTTAGTCCCATGACTAAAAGTAGTGGGACTAAAATTTGCTAGTCTCACCCATGCTTGGATCCAAGTACTAAAGAGACTAAAATCTAGTTATTGAGCATTTATTATCCTTCAAACCCTCCAATCCAGAACTAAGGAGAAGAATTAAATGAGGAGAGAGAGAGCTAATACATATTTTAGTAGGTTTCCCATGACTAAAAGATTTTAGCCTCAAGACTAGTCCTAGCCTCTCTTTAGTCAGGGGTGCTTGGAACTTTAGCCTCTAAAAGAGACTATTTTTAGTCAGACTAAAAATAGTCCCTTGTATCCAAGCACCCTCTCAGATTTTAGCGGTGGACAATGAAAACTCCATACCATAGCCTCATTCTTTTTGGTCTAGCTGGATGCACTCTTACTGGCCCTCATCAATGCACTGGGGAGAAGCGGCAATGCTACACCTACGTACACTAACGTACGTGTTTTACGTAATATGCAACATGGACAATCAGGATTGGATTAGAGGGGATTGGAGGCCCACCCCCACTGAAAATCAAGGGGGGAAGAGAATTATTGTTAGGAAGGTAGATAGAGCATTATCGGGGGAGAAAAGATAAAGGCAGCTTTTCCTTTCCTAAAAGGACCGGGAGCCGGAGCCGGAGGAGATAATTATTCCAACCGTCAGCTTGTCAGGGTCAATGAGCGAGGGTGGGCCGCCCTCGCCTTTGAACCACAGTTCAGCCCCCACCCAGCTTTCGCAACTGCCTTTTATTGCTCGCAAAGTTACTACTTTATGTAGGCGCTTGGCTCCGTTTTTTTCACTCGCTTCTCGCGTTGCTGGGTCGTCCGCATTGGGATGGTTGGGGGTTGGGACCTTTTCGCTGCAGTGCCAGAGCTACTGACGTGTGTGGTGTAGTAACATACTTACTAACATAGATGGCTAACCTAACCACAGCGGAGGGACCTCTCTCTGGCTCTGGCTCTGGGCTTTCAGCTTCATTGTAGTAACAGCGGCTAATCAATGGAATGGTATGGTTTTGAAGCAGGCCATCATCATGTTCCCTCCCACGAATAAATTGCGACGCGCCTATCTCCCGCTCGCTCGCTGGGGCCTCGCGGAAAGAAGAGCTCTTTCAGTGGTGACGTGGATGGAGCGAGCTGCCATACGTGCGACGCGACAACTACAGGCCCCCAACGCCCGTACCCAGCGGCAGCACTAGTCCCAAAAGCCAGTATACGTTGTGGTCACGTGTGCGTACCAGTCTCTCAGTTGTGCACACTATGCACTGTAAAAGGGTATCGGTACTTGGAGGAAAAAAGAGAAGAGATGCCTGCCACTGCAAAGACGGGAGAAAGACGAAAAGGAACAGAGCATGAGGAGACCTGGCCCAGAGCATCGTTTAATAGGAAAAGAAAAAGGAAAAAAAGAAGCAGCGGCGGCGAGCAAGGAGCGATGATCCTGCAAGCTACACGTGCTCTGCCGCGCTGCCAAAAGGTGACAGACGGCCAACCCAAAAGTGCGCCAGCAGCTGCGCTTTTCCTCTTTCCTTCCTTTCCCGCAGTAAAGGGCCTGCAGAAAGGTTGGCGAGGCGGGCGGTGAGCTTCACCGGCCCAACAGTCCAACATAATCCGTTCGCCTCCGCCGCCTTCTCCCCAGCAAAACGTCAGCTCGGCTGCTTTCGGAAGTGTAGACCATGCGGCATGTTTATCCTTTCCGTTTCTCATCGGCGGCCCAACCAAAAGAAGAGCACAAGCGAGGCCGACCGAGCCGGCTGCGTCCTCCGGGCGGGTTTCGCCGCCGGCCGACATGCACGCCGGCGGCCGGCGCGGTGCCCGCCCGTGACACGGAACGGAGCCACGCGTCGCTTTTGCAATTTGCTGCTCCAGAGCTCCAGCGGAAATGAGCGCGGATACTATGAGGAATCAATGGCGAGCGTCGCTCATTAATGAAGCGCAGTGACAGCGAGCTAACCCGGCCGGGGGGCCATGCCGGGGTTGCTTTCCGCTCCACAATTAAGGTGGAGAGAAGGAGCCCAGAAAGAGGATGCACGTAGGTTTCAGGAAAGCCATGGACCATGGTGGCGCCGATGGCTACGTCCGGTTACAGTTACATTGATGCGCGCCTCTCAGGTAACATCAGGCTTCAATTTCTCTTTGGCCAACTAAAGATAGTAGTACCGTCGTTTAGCGGCTACACGCGTTAATTATGGATGCGACGTTGAACTCATCGTGTGTGCGATGGGATGGGATGGGGTGGGGTGGGGTGGAGCCTGCCGTCGAAATGTCTGAGAGTTTTATTCGCTTGTGGTTAGCAGGATTTTGCTACTAGTAGGAGTACTTTTTTAACAAAATTTGTTTGAGGTCAGGCACTGCTCACTGGATCTAGTAGTACCTTGTGGTGTTGGGTGTTTATTAGCGCAGGAAGGACATGGGCACGGGATATAATAAAGGTCTGTGTTTCTTTCGACTGGTACCGACGGCGGCCGGCCGGCAAGGGGATCGGCCGTGGAACTCAAAAGAAGATAGCAAAACCATAGGCCCTGTTTGTTTCATAAGTCATAGGACTTTTTTAAGTCCTAATTTATAAGTCATAAGTCCATATCTATTTGTTTACAGAGACTTATAAGTCCCGAATCTTTACCTGTTTGTTTGCAGGGACTTATAAGTTGATAAAATACTTGTTCACATAACCCTTGTTCATGGGACACGGGCCTCCCACGACCAGGTCCAGTAGGAGGAAGACCATGGCCGGCGGACTGGTCGAAGAGGAGTTGCTGGTACGAGCCCAACTTCAGAAAGTCGTCGACGTTGTGGTTGAGATCCAAGAATCCCATTCCCCTCCCGAGATTTTCCCCAGCGGATGAGCCCTGCGATGCCTGATGATGCACGTGGTGTAGGGGAACGTAGCAGAAATTCAAAATTTTCCTACGTGTCACCAAGATCTATCTATGGAGAAACCAACAACGAGGGAGGAGTGGATCTACATACCCTTGTAGATCGCGCGCGGAAGCGTTCAAGAGAACGGGGTTGATGGAGTCGTACTCGTCGTGATCCAAATCACCGATGATCCTAGCGCCGAACGGACGGCACCTCCGCGTTCAACACACATATGGAGCAGCGACGTCTCCTCCTTCTTGATCCAGCAAGGGGGGAGGAGAGGTTGATGGAGATCCAGCAGCACGACGGCGTGATGGTGGAAGTAGCGGGATTCCAACAGGGCTTCGCCAAGCGCTGCGGGAGAAGGGAGATGTGTCATGGGAGGGAGAGGGAGGCGCCAGGGCTTAGGTGCGGCTGCCCTCCCTTCCCCCCACTATATATAGGGCCAAGGGAGAGGGGGGGGGCATAGCCTTGGCCCTTCCTCCAAGGAAGGGTGCGGCCAGGGAGGAGTCCATCCTCCCCAAGGCACCTAGGAGGTGCCTTTTCCTTTTAGGACTCTTCCTTTCCCTTATCTCTTGGCGCATGGGCCTCTTGGGGCTGGTGCCCTTGGCCCATATAGGCCGAGGCGCACACCCCTACAGCCCATGTGCCCCCTCCCGGGGCAGGTGGACCCCCTTGGTGGACCCCCGGACCCCTTTCGGCACTCCCGGTACAATACCGATAATGCGCGAAACTTTTCCGGCAACCAAAAGAAGACTTCCCATATATAAATCTTTACCTCCGGACCATTCCGGAACTCCTCGTGCCGTCCGGGATCTCATCCGGGACTCCTAACAACTTTTGGGTTACCGCATACTAATATCTCTATAACCCTAGCGTCACCGAACCTTAAGTGTGTAGACCCTACGGGTTCGGGAGACATGCAGACATGACCGAGATGACTCTCCGGTCAATAAACAACAACGGGATCTGGATACCCATGTTGGTTCCCACATGTTCCACGATGATCTCATCTGATGAACCACGATGTCAAGGACTTAATTAATCCCGTATACAATTCCCTTTGTCTATCGGTACAATACTTGCCCGAGATTCGATCGTCGGTATCATGATACCTTGTTCAATCTCGTTATCGGCAAGTCTCTTTACTCGTTCCATAACACATCATCCCGTGATCAACTCCTTAATCACATTGTGCACATTATGATGGTGTCCTACCGAGTGGGCCCAGAGATACCTCTCCGTTTACACGGAGTGACAAATCCCAGTCTCGATTCGTGCCAACCCAACAGACACTTTCGGAGATACCTGTAGTGTACCTTTATAGCCACCCAGTTACGTTGTGACGTTTGGCACACCCAAAGCATTCCTACGGTATCCGGGAGTTGCACAATCTCATGGTCTAAGGAAATGATACTTGACATTGGAAAAGCTTTAGCATACGAACTACATGATCTTGTGCTAGGCTTAGGTTTGGGTCTTGTCCATCACATCATTCTCCTAATGATGTGATCCCGTTATCAATGACATCCAATGTCCATGGTCAGGAAACCGTAACCATCTATTGATCAACGAGCTAGTCAACTAGAGGCTTACTAGGGACATGGTGTCGTCTATGTATCCACACATGTATCTGAGTTTCCTATCAATACAATTCTAGCATGGATAATAAACGATTATCATGAACAAGGAAATATAATAATAACCAATTTATTATTGCCTCTAGGGCATATTTCCAACAGTCTCCCACTTGCACTAGAGTCAATAATCCAGTTCACATCGCTATGTGACTAACACTCAAGGTCACATCCCCATGTGACTAACACCCAAGAGTTTACTAGAGTCAATAATCTAGTTCACATTACCATGTGATTAACACTCGATGAGTTCTGGGTTTGATCATGTTAGGCTTGTGAGAGATGTTATAGTCAACGGGTCTGAATCTTTCAGATCCGTATGTACTTCGCAAATTTTTTATGTCATCTTGTAGATGCAACTACTACGCTACATTTGGAGCTATTCCAAATAACTGTTCTACTATATGAATCCACTTTACTACTCAGAATAATCTGGATTAGTGTCAAAGTTTGCATCGGCGTAACCCTTTACGACGAACTCTTTTACCACCTCCATAATCGAGAAAATTCCTTAGTCCACTAGTTACTAAGGATAACTTTGACCGCTGTCCTGTGATCCATTCTTAGATCACTCTTGTACCCCTTGACTGACTCATGGCAAGGCACATTTCAGGTGAGGTACACAGCATAGCATACTGTAGAGCCTATGTCTTAAGCATAGGGGACGACCTTCGTCCTTTCTCTCTATTCTGCCGTGGTCGAGCTTTAAGTCTTAACTTCATACCTTACAACTCAGGCAAGAACTCCTTCTTTGACTGATCCATCTTGAACACCTTCAAGATCATGTCAAGGTATGTGCTCATTTAAAAGTACCATTAAGCGTTTTGATCTATCCTTATAGATCTTGATGCTCAATACTCAAGTAGCCTAATCCAGGTTTTTCATTGAAAAACACTTTTCAAATAACTCTGCATGCTTTCCAGAAATTCTACATCATTTCTGATCAACAATATGTCAACAACATATACTCATTAGAAATTCTATAGCGCTCCCACTCACTTCTTTGGAAATACAAGTTTCTCATAAACTTTGTATACACCAAAAATCTTTGATCATCTCATCAAAGCATACATTCCAACTCCGAGATGCTTACTCTAGTCCTTAGAAGAATTGCTGGAGCTTTGCATACTTATTAGCATCTTTCAGGATTGACAAAACCTTCCGGTTGTATCACATACAACCTTTCCTCAAGAAAATCATCGAGGAAACAATGTTTTGACATCCTATCTGCAAGATTTCATAAATAATGCAGTAATCGTTAATATAATTCCAACAGACTTTTAGCATCGCTATGTGTGAGAAAGTCTCATCGTAGTCAACTCCTTGAACTTGTCAGGAAACATCTTAACGACAAGTCGAGCTTTCTCAATGGTGACACTTACCATCATTGTTTGTCTTCCTTTTAAAATCCATATGTACCTAACAGCCTTACGACCATCAAGTAGCTCTTCCAAAGTCTACACTTTGTTTTTCATACATGGATCCTCTCTCGGATTATATGGCCTCGAGCCATTTTGGAATGTAGGCCCACCATCGCTTCTCCATAGCTCGCAGGTTCATTGTTGTCTAGCAACATGACTTCCAAGACAGGATTACGTACTGCTCTGAAGAAGTACGCATCCTTTTCATCCCACGAGGTTTGGTAGTGACTTGATCTGAAGTTTCATGATCACTATCATAAGCTTCCACTTCAATAGGTGTAGGTGCCACAGGAACAACTCCCTGTGCCCTGCCACACGTTAGTTGAAGAGACGGTTCAATAACCTCATCAAGTCTCCACCATCCTCCCACTCAATTCTTTCGAGAGAAACTTTTCCTCGAGAAAGGACCCGATTCTAGAAACAATCCCTTATTACTTTCAGATCTGAGACAGGAGGTATACCAAACTGTTTTTGGGTGTCCTATGGAGATGCATTTATCCGCTTTGGGTTTGAGCTTATCAGCCTGAAACTTTTTTCACATAAGCGCGCAGCCCCAAACTTTCAAGAAATGACAGCTTAGGTTTCTCTAAACCATAGTTCATACGGTGTCATCTCATCGGAATTACGTGGTGCCCTATTTAAAGTGAATGCGGTTGTCTCTAATGCCTAACCCATAAACTATCGTGGTAATTCGATAAGAGACATCATGGTATGCATCATATCCAATAGGGTGCAGTTATGATGTTCGGACACACCATCACACTATGGTCTTCCAGGCTGTATTAGTTGTGAAACAATTTCCACAATGTCTTAATTCTGTGCCAAACTCGTAATTCAGATATTCATCTCTATGATCATATCATAGATCTTTTATCCTCTTGTCACGACGATCTTTCAATTTCAACCTGAAATTACTTGAACCTTTCAATAATTCAGACTCGTGATTCATCAAGTAAATATACTCAATATCTACTCAAATCATCTGTGAAGTAAGAACATAACGATATCCACTACATGCCTCAGCACTCATTGGACTGCACACATCAAAATGTATTACTTCCAACAAGTTGCTTTCTAGTTCCATTTCACTGAAAATGAGGCTTTCAGTCATCTTGCCCATGTGGTATGATTTGCATGTCTCAAGTGATTCAAAATCAAGTGAGTCCAAACGATCCATTTGCATGGAGTTTCTTCATGCATATACACCAATAGACATGGTTCGCATGTCTCAAACCTTTCAAAAACGAGTGAGCCCAAAGATCCATCAACATGGAGCTTCTTCATGCGTTTTATACCGATATGACTTACGTGGCAGTGCCACAAGTAGGTGGACCTATCATTACTATCTTATATCTTTTGGCATGAACATGTGTATCACTATGATCGAGATTCAATAAACCATTCATTTTAGGTGCAAGACCACTGAAGGTATTTATTCAAATAAACAGAGTAACTATTATTCTCTTTAAATGAATAACCGCACTGCGATAGACATAATCCAATCATGTCTATGCTCAACGCAAACACCAAATAACAATTATTTAGGTTTAACACCAATCTCGATGGTAGAGGGAGCGAGCGATGCTTGATCATATCAACATCGGAAACACTTCCAACACATATCGTCAGCTCACCTTTAGCTAGTCTCCGTTTATTCCGTAGCTTTTATTTCGAGTTACTAACACTTAGCAACCGAACCAGTATCTAATACCCTGGTGCTACTAGGAGTACTAGTAAAGTACACATTAACACAATGTATATCCAATATACTTCTATCGACCTTGCCAGCCTTTTCATCTACCAAGTATCTAGGGTAATTCTGCTCCAGTGGTTGTTCCCCTTATTACAGAAGCACTTAGTCTCGGGTTTGGGTTCAACCTTGGGTTTCTTCACTAGAGCAGCAGCTGATTTGCCGTTTCATGAAGTATCCCTTCTTGCCCTTGCCCTTCTTGAAACTAGTGGTTTCACCAACCATTAACAATTGATGCTCCTTCTTGATTTCTACTTTTGTGGTGTCAAACATCGCGAATATCTCAAGGATCATCATATATGTCCCTGATATATTATAGTTCATCAGGAAACTCTAGCAGCTTGGTGGTAATGACTTTGGAGAAACATCACTTTCTCATCTGGAAGATCAACTCTCACTCGATTCAAATGATTGTTGTACTCAGACAATCTGAGCACAAGCTCAACAATTGAGCTTTTCTCCCTTAGTTTGCAGGCTAAGAAAATCGTCGGAGGTCTTATACCTCTTGACGTGGGCACGAGCCTGAAATCCCAATTTCAGCCCTCGAAACATCTCATATGTTTCGCGACGTTTCAAAACGTCTTCGGTGCCTCAACTCTAAACCGTTTAATTGAACTATCACGTAGTTATCAAAATGTGTATGTCAGATGTTCGCAACATCCACAGACAACGTTCGAGGTTCAGCACACTAAGCGGTGCATTAAGGACATAAGCCTTCTATGAAGCAATGAGGACAATCCTCAGTTTACGGACCTAGTCCGCATAATTGCTACTATCAACTTTCAACTAAATTTTCTCTAGGAACATAACTAAACAGTAGAACTGAAGCGCGAGCTACGACATAATTTGCGAAGACCTTTTGACTATGTTCAGGACAATTAAGTTCATCTTATGAACTCCCACTCAGATAGACATCCCTCTAGTCATCTAAGTGATTACATGATCCGAGTCAACTAGGCCGTGTCCGATCATCACGTGAGACGGACTAGTCATCATCGGTGAACATCTTCATGTTGATCGTATCCACCATACGACTCATGCTCGACCTTTCGGTCTCTTGTGTTCTGAGGCCATGTCTGTACATGCTAGGCTCGTCAAGTTAACCTAAGTGTTTCGCATGTGTTCCGAGGCCATGTCTGTACATGCTAGGCTCGTCAACACCCGTTGTGTTCGAACATAAGAATCTATCACACCCGATCATCACGTGGTGCTTCGAAACAACGAACTGTCGCAACGGTGCACAGTTAGGGGGAACACCTTCTTGAAATTATTATGAGGGATCATCTTATTTACTACTGTCGTTCTAAGTAAACAAGATGCAAAAACATGATAAACATCACATGCAATCAAATAATAGTGACATGATATGGCCAATATCATATAGCTTCTTTGATCTCCATCTTGGGGCTCCATAATCATCTTGTCACCGGCATTGACACCATGATCTTCATCATCATGATCTCCATCATCATGTCTCCATGAAGTTGCTCGCCAACTATTACTTCTACTACTATGGCTACCGGTTAGCAATAAAGTAAAGTAATTACATGGCGTTGTTCAATGACACGCAGGTCATACAATTAATAAAGACAACTCCTATGGCTCCTGCCGGATGTCATACTCATCGACATGCAAGTCGTGATTCCTATTACAAGAACATGATCAATCTCATACATCACATATCATTCATCACATTCTTCTTGGCCATATCACATCACATAGCATACCCTGCAAAAACAAGTTAGACGTCCTCTAATTATTGTTTGCATGTTTTACGTGGCTGCTATAGGTTTCTAGCAAGAACGTTTCTTACCTACGCGAAAACCACAACGTGATATGCCAATTTCTATTTACCCTTCATAAGGACCCTTTTCATCGAATTCGATCCGACTAAAGTGGGAGAGACAGACACCCGCTAGCCACCTTATGCAATTAGTGCATGTTAGTCGGTGGAACCAGTCTCACGTAAGAGTACGTGTAAGGTCGGTCCGGGCCGCTTCATCCCACGATGCCGCCGAATCAAGATAAGACTAGTAACGGCAAGTAAATTGACAATATCGACGCCCACAACTGCTTTGTGTTCTACTCGTGCATAGAATCTACGCAATAAACCTGGCTCTGATACCACTGTAGGGGAACGTAGCAGAAATTCAAAATTTTCCTACGTGTCACCAAGATCTATCTATGGAGAAACCAACAATGAGGGAGGAGTGGATCTACATACCCTTGTAGATCACGCGTGGAAGCGTTCAAGAGAACGGGATTGATGGAGTCGTACTCGTCGTGATCCAAATCACCGATGATCCTAGCGCCGAACGGACGGCACCTCCGTGTTCAACACACGTACGGAGCAGCGATGTCTCCTCCTTCTTGATCCAGCAAGGGGGGAGGAGAGGTTGATGGAGATCCAGCAGCACGACGGCGTGGTGGTGAAAGTAGCAGGATTCCAACAGGGCTTCGCCAAGCGCTGCGGGAGGAGGGAGATGTGTCATGGGAGGGAGAGGGAGGCGCCAGGGCTTAGGTGCGGCTGCCCTCCCTTCCCCCCACTATATATAGGGCCAAGGGAGAGGGGGGGCACAACCTTGGCCCTTCCTCCAAGGAAGGGTGCTGCCAGGGAGGAGTCCATCCTCCCCAAGGCACCTAGGAGGTGCCTTCCCCTTTTAGGACTCTTCCTTTCCCTTATCTCTTGGCGCATGGGCCTCTTGGGGCTGGTGCCTTTGGCCCATATAGGCCGAGGCGCACACCCCTACAGCCCATGTGACCCCCCCGGGGCAGGTGGACCCCCTTGGTGGACCCCCGGACCCCTTTTGGCACTCCCGGTACAATACCGATAATGCGCGAAACTTTTCCGGCAACCAAAACAAGACTTCCCATATATAAATCTTTACCTCCGGACCATTTCGGAACTCCTCGTGACGTCTGGGATCTCATCCGGGACTCCGAACAACTTTCGGGTTACCGCATACTAATATCTCTATAACCCTAGCGTCACCGAACCTTAAGTGAGTAGACCCTACGGGTTCGGGAGACATGCAGATATGACCGAGATGACTCTCCGGTCAATAAAGAACAGTGGGATCTGGATACCCATGTTGGTTCCCACATGTTCCACGATGATCTCATCTGATGAACCACGATGTCAAGGACTTAATCAATCCCGTATACAATTCCCTTTGTCTATCGGTACGATACTTGCCCGAGATTCGATCGTCGGTATCCCGATACCTTGTTCAATCTCGTTACCGGCAAGTCTCTTTACTCGTTCCGTAACACATCATCCAGTGATCAACTCCTTGATCACATTGTGCACATTATGATGATGTCCTACCGAGTGGGCCCAGAGATACCTCTCCGTTTACACGGAGTGACAAATCCCAGTCTCGATTCGTGCCAACCCAACAGACACTTTCGGAGATACCTGTAGTGTACCTTTATAGCCACCCAGTTACGTTGTGCCGTTTGGCACACCCAAAGCATTCCTACGGTATCCGGGAGTTGCACAATCTCATGGTCTAAGGAAATGATACTTGACATTGGAAAAGCTTTAGCATACGAACTACATGATCTTGTGCTAGGCTTAGGTTCGGGTCTTGTCCATCATATCATTCTCCTAATGATGTGATCCCGTTATCAATGGCATCCAATGTCCATGGTCAGGAAATCGTAACCATCTATTGATCAACGAGCTAGTCAACTAGAGGCTTACTAGGGACATGGTGTCGTCTATGTATCCACATATGTATCTGAGTTTCCTATCAATACAATTCTAGCATGGATAATAAACGATTATCATGAACAAGGAAATATAATAATAACCAATTTATTATTGCCTCTAGGGCATATTTCCAACACGTGGAACTGAGACGAGAAGGGGATCCGGTCCTCCTCATCGTCGGCCATGGCGGCGGCGCTTCTGGGTACTGGGGGCCGGCGATTTTGGGTGCTGGGGGCGGCGGCGGAAGGAGCGAAGGGGGGCAGGAGCGATGCGGGGTAGGAGCGATGCGGGGCGGGGCAGGAGCGAAGCGGGGTAGGAGCGATGCGGGGCGGGGCAGGAGCGAAGCAGTGCGGGGCAGGGGAATCAATGGATAAGTCCCAATAAGCTCCTCCCTGAGAGTCTTTTTTGATAAGTTCCAAATCACCACTTTAAGTCTCTATAAATTCCTCCTGTTTGGTTTGGATGGGACTTATAGGGACTTAAATAAGTCCCAAAAGCAATAAGTCCCTTGAAACAAACAGGGTCTAAGACCGGAGAGATGTATAACGCATGAGAGGTTTCACTTTCCCCCGCCCCTTTTGGAAGGTAGCTCGAAACTGCCGCAGAAATTGCTTGTGCTCTAGTATCATCATTCTTAGCATTCAATAAGCCATCTTGCTGCTTACCTAGATAAGATTATTTGATATGTTCGGATTAGCTTCGCCCACAAGGCAGTAGCTTTATCCCTGTGCTTTATTCTACGTACGTTTCCAACAGTCGTAGCTTTATGGGTGGGACTGGGGCTGGGAATACGTTGTATCCATCGGAACATGGTTTCCGTTTGAGTAAGCGGGGAGGCAAACGAGCACCGTATGGGTCAGGGCTAGGCAGACGTCAAACTGGCCAAACTGGATCAGAGTCTGACATCTACTAAAAGCTGGAAAGCAGGCAGGGCGGTACTGGTGGCGGTCAAAAGGGGAAGAAGGGAAGGGGATGTTCAATGTTTGAACTTTGAAGCCCCGTGGTGTCCCGGTGTGCGTCAGCGGCCGCTCACAACTCCCGAGCCCAAATTTAATTCCTGACTTGCTATTTCCCTTGCTTTTGCGGCTGGGGCGTAAATATTTGGCAGGACTCCTTTGATTTAAAGAATTTTCATAGGGATTTTAAAATGATTGAAATCCTTAGCATTTTTTTTTCTATCTTGATTGTTTGATTCACAAGATTGAATCCTATAAGAATTTTTCGTCAAGATGTTTTTTTACTACTTTCCATAGAATTTCTAGCATCCGTTGAAATCTTTTTGAAAAAAACCCTTTGTTTTTTCTATGATGCAATCAAACAACTTAAAATTGTGCACGATTGGGATGAGCATGACATTCCAATCCTATGTTTTTCCTATTCCCGCGCTTTTAGAATCCTGCGGATCAAAGAGGGCTTTAGTGGCTCAACATCAATTTAGTCCACTGTATACCATACTGTCACCATGTTCTAGATTTTGATAAGATTTAATTTTATTTGAGTAAAGCTAGGAGAAGACAAGGAAAGTTTTGATTTAGTCGAGGTTTTGATAAGATTTAATTTGATTTAGGCATGAGAAGGGAAAGACAAAGAAAGTTTTGGTTTTGTTGAGATTCTGATAAGAATTGATTTTATGTGATTTGATTAAGTTAATGCATGACGTGGTTTTAAAAAGTATCGGTTTTTTATTATTATTTCTAGTTACTCTATTTATGTTGATTTTTATCATGTGCGGCATCTGCTGAGATTACCAAAAAACAAAAAAAATAGAGGGGGGAGTTTGGGTAGGAAAAAACTAGAGGATGAGATGGAGGCCACCCTACCAAATCGCCTTCAATAGTAAAAATTGCCAAAAAAGGAGGAGGTGTGGGGAGAAAAAACCGAGGGAAGAGGTGGAGGCGACGCCAATAAATACTTTGATACTAGTTAAGGTGACCTACTATAGTTCATCTCTCTCTCTCTCTCTCTCTCTCTCTCTCTCTCTCTCTCTCTTGTGCTCTGTTGTGTGTATCATGTGTAACACACAAACAATCCGTTCTACGTGTTGTCCGCAATTTCATCACATGTGTACAGTAAGAGCGTGCCAAATAGGGAAATATAGCTTGGGGCTGTATTGGCACTTCGTACATTTTGAATCGGAATGTGTAGCACTAGAAGCAGGCGAGCAATTTATTTGCGTTGTTTTAGTTGTAAATATAGACACAATGTCAACTATATATGCAGCGAAGATATCTTTAACTTTCAAGAGCAAAAGATTGTACCCAAACAATTCTACAATAACTTTAATATAGCAAAAGCATGCTACATTGACAAAATTTGTCGTCGGTAACATCTGTACGTATCAGAGATTTATTTGAAAATGAAGATGCAAACACCGGATTTTATCATTAGGGGTCCACTTGGGCCCCCCATCTTTGTGGAGGAGGTGCAGGTCTATTAGCCTCATCATGACGGTGGCCAAGATTATTGCCAAGATCCTTGCCACCCAGCTCAAACACCACATGCACGCTCTTGTCTCACATGCTCAAAGCGCCTTCATCAAGTCGAGAAGCATCCATGACAACTTCATGTACGTGTAGAACCTTGCTTGACGACTTCATGTGCGTTTGAATTTGAACTTGATATGTGGATGACTAAACTTGAATTTGATATTTTTTGATTATGTGTGTTGTGATCTCGTAAAGTTTTAATTATCATGTCATGTTCTGTTTCAATACGTATGCAAATGTGAAGTAAAAAAGGAGAAGGCCAAATTTTTTGGGCATCTGTTTTATGTCATCTATTATGGTAGAAAATTTTCTAGTGCCCCGCATCAACTTTTACATCATCTCGTGGAGATGCTCTAACCAGAGCAACCACAACCTCCTTGGAACTAATCAATAAGTTTTCTCTATTGAATTATTGATATCGTATGCATGGATACCGGGAGAGGGAACATCCGTGTGATCCTAGTTTGAGGGATAAAATTATCATGGTTGGGAGGATGTAAATCCTAACTGCACGAATCTGCGCTGATGATCTGCACCAACTCTTCTCACCGTGTGTTACTTGATAAAGATTAGATCTAAAAATCTGTTGCATCTTCATAGTGATCCTGGGCTTGTACATAGGAACATTTTTTTTTTCTGTTTCCTACTATGTTTCCCAACAACAACCTCTATGATAGTTATTGGTTTATGGAACTAGAATGATTTAAGTAACAAGAGCTTGCAGATATTCCCTTGCAAAGCTTAATGTACTTCCAGGATTCGATAAATCCTATGGTCTCTAGGGAAGAAGGATATATGTACATCCAAAATTGGATCGAAGGTACTCAATTGATCATTACACATGCCTATGCTAGTATTTATGTCTCATCATTGTCATGAGAGATGCAACTAGTGAACCTATGAACCCATTCCAATTTACTCGCAATAAAACACTCAAAATCTCATTTATGTGCACATTTATTTTTAGTATTTATTTATTCCAAAAATACAAAAGCACTTGCAACCACATTATCACATAATTACATATTGTAACTAACAAAGCTAGTGAGATTAACAACCTCACTAGAAGTGTTGGGAACACAAGTAGGTTCTTTATTCTCTTGCAATGCTACTAGAGGGAGGCTTGTATATCACCTCTACGAATTGATGCTTTATTTTATTCACTAAGGAAAAGTCACCACTTACTACAAGCCTCTACACTTGGAGTCCTAACGGCTACGGAATAGCGATAGTTCTTTGGAGTAGTGGGGGCATAAAAGAAAGCAGGAGAACCACGAACGAAAATAGGCTCAAATCATATTCACCACAACTACTTCCAAGATGTTCCAAAGCGTTGTACGATAATCCATTGGAAGTTGGCTAATCCTCGAGGCCAGAACACCATAGGCTCTTTGATGATGACCGCATCAGCCATCATGGACACACTTGGTGAGCGGTAGAAGGAATTTAAAGAATGTCAAACGTTGATCTATAGTTCACTCGCCTCTTGATATGAATAGGCAAACCAAGGTGAGGGGCAGACGAAAACACTCGCCAATGTCTAGTTTTTTTTTGCCTCTCCACTCTCCCCCTCCCTTCATCGAATTTAAAACTCGTAAATGGGTTGTTTTCATGTTTCTTTTTGGTATCTAATCATGGTTTCCTTCTTTTAATTTTTCATAGATTGGATAAGGGAAGCCAGGTTCCACTATCAAAATAACAACGGAACAAAAATTATGTGGCCCAAACCTAATCATATTTTTTCCTAGATCTCTTAGTTAATAGTCATTTAGGCCCTCAATACGAGAAACTATCGATTTCTACAACATGATCAACGATCTAAAGCCCCCAAACACTGTATACCGCTTATTAAGGGGAATAAATATCAAATCGCCCGAGCGCATCCCCACATGGCCCGGGATGACAACACTCCTTTCTTCTTCATTTTTTCAGCTTTCTTTATTTTCTCAGTTCTCTTGGGTAAACTGCGAATGCTTTGTGTGATATACATGAACACTTTTTTGAACATGTGAATATTCTATTTTCACAACATGAACATATATTCGAGATGTATGAACCTTTGTTTTATACACAATATATATTTAATAAGAAATGGACATTTAATTTTATATGTGCAAACTGATTTTTCTTATCTTGCAACACATTAACACCTTTTTCACTTCAAAGTACATCAATACTTCCTAAAATTAATGAAGATTTTATACAAACCTGCTTTTCTACAACACCTATTTTTTTTACTTTGCTTTTTCAGCTAGACATACAGAAGTAGTGAAATACAAAATTAAAATTATGTGGTGTGCCTATTTCTTTATTGGGTCGCATCTAAACGAGCACATTTAAGAACCACTGGGGAAAATCCTATTCTACACATAAAAGGCGCACACTTGCAACGCCGCATGGGCCTGCCCAAGTAGCAATATTTTTCCTCTGGGTTTTTCAGTGTGGTGATTCTTATGTCACTTTTTTATTTTCTAATTTATTTCTTTTATCCATTATTAGGTTTTTTGTCGAGAGTTTTTAAATTTTGCTCACTTATCCCATGTTATTCTTTTGAAAGTTGTGACTATTTTTAGATTTGTTTAATGTTCTTAAATGTCAAAAACAATTAAGAGGAATTTTATTATTCATGATTTTTTAAAGAAATCTTGAATAATTTTTAGTATTCAAGAATTTTCAAATTCATGATCATTCTTAAATTTTGTGAATATCTTTTCAAACACATACTTTTTCTTGATTGTAAAATTCTATGTTTTTTAAAAAGGGAATAAAACCTACATGGGCTGGTCCACACAATTGTACGAAGTCTCAATCCATTGTTCGATTCACAGTACTTTTTCAGACAAGACATGCGTAAAAATTTGGTGTTTCCTATTTGGGAAAAATTTGTTTTTGCCACTCTAGATTTTGCCAATTTTTCTTATGCCACTCTAGATTTTAACATTTCACTTTTGCCACTCTTAGTTTTTTGACAATTATCACAATTGCCACTCCCGTGGCAAAAGCAAAATTTTCAGAGTGGCAACTGTGATAATTGTCAAAAGCTAAGGGTGGCAAAAATGAAATAAAATTATTTTTCTTTTGCCACAGAATGACAATTGTGATAATTGTCAAAAGCTAAGAGTGGCAGAAGTGAAATGTTAAAATCTAGAGTGGCATAAGAAAAATGAGCAAATCTAGAGTGGCAACAACAAAAATTTCCCTTCCTATTTGTCACTTGCCGCGGCGAATTGTCGACCAATGGCATGGGAAAAGGAGCGCCCGAGCAGGAGATGGGCCAGCCCAGTTAGCAAATATTTGTTTACGGTTTTGCGAGCGTTCCAGTTTTGGTTTTCCGGTTTTAAGAAACTTCTAGGATGTTTGGTGCGGCTCAATTCTAGTTTTTTGTTGTTGTTTCTTTTCTAATATTCTCTAATTTTAGTTTCATTTTTCATTTCATTTTGTATTGTTTCGAATTTTGTTTGTAATTCTAAAAATATGAAGTTTTCACCGGTCTTCAGTTTTCAACCGAGAAGAAATATGACGTCTGAAAAATATGAAGTTTTCACAATTTCTTCACAATTTCTCCAAAACATTTAGAAACAAAAAAAATCGACGTTTCAGTTTTCCACCGGTCTTTCTTACCTTCTGGAACAAAAATATATTCGAAAATTGTTTTTACGCGAAAAATGCGTTTTCTTTTTTTTCTTCCACGAGAGTCACTGTTTTGCTTCCGCGAGAGTCATGGCCGTTCTTCTCAGAAATGAAAAAAACGTGTTTTTTATTATTATTTTTCTTCCGCGAGAGGCACGGTTTTGCTTTCGCGAGAGTCATGGCCGTGTCTCCGAAACGAAAAAAAATACATTTTCTGTTTTTTTGGACGCATGGTTTAAGAGATAAAATATTTTGAATAAACAGAACTACGAAAAAAAGAAAAACTCTCATATTGCGACAAGTGGCGCACATGCAGCGCGTCACTTGTTAGAAGATCCCTGAAATATTTGACGGAGTAGTACTTGACATCCAGTAGAGAGTCAACGGTCCAGCCGCTTCTTGTTTTTGAAAGGGAAGCATTTGGGAACGGCGCACCTGCCGAACGCTCGGTCGGTCACGCGTCCACATACGCGTCACGCGGTCAAAGGGCCCGCACGCAGACTCCCTCCTATTCTTCTCCTTCCTTCTTTTTTCTTCTTCCTTCCTCGCTCCTTCTCTGCTTCTTTTCTCAGGCCCCCGTCATGGTCTACCATCGCTGTCCCAGGGCGCCACGACCACGGGAATCAGCCGATCCGTCCGCCCTCGGCCAGGTCTGCACGGATCCGTGCCACCCGAGCTCTGCTTGGCTCGCCGGACCTGGCCACGCCGGAGCTACAACCGACCATGCCATAGCTGCAAACGTTGAAGCTTTTTCCATACCCGCTTGTAGCTCTCGTCAACGCTCGTTGCAGCTTTTGCCGTCGCCCCGTAGCTCTCATCACCGCTCGTTTTTGAAAGTTTCATGCCGGAAGCTTTTTCCACACCGATTGAAGCTTTTTTCCACACCGGATGAAGCTTTTCTGCCATGGTTGAAGCCTTTTCCCATTCCGATCAAAATATTTTTTTACACTGGTTGAAGCTTTTCTTGACGCCGGTTGAAGCATTTTTTCATGTCTGAAGCTTTTTCTTCTAAGCCGGCTGTAGCTTTTTTCATGGTTGAAGCTTTTTCCGATGCCATTTGAAGCTTTTTTTTCAAGCGGTTGAACCATCCCCTGGTGTTGTTTGCAACACCACCGTCGGGATGCGCCGTCGTAAGGGGGGGGGGGCGTGGAGCTTTTTCCCATTTCGATCGAAACATTTTTTTACACCGGGTGAAGCTTTTCTTGACGCCGGATGAAGCATTTTTCCATGTCTGAAGCTTTTTCTTCTAAGCCGGTTGTACGTTTTTTTTTCATGGTTGGAGCTTTTTCCGATGTCATTCGAAGCTTTTTTTCAAGCGGTTGAAGCATCCCCTGGTGTTGTTTGCAACACCACCGTCAGGGTGCGCCGTAGTAGAGGGGGGTTGGGTGCTCGTGGGTCACAGCACCGGGACGGGACGATTCCAGCATCCCCGGACGCAGCCAGGTCGCACGGCTTCGGGAGCTTGAGGACCATGCCATGGCGTGCCCTAGGAGCCATGGCGGGTCTGCGATGCCGGCGATCCTGAGTGTGCAGCGGCACTCTGATCTCCGGTGAGGGAAATACGACGAGGGTCGCCGGCGCTCGCCGCAACTTTTCCTCTCTGATGCGCGGCTGCCGCTTCTTTTTTTCTGATTTGACGATGCGGGAGAAGAAGAAAGCCCTGAGGAAGAAGGAAAGGATGATGCGGGGGGAGAGGAGGCGCTGAATCATGCGGCCTGGGGCGCACGCATCGTGGGGCACGATGCGACCGGCCCAAATTTGGGCTGGCGCACCGGCGCCTAGCAGTGGCCTTTTTGAAAGGCCCCAGACTTCGCTGTCGTTGGCACCGAAGGACGGGACAGTATCCACCGCCGTCGGCGGCAGCCACTCACCGAGCCACAGCCCTCACTAGCGAGACGTGCTGCCTCCGCATGCCGTCGATCCAGGGGGCGTTGAGCTGAATTGTTGAACGGCCAATCAATCAGGCCTGCGATCACGCGGCCCGCCCCCTTTCCCGCCGTTCTTCACTCGGACGAAACGCGGCACCGAGGAGGAGAGCCTCGGGATACCACACGCCAGTGGTTGCTTGCGGTTCCCATCTCCGCCAGCTTCGAATGGCGTTTTCTATAGCGCTGAATGTGGAGGGAGAACGAAGTAGTCGGTGCAGTTTGCAGTTGCACGTGAAATCAAGTCTTCGCCTCTCTCTCTCTCTCTCTCTCTCTGCCGACCTCGCAGCTCGACCGCCGTGCCCATGCTTCACGGGCACACCACATGCGAACGGAGCGCGTGCATATATAGTGGGACAACGGATACGCAACTTGACAGTTGACACGCAGCTCAGCTAGCTCCTCTTAGTACATTTGTCAACGCCTCACGGGTTCACCCGAACGTCGAAGAACTCCCCAACCCCAAGCCGTCGAGGGACCGAACGCAGAGCTTGCCAAGCAATATGACGGTAAGTAACCCAATCTCCCCTCTCACAAATGATTTGGTATCTAGGGAAAGTATTACTGGTTTATCATTTGGCCATTTTGTGTCTGATGTCATGATGCTGCTTTGGTCCATCACCTGCCAGATCGTGGAGATGTGCGTGCATATGTGCTGCGCCGGGTGCGAGAAAAAGATAAGGAAGGCAGTCGAGAGGTTAGAAGGTACGTAGCGTACCACAATCTTTCTATCTGAGATTATGAACAGATACGTGCTGAACGCATTCAGATGACAGTGATCTGATCTGGTCCGGTTTACAGGAGTGGACGCGGTGGAGATCGACATGGAGATGCAGAAGGTGACGGTGAACGGGGACGTGGACCAGAAGAAGGTGCTCAAGACGGTGAGGAGGACGGGAAAGCGCGCGGTGCTCTGGCCGACCCCCTTCATCGCCGGCGCGGGCGCCGGCGGCGCCGTCAACCTCCTCGCGCAGCAGCACCAGTACCACCCGGGCGGGGCCCAGATGTACGCGACCCACGCCTCGGGGCCCACGTCCTCGTACAACTACTACAAGCACGGATACGACGACTCGCGCCTCTACGGCGCCAACTCCGCCGTCGTCGGCGGCACCAGGGCCACCGATTACTTCAGCGACGAGAACACCGGAGGCTGCTCCATAATGTGATCCACGCGATCTCATATGGATGGGTTTTACTCTATGATTAAATCTTCTTCTTTCTGTCTCTGTAAATTAAGTACACTTTGCTGAAAAAAATCGCCAACAGATACAACGATCGCTCTCAAATAATCTTAAAATTTAGGACATACTGAGTAGCCATCTGAGTGGCACCCTACGTCCGAACGGAACAATATGCTGCTGTTCCTGTGGCGTGCCACTATACAAGCAACTTCAGCGCGGATTGGTGGTACAACAATGTAATATTCCTTGCTCCCATAGTTTATTCCCTGTGCAATAACCACGCGGTGAGCATATCATCCAACTCACCATCCACCCATACCGTTGCCAAGAATGCACTAGCTCAGCTGGTTAGGGCATCTCCAACACCGACCCTTAAACTATCCGCATATATTCGGACGTATTATGTCATCCAACTCACACATGCATTGGTTTGCAGGGAGGTCTGCACGCATTTTCTCCCGCAAACGGCAGACAGACATGAGGGCTTTGCGGGCGTCCGGACCACTGCCACGCCCGCGTCTGACTGCCTTGGCCCACCTAAACCCCTTCCTCGCCCGAAACAGTCAGCACCGCTCCATACCGTTAGTGCCGCATTCATGCCCGGCCAGAGCGGACGCGACCTTTCACTCGCGCCGGCATGAGAGCGTCGCTTCCTGGTGCACGTGACTGCTCCATGTTCATACGGCACCACGGTCGTCCGTCCATCCGTCTGTCTTTCGCCCACATTAATGACACGCGGTTGCCGAGGAACCTACTTCAGCATCACCCGTCCGTCCGTCTACCGCCCACCATTGCCATTCGCCTGCTATATAAACTGCAGACCCGGCCATAGCCACATTCATCCACCTCCGGTCCTTTTCTCCTCTTCCGCACCACTCCCGCCATGGCCTCTTCGCGCTCCAAAGCTATCTGGGACAAACTATCACCGTAGCAGAAGAAGGACATGGTCGTCATTGCTGCCGACGACACCCCAATGGAGGACGCGGCCGAGGAAGAGCCAGCGCTGTCCTCGTTGCTGGCGCCACCCTCGGAGGTGCGTTGCACCATGACCGTTGGCAAAGACCAGCAAGCGGAGGAGCGGCTCAACGCCGATAAGGAGACCATGCCGGACGTGGACGTGGCGGAGCAGGCGGCACCTCTCAAGTCCTACCGCTCCGCCTGCCAGATCCACCTCAACCGATGGTGATACCGCAAGCGTCATGTGGAACTGGAGGCCGCCTATAAGGAGTTCGATGAGGCGCGGACCAGGTGTGGGCAAGACCAACGAGGAGGACGAGGACATCGCCGACACTACCCCAGCCGCGCCCCGCCACCACGACCATAAACCCAGCATGTCTACGGGCGCCACCAACAACGAAGAACTGTAGTGCACGGCAGGTCGCTGCCGCTCGGGTCCCATGAAGGTCACTGCTTCTCCTCTCCCATTGAAGCCAAGCTTGGTGGGCTGAACATCATCGACCGATTAGCTGCTTGGCGGCGACGTGGACGCAAACAACTTCACTTCGTGGGGCTCCGGAGGCGGAGTTGTAGAGGGCCAAGGCGAAAATGGAGAAAGCAAAGCTTCAGTTCTTGGGGCTCATGGTTGGACACGGGGAATGGGCATCGACGATCATTTAGATTGGGTATTATACCTCCAGAGTTGGACAAGCACCACTTTTAGTTGAAGTATGTCCGAAATGTAATGAATTTCGTCATGTTTATACGAAATCCACCGTGTTTGCATGAATCTCTTTAGGTTTATATGAAAATCCGTCCATGTTTACATGAATTTCATCTAGTTAGTTCGGCTTGTAGTTATGCGAGCAGTGTTGCATGACCGCCTTCATGTCCGCGGACTCCTCCCACCCCTCTCCGTGGATGAATGCGGGAGGAAATTCGCGGGTCACCGTTGGAGATGCCCTTAGGCTTTTTAACGATGAAACTAGTCCATTCGAATTCAAGTCCCATGAAGTGCTAGACGTGTGGCATGAAACACTCTGGCCCTGACTTTTTTTGCAACTAAAGTTGCCATCCAAAAAGAAAAAACAAACCCTAAAAAATTGAGACCTGCCATCCGAAAAGTTGTCATGCTTGACAACTAAAGTTGCCATCCTCGCGTCACTAAAGTTGTCATCCTCGCGTCACTAAACTTGCCATAGAAAACGTTCAGAGTTGTCATGTGTTCGTGCCACACACGTGACACTTATCAGGGTCCTTATCTTTCTTATTCTTTGGGTCTATGTAAGATTTTTAGATTTTTTGGTGATGGTCCTTAAGTCTCAACATTTATTGACTGAGTATCTCAGAGGTGCTCATATGATATACAGTTTCTAAATCTTAGAGCACCTATAGCCAGACTTGTCAAATCCGGCCCCTGAAGCGCCCGCGAACGCGATCGGGCGTGTTCGCCGACAGTGACCGGTCATGCCTCAAATTAGCAACTCTGCATCTGCCTCTCTCATATTTCATCCGCTAGATCCATACACAGCATGCAAAGAAATCCTACGTACTACATACTACGTGCTACCCTAGCTAGTCTTCAACGTTGGAGATGTCCACGACGACGGCGTCGGGCGTCGGCTCGACAGGCGGGTAGGAGGCCTACGGCTCATCCTCCTCCTGCTCGACCTCATCTATGTAAGCCAGCATCTTCGTCTCCTCCGCGGCCTTTTGCGCCTCCATCTCCTGCCGGCGACGACTTCTGGCCTCTACAACCGACTCCGACCAGAGGGAATCGAGGATGGCCTGCTACTCTGCCTGCAGATCCGCGTCACCGGTGTCACCCACATCCTCCTCCTCCGGCTCATCCTCCTCCTCGTCCTCAACCTCCTCCTCCTCTGGATCCACTGCATCTTAAGGTAGCCCCGCGGTGATCCGGGCTTCGCACCTAGCCCGGATCTGCTCAAGGAGCTCGAGCCGGCGCTTCAGTGTTAGAATAGGCTCTCTCCTCACCTAGCGGCGTGGGGGCATGGCTACTAGGTGGATGCGTGGAGTGGAAAGTGGCGGCAATGACGGACAGGAGGAGGAGGAGGAAAATGTGGATAGATGGTAGGGTTTCGGTGCCGCTGGACGACTTAAATAGCCGGGCTAGGCACGACGCGGCCCGCCATAGCTGCGCCATGCGGCGCCACCGGTCCAACGGAGGAGACGAGCTTCAGACCGCCGGGTTTCAGGGAGTTTCCGACTGGGACCCCTTTGTCAGTCCGACGTGGAGCCCCCATATCCGCCCAATATTTGGGCTAGATATGAGGGGTGCTAGTTAGCCCGGGTGTTTGAGGGATGTTTGAGGGGGGCGTCTGGATCAAAAATCATGATCGGACAGTGACCGGGCAACCCGTCCGGGCGTAGGTACCTAATGTTTTCCTCATGTTAGCTAATTCCTGCTTCACACGAGGCCAAAGGTGGGGACGATTGGAGGAGCGGCAACGATGAGCGTCAGCCACGCTGATACGTCTCCAACATAGATATAATTTTTGATTGTTCCATGCTATTATATTCTCTGTTTTGAATGTTTTATATGCATTAATATGCCATTTTATATTATTTTTGGGACTAACCTATTAACCTAGAGCCCAGTGACGGTTCCTGTTTTTTCCTTGTTTTGAGTTTCGTAGAAAAGGGATACCAAACGGAGTCCAAACGGAATAAAGCATTCGCGATGATTTTTCTTGGACCAAAGGACAACTAGGAGACTTGGAGATGAAGTCGAAGGAGCCACGAGACGGCTACAAGGACGGAGGGCGCACTCCCACCCTTGTAGCCCCCTCATGCACCTCCTGACCTAATTCTTTCGCCTATATATACCCATATCCCCAAACCAATAGAGGCATCCACGAAAACACTTTTCCACCGCCGCAACCTTGTGTACCCATGAGATCCCATCTAGGGGCCTTTTCCGGCGTCCTGCCGGAGGGGGATTCAATCATGAAGGGCTTCTACATCAACTCTATTGCCCTTCTGATGAAGCGCGAGTAGTTTACCATAGACCTACGGGTCGATCCATAGCTAGTAGCTAGATGGCTTCTTCTCTCTCTTTGATTCTCAATACCACGTTCTCCTCGATGTTCTTGGAGATCTATTCGATGTAATACTCTTTTGCGGTGTGTTTACCGAGATCCGATGAATTGTGGATTTATGATCAGCTTATCTATGAATATTATTTGAATCTCCTCTGAATTCTTTTATGCATGATTTGATATCTTTGTAATTCTCTTCGAACTATCGGTTTGGTTTGGCCAACTAGATTGGTTTTTCTTGCAATGGGAGAAGTGCTTAGCTTTGGGTTCAATCTTGAAGTGTCCTTTCCTAGTGATAGTAGGGGCAGCAAGGCACGTATTGTATTGTTGCCATCGAGGATAAAAAATATGGGGTTTTGATCATATTGCTTGAGTTAATACCTCTACATCATGTCATCTTGCTTAATGCGTTACTCCGTTCTTTATGAACTTAATACTCTAGATGCATGCTGGATAGCGGTTTATGTATGGAGTAATAGTAGTAGATGCAGAATCATTCGGTCTACTTGACACGGACATGATGCCTATATTCATGATCATTGCCTTAGATATCGTCATAACTTTGCGCTTTTCTATCAATTCCTTGGCATCAATTTGTTCACCCACTGTATTATTTGCTATCATGAGAGAAGCCTCTAGTGAAACCTATGGCCCTCGGGTCTATTTTCCATCATATAAGTTTCCGATCTACTATTTTGCAATCTTTTATTTTTCGATCTATAAACCAAAAATACCAAAAATATTTATTGTACCGTTTATCTATCTATATCAGATCTCACTTTTGCAAGTAACCGTGAAGGGATTGACAACCCCTTTATCGCGTTGGGTGCAAGTTGTTGTTTGTTTGTGTAGGTATTCAGTGACTTGTGCATTCTCTCCTACTGGATTGATACCTTGGTTCTCAAAATGAGGGAAATACTTATATCTACTTTGCTGCATCGCCCTTTCCTCTTCAAGGGAAAAACCAAAGCAGGCTAAAGAAGTAGTAGGAAGAATTTCTGGCGCCGTTGCCGGGGAGATCTACGCCGAGTCAAGCCATACCAAGTACCCATCATAAACTCTCATCTCTTGCATTACATTATTCGCCATTCGCCGCTCGTTTTCCTCTTCCCCACTTCTAAAACGATTTTCGAAAAGATTTTGCCTTTTCTTCGCCCCTCTTTTGTTAGTCTTCTTCGTTTGCTTTTTGTGTGCTCGTGTGTTGGATTGCTTGCTTTGTCACGATGGCTCAAGAGAATACCAAATGGTGTGACTTTTCCAACACCAATAATAATGATTTTATTAGTACTCTGATTGCTCCAGCTACTAATGCGGAATCTTGTGAAATTAATGCTGCTTTGCTGAATCTTGTTATGGAAGATCAATTTTCCGGCCTTCCTAGTGAAGACGCTGCACCCATTTAAACAATTTCATTGATTTGTGTGATATGTAAAAGAAAAAAGATGTGGATAATGATATTGTTAAATTGAAGCTATTTCAATTCTCGCTCTGAGATGGTGCTAAAACTTGGTTTTCATCTTTGCCTAAAAATAGTATTGATTCATGGAATAAGTGTAAAGATGCTTTTATTTCCAAGTATTTTCCTTCCTCTAAGGTCATCTCCCTTAGGAACGATATTATGAATTTTAAGCAACTTGATCATGAACATGTTGCACAATTTTGGAAGAGGATGAAATTGATGATACGAAATTGCCCTACTCATGGTTTGAATTTGTGGGTGATTATACAAAAAATTTATGCCAGATTGAATTTTGCTTCTAGAAATCTTTTAGATTCGACCGCGAGAGGTACTTTTATGGAAATTACTTTAGGAGAAGCTACTAAACTCCTAGATAATATTATGGTTAATTATTCTGAATGGCATATCGAAAGATCTTCCACTAGTAAAAAGGTGCATGCGGTTGAAGAGATTAATGTTTTGAGTGGAAAGATGGATGAGCTTATGAAATTATTTGCTAGCAAGAATGCTTCTATTGATCCTAATGATATGCCTTTGTCTAGTTTGATTGAAAATAATAATGAATCTATGGGTGTGAATTTTGTTGGTAGGAACAATTTTGGTAATAACACGTATAGAGGTAATTTTAATCCTAGGCCGTTTCCTAGTAATTCCTATAATAATTATGGTAATTCCTACAACAATTCTTATGGAAATTATAATAATATGCCCTCTGATTTCAAGAATAGTGTTGAATAATTTATGATTTCGCAAAAGAATTTCAATGCTTTGATTGAAGAAAAATTGCGTAAGATTGATGATTTGGCTAGGAACCTGGATAGAATTTCTCTTGTTGTTGATTCTTTGAAACTTAGATCTATTCCACCCAAGTATGATATCAACGAGTCTCTCAAAGCTATGACAATTTCCATTGATGAGTGCAAATAAAGAACCACTAAGATGCGTGCTAAAAAAGATTGGTTTGTAAAAACATGTTCTTCTAGTTTCCGTGAAAATAATGATGAAGATCTTAAAGTGATTGATGTGGCTCCTATTGAATCTTTGTTTCCAATATAAATATTGATGGGGCTGGAGATGAGTCAACTTTAGTTAAAAGGCGTCCCAATGATTCAGAGTTTTAGATCTTGATGCAAAATTTTAATAAAAGTGGGATTGGAGAGGTCAAAACTTTAGGCAGCAATAAAGCCACTCTTTTGAATTTCAAGGAATTTAATTATGATAATTGTTATTTAATAGATTGTATTTCCTTGTTGCAATCCATGTTGAATTCTCCTCATGCTTATAATCAAAACAAATCTTTTACTAAATATATCGTTGATGCTATGATGCAATCTTTTGAAGAAAAGCTTGAATTGGAAGTTCCTATCCCTAGAAAACTTTATGATGAGTGGGAACCTACTATTAAAATTAAGATTAAAGATTATGAGTGTCATGCTTTGTGTGATTTGGGTGCTAGCGTTTCCATAATTCCAAAAACTTTATGTGATGTGTTAGGTTTCCTTGAAATTGATGATTGTTCTTAAAATTTGCATCTTGCAGATTCCACTATTAAGAAACATATGGGAAGGTGATACGTCTCCATCGTATCTACTTTTCCAAACAATTTTGCCCTTGTTTTGGACTCTAACTTGCATGATTTGAATGGAACTAACCCGGACTGACGCTATTTTCAGCAGAATTGCCATGGTGTTATTTATGTGCAGAAACAAAAGTTCTCGGAATGACCTGAAACTCCACGGAGCGTATTTTTGGAAATAATAAAAAATCCTGGCAAAAGATCAAGACCAGGGGCCCACACCCTAGCCACGAGGGTGGGGGGTGCACCTGCCCCCCCCCCCCGGCGCGCCCCCTACCTCGTGGGCCCCCTGGAGCTCCTCCGACCTCAACTCCAACTCTATAT